>NC_143015.1:40085056-40405889 GCF_055824585.1 Amblyomma mixtum | reverse complement strand
AAAAAAAAATTCCCATTCCATCTCTACACATGTGCTTTACAATGCAAGGCATATCATGGCTATGCCATTCTAGAAAGGCAATCTTGATCTTTTGGTGTGGTTTTATGGGGTTCAAAGACCCAAGGCGACTCAGGCTACGAGACGCTAAAGTGAAAGGCTGGGGAATAATTTCGGTCACCTGTGCAGAGTACACAGGCCTTTAGCATTTTGCCTCTATTAAAATGCGACCGCCTAGGCCGGAATCGAACCTGCATCTTTCAGGTCGCCATACGAACATGATAGCCACTGAGCTATCATGCCGGCTCAATCATTTCAGTAAATACACTACAGATTATAAGTGTCGTCATAAAACATTGTAACAAAGACCCCTAATCCCTGGAGCACTCTACTCTGAATCCAGTACTGATATTGATGTCTGTATGGCAATACTGTTACAGCCAATACTGATCTCTTTATGGCAATCCTTTTATACTATTTGTAACAGAAGACTTCGAACAATTGTGCCACATATCTGCATTGACTCGCAAGGAGCTGTTAAGAATGCCACCTCCATAAAATACAGATTCAGTGCACCTTACAGAGGGATGCAAAAAGGAGAATATTGCAGCATTTATTCTTATAACCGCTATAGAAGAAGCGCTTCAGAATAGCCTGCGTGAATTAAGCCTGGTACACCCGGCCAAATTTTTAACTGGCTCGGGTGTTCCATCGCTAAATGCACCTTGTAAAAAAGGTGCCTTTCGGCTACACTGCTGGCATATTCATGCTGTAATTTAACGAGTGAAGTGTCATTTCGTGGTTCCTTTTTGTTCATATTATGTTTGAGTGCAGTATTTGCGTATTTAGATCAACGTTATCAGAAACATTCGTCTGCCACTACGAACAGCTGAAACAAGCGGCATACGCAGCAATGGATCTTGTCCATATGGCCTCATCCTTTGGGTAAAGTACCACTCCTTTCATGGCGGACAAGTCGTTTACACAGATTAGTGCAAATGGGCCACCATAACCATTGCTGCGTATTCCGCTTGTTTCGGCTCTTCGTAGCGGCAGACGATGAATATTTTTGATAACTTTGATCTAAACATGCAAGTACTCAACTCAAACATTATATTAACAAAAAGAAACTATGAAATGCCATCTCACGCATCAAATTACAACATGAATATGCCAGCAGTGTAGCCAAAAGGCACCTTTTTACAGGTGCATTTAGCGATGCAACACCAAAGCCAGTTAAAGATTTGGCCGAGTGTACGTAAGCCGATACTCAAACGGGCACTAGCTAAACAAAACCAGCAGACAGAAGCAACCAGTTCACCACAGATTTGCGCCTATAACTTGAAGCACAAAGACGGAACGGCATACTCGTACATCTGCGCGCGCTCTTAGAAACAAGCGGGTTGCAGCGCTTCCATGCCGCGCTCATTATTCAGAAAACTAATACAGTACACAGAGGCTGCAGCTGCGCCGTTTCAAAAGCAGTCGCGAGGTTGAGACAGCAAATTACTGACTGTCACGATAAAATACCGCCTGAAATTCACTTAGTTTTTCCTTCATGTGCAGCTCCAACAGCGCAGTAAAGAGGTGTGTTTCTTGCATGGAGGCAGCTAACCCAACGCTGCTAGAAAAATCAGCAAAAGCATTGAACGTGCTCAAAGTAGGAAGTATTTCAATGAAACAATTAACGCCTTCAACAGGCGCAGCTATAATAACACGAGAGCTTAATTTAATTTTAGGCGCAAATAAGCGGCGAGTCACATCGGCGCTTTCGTAACGTAGCAGTCTGAAATCAGAAACACATACTTTGCGTCTCGTGCAAATGGTATTCTAGAAATCTGTGCACGCGTGAGCGGGATTCATGAACGACCCACTCGGAACGAAATGTAAGCCACCTCTTGTCGAGCCGACCTTTACCCAGCTTTCAAAATGAAGTGCCCGCAAGCCAGCGGCGGCGGCCAACGGCTCCGATGACAGACACGGACGAATCCATACGTGTGCAACGAAGGGGAGATGGGATGGAGCTCGTGGGTTCTTCGCGGTGTTTGAGCTCGACGGCCATTCGCGCCGGAAACTAATTTTATTCACCCATCACACTATAAGCATTCCTCCAGCGCCGCTTGAATACAACTTTGACAAACGTCTCGCGCTCCAGTCTATAGCGTTACAAGACACCTTTGCTGAAACGTCGGCGTCCACGACGCGCACCGAGCGAGCGTCCATACGTCGAAAGCAATGCACACCTCAAAAAGAACAGCACTCCATGGTCCAGAGAGGCGATAACACAAAGATAAGAAAATAAATGTAATCCACCACTGAACGAGACTGTATGTAAGTACGTTTTCGGAGGTGCAGAGTAAATTGAGCTCACACGGCGCTAACTAACACACAGTTCTATTTCGGCCGTCATTCACAGGCTAAACGACATTTCTGGCCGCGCATCTACCTTGAAACACGAAAAATCTAGTAGACAGCTCGCGAGGAGCGGCTTATCATCAAGGGCATCGCACAGACTGCCTTTCCGCGCGTTAGTAAAGACACCGGGACAGAGATAAGCGGCATTAGTCGAGAACCCGATGGCTTCCGCCTTAGAAACGAAGATAGGACAAGATAGGACGTTTGTAACTGCGCACATAATCTGTTCTGCACACACAGCTCTGCTTAGAGTGGTTTAGGATACCAAATGAATAAAATATAAACGTGTAGACTTACCGTAAGCGGACGATGAAGCTGGATTTTGAAGAAAACGTAATCCGCGAAAAGCATTCCAACGCCATTGATGCAGCCACGCACAGGGTTGTTTGCAGCCCGAATGATTTTCCGCCGTCTCGCGGTAAAATGGGTAAAACGTGAAACAGAAACCCATTTCACGGTCGTATCTTTATCGCTCGCACTCTTGCCGTGTGCAGCTTGATCTGATATCCAAGACCACAGAAGGCAATTGGTTTACAAGCTTAAATTCTTCGCTTACCCTCTAAAAATCTTATTGTTTTCGTGAAAACAGAACCGAAATCTAACTTCTTGTCAGTATACGCGCCGCATCTCCCACCGAATAGTATGTTGTACAATTCTCATATAATAATGATAAGGTTGCATAGCACAACGTCTTTTTTGCGTGTGTTCGTGTTTAGAAAACTGATATGCGTCACATCAGCGTGTCATCGGCTCCGAAGCAACAGGTGCAAGGGTAGGAACGAAAAAATACTGGCTTTGCGACTGTTGCGTCGCAGCACTTATTCACGTGAATACAAACTGCAAAGGTAGAAATGGCAGATGTTAATCGCACAGAGGACCAGGCTCTTTGAGATTAATCTAAAGTGTTTCTAAGGCATGGACGCTTCCTTGAATTCTCACACCCGTATTTCCCCCTTTATTTTCAGGACGTTTTAAAGAGAAATGTAGAACCTTTGATGAAATGTTTCTCATTTCAGCGCGGTGGACAGTAACGATCGAAAGATGGAATGGAATTGTGTAGAGCGATTCCTTTAAGGGACAGCGTATTCGTTCGATGTAGTACAGTTTGCGGGCGCCCTTAGTTCAAGAACGGCTCGCTTTCCACGGCTTACTTGTTAGCATTAATATCTAATTGTATTGACAATATACGTCACGGTATAACGAAAAGGAGCTTGTCAATGCTCCTGAAAACAATATACAGGAGGGTGTTGTAATGGCCTTACGCAATACTTTTTAATTTCCGTAATAGCGAAGGAGGTGGGGGACTCCCGACATAGTTGCGGTCACTAGATGCAGGTCCCCTCAACATGCGGTGCAAAAATGAATTGACATTGTTCTGGACTTAGTCGAAAGTCAGTGTATCGAACATTGTTAGATAAAATTACGATTGTTATAGACTGTTCTATAGGCAGTAGACTATCTATAGTGTACAGTCTATAGACGAAAGGAAATTGAGGTAGTTGTAGACTGTAGTTTATAGAGAGTCTATAGACCGTCTATAGACAAAAGTAAATTGAAGCAGCTATAGACCTTGTTCTGTAGAGAGTCTATAGACCGTCTATAAACGAAAGGATATTGTGGCAGCTATAGACCTTAGTCTATAGACCGTCTATAGACGAAAGAAAATTGAAGCAGTTATAGACTTTAGTCTATAGAGAGTCTATAGACAAAGGAAAATTGAGGCAGCTATAGACCTTAGTCTATAGCGAGTCTATAGACCATCTATAGACGAAAGGAAACTGAAGCAGTTATAGACTTTAGTCTATAGACAGTCTATAGACAAAAGGAAATTGAGGCAGCTATAGACCTTAGTCTATAGCGAGTCTATAGACGAAAGGAAATTGAAGCAATTATAGACTTTAGTCTATCGACAGTCTATAGACAAAAGGAAATTGAGGCGGCTATAGACCTTAGGCTATAGCGAGTCTATAGACCGTCTATAGACGAAAGGAAATGGAGGTAGTTATAGACTTCAGTCTATAGCGAGTCTATAGACCGTCTATAGACAAAAGGAAATTGAGCCAGCTATAGACTTTAGTCTATAAAGTGTCTATAGACAGTCTAAAGACGAAAGGAAATTTGAGCCAGCTATAGACTTTAGTCTATAAAGTGTCTATAGACAGTCTATAGACAAAAGGAAATTGAGGCAGCTATAGACCTTAGTCTATAGAGGGTCTATAGATAGTCTATAGACGAAAGGAAATTGAGGTGGCTATAGACCTTTGTCTATAGAGAGTCTATAGACCGTCTATAGACAAAAGGAAATTGAAGCAGCTATAGACTTTAGTCCATAGATTTTCTATAGACTGTCTATAGACAAAAGGAAAAGTTTATAGGATGGCTATAGAGTCTATAAAAAGTCTATAGAAAGTCTATAGACCATTTTTATAAGTGCTGAGAGTCTGCAGGATACTGTTTGACGTTATACAGTGCCAGTATATCGGCATGCATTGTATTATTTCTGTTAAGCGCCTATTTCTTTTGTGCGCTACCGGCTTCTCAGCTACAATAAACGAGAATATACTTTGCAGATGAAAAGATTCTAACTGCAAACATTGCAATTGCAGCTCCAAGATGCTCCGTACCGGCTGGCTCATATGGCTGCCGTGTGCTGGATCAGACACGTCGCGTGGTGTAATTAGTGCTAGTACTTGATTAGGAAACCTTGTCTGCAGATAATAATAATAATAATAATAATAATAATAATAATAATCTTTATTCAGTATAATCTGAACATACAAAAAAAACGGAAGATGATCAGCACTTTCTAGTTGTATAATAAACAAGCATGAATGAAATTTGTACTTTTTGTGGATTTAGTTGGTTGCAGGCCCACTTGGAAACTCCAGGAAAGAACTGGTATAAGGAATGAAAAGAAGCTGTTTCCACATCACGTGTTCCAAATGCTTGCCGTCCATTGCGATGCACAGTTGAATGCGGTATTTGATGGAGTTCACCGAAGAAATGAGCATCTCTTGGGGAATCTTTTCAATTGGTATCTTGATACGCTCCTTCAGGTCTTTGAGGTTCGCTGACTGCGCAGTGAAAGCTTCGTTCTTAACGTATCCCAAGAGGAAGGTTTCTATTGGTGACAAATCGGGCGATCTTGCAGATCACGCTGTTGTCCCTCCCGCCCAATCCATTGGTTGGGAAATGTGCTCTCCAGGAATTGCACCAAGGAACTAAAAAAATGTTGTGCGGCTCCAAGCTGAAGCCGCATTTTCTTCAACCCGGTCAGTGGTAGCTCTGAAACAAATTAATAATAATAATAATAATAATAATGGTTTTATTTGCGCCAAATTAATACATGGCGCGGGAGACCCGCAGTAAAAGCTGTCACAAGCGACAGCTTGACAAAGCCGGAGGCCCCCCTATACACTTGACAGCATCATAGGCGCAATGAAACGGCATGTCTCATCCAAAAAGAAAATAGAACAAAACATGAAAACATCTGCAATTACAATCACTCATAAGAACTACATAAAATTATACAGAAAATGTGTTAGAATGAAGCTAGAAAGCACTTACAAAAGCAATGGAACATTCATGTGCGATGGCAAAGAGTTTATTCAGAGGCGGTGCCTTTTAGGACGCAGTCTGAGTATTTTTTCCTTGTGAGGTTTCTGTCGATGAAGTAAAGACCTATATTACGGCCGTAGTAAATGACACACCAAACGTTTGCTGACCGTTTTACATGGTGCATGTGCTGGCGTAGCCAATGTGGATTGTTGTCGCACCATTAATGCGCATTGTGCAAGTTGACATTAGGATGTCTGAGTAGATCAGGCGCACTAAAGGCAGCACATAGAAAAAGAATAACACGAGACACGCGCTTTTCTCGCGAGATAGCGTCTGTGCAGACGGACAGCTCCTGTCTCGTGCCGTTCTGTGCATGTGTGCTTTCCTTGTGCACTTCATCTACTCAAGCTATGCTTCAACATGCCCCAGAACGTGCTCTACTGACATTGGAGTCCCTACAAAATTGGGCCTCGTCTCTCCAAAGCACTTCGTGCAGGAATTCCGGGTCTTCATCACAGTTAATTTGGCACCAGTTGAAAAAATAGAGGCGTTTCTGATAGTCATTCGGTGTCAGTTCCTCACGAAGACACACATGACAGGGGTGGTAGCTGTGTCATGATAGTGACCTCCAAGCTGATGCCGGGCTGGCTCCGTACGCTTTGGCGATTTCCCTGCACTTCCTTCTGGCCTTACAGAAACGTACGCCAGGACATCAATGTCAAAATCGTCGGTTGCGCTGCCAGGTCTCTTCTTTTTCTGAACATGAACTGATCCAGTACACTGAAATCAATTAAATGTCGATACGAACGTGGGACGACTCGGCACACGACGACCACAATAATGGGCAGCCCAGAGTCTGGATTCCAGCTCCGCGTCCAATTGCGCGCTAGCATAAGCGATCACAATGTCCACCTTCTCGGTAGTGGAATATTGCGGTTGCGCTGGGGCGGCCATTCCCACAATTCACACAATGCGGCATGAAGTTTTAATCGTAGGCAGCACTCGCACGCATTTAAGTTCTTTCAAACACTGGCACTGCAATGGCCTTGTCACACGCGCACCTCCAAGACAAGCACCTGAAATTAAAACAACTGCGCTCTATTGGGAACCTGAAGCTAACACACGCTACCACAACCGCATGAACAACTGCCCGTCAGCAGACAGCCACTGCCGCACCAGCTCTCCTTGCGACGCTGACCAAGCTTTTCTTTTTCGGACGTGGTTCCAGATGAACCGCGATTATAACAAAATAATGTCAGCCTAGTGAGTAAATTAATTCATGATGACGCACAAAGACGAGCCCATAGGACACACACACACACGCACGCACGCGCACACACACACACACACACACACACACACACACACACACACACACACACACACACACACACACACACACACACAAGCGCGCGCGCGCGCGCCTGGAGATGTGCCCATCAGGGCTCTCAAAATTGACGTTTCCCGTAACTGACGATGGCTACAAATATTTTCTTACTCCTAGTCACGAAGGAGTCGATAACGCCGGCCGTGGTCTAAGCTGAGCGCCGAAGTTCTCTAGCGAAAAAGTTTGCACACGCGTTTCGAATAGGGTGTAGCATTCATTACGACACGTCACCAGCCGACGCTTCGCTTGCGCCATACTTCCGCCGCTCTTTGTGCGCTCAGTTTCGGTCGCGTGCTGCATAAAACGTCAGATTCTTCGCGCTGCAGAGCTCTAGAAATTGAGTTTTTGTTTGTTTGAAAAAGTGATATGACATTGTCTTCTTCATGGCATCAAACTCACAATTGGGACTAACCACCCAGCTATGATAATTTAAAAGTTAATTTGTGGGGTTTTGTTATTTACCTGGATAATTAGATGGGGTTTGCAGCATATTGCGTCCACCTGTGCATAGAGTGTGCTCCTACATCTATTTTTTTCTATCTTTAACCAAATATTTCAGACATATATTTCAGACATATTTCAGAAATATTTCAGAAATATTTCAGCGAGGTATACGCTTTGTTAAAGGAAACATTTATATGCCTCGATGTTTCGATTCGAAGACCGATCTTTTTCAGGAGTGATTTGTCCTCGCTGGTGTTTCCCGTTTTATAAGGGTTGGACACAACAAAGGTAAGCGAGAAACAGTAATAAGCAGACAGGAGCAAAAACAAAAAAAAAACAAAGAAATAGACAAATATAGAAAAAAAAGGGGAGTGAGACCCGCACGAAAAAATTGAGTTTGTTCAGAACATGCACGGGTTAGGAAAACGCAATATCCAATTGCGGTCTCTTCTTCTTTGCTAAGCACCGCATGGCTTCATATTGATGTGCGTGTCCAGTTGAGCTCAGATGGTCGACAGTGTGCCTGGCCGTGTTTATTTATTTATTTATTTATTAATATATCCTCACAGGCTCGAAGAACGGAGCATTGTGTGAGGGGGGTTTGTATAGGTAAGGGTAATGACAGAAGCATGACCAACACGTTTATACAAAACTTATTGACTGTTAGTACGGGTCACTGAACGCTAGGAACATCAATATACAATGTTTAATGACACGTTAGTAACTTGAAAAAATGACTGTTATTTCCGCCCTAAAACGAGCTGGGTCACGACTGAAGACTATTCCTGAAGACTATTCCTGAAGACTATTCCAATGGACGATAGCCTGCGGCAGGCCAGATTATTTAAATGAAACGGTTCTACCAGAAATGCGTCGGAATCATAGAGGGTTGTTTAAAGACGTCAGGTGCGGTTGGGTTGTACAAAAGGCAGCGTTGAAGAGTAGGCACTGTAGACTATACTGTGAAGGCAGATGAGGGCGATTTATCTCCGTGATTTCAGTGGAGAGAGAGAGATCCATAATTTGATGTTAGTTAAGCTCGAGTGACGGTTGTAGTTTCTGGAAATTAAATTGCGCAGCAGGATTCTGAACTAATTCAAGAAAATTAATTAAGGAAGCTTGATGAGGTGGCCAGATGGGAGATGCGTATTCCAGTTGTGGCCGAACAAATGTTTGGTAGGCGAGCCTACGGGTAGTGGCAAGAGTTACATGAAGATTACGTTTTAGATACCCTAATGTGCGTGATGCTTTAGCTGTTGCTTTCTTTACGTTAATGCACAAACAGAGGCTACTCAGGAAATGCGCGCCAAAATATTTGTATGAACACGCGTGGGACACTGACGTATTATTCAATAAGTAACTGAAAGAAAAGTTAAGTTTTTTTGCGGCTGAATATATTTAACCTGCAGTCTCCGGTGTTAAAGGATGTTTGCCATGATGTGGACCAAGCGGTTATGCGATCGAGGTTTCCTTGAAGTTCTAGGTGATGGTGGCAACCTTCGTGGAAAAGTGCGAAAACTTGTCGCTTCTTCTGGCTTCGAGGGAATGAGGGGACATAATCTTGTCCAAACAATAGAGGGACCAGGAAAAAAGAAACTTAAAAAAACCTCAAAAGCAGTGTTTTTTCTCCGCATTCGGCAATAGTGCACCCACCGCTGTTTTAGCTGCTACCGCTGGACTATGTGAGAAAAAGAGGGGTAGGCAGGAAGGGGATATACCCGAAGGAATGCTACCAGTCTAAAAATAGTAAGCTTGTAGAGTAGTGAAAGGAGAAACGAAAAAAAAAACATTTGGCTTTCGCGAGATCAGAAGATAAGCCAAATTGGGGGTGCAAGCAGCGACACAAATGTAGCATGCAAAAAAGGGTGTGACCTCGGACGACGCAGTCATCCGAGGGTGCCGTGGCTTTCGTTAATGCCCCTTTGCACTGTGTTAATTTTTAAAATAAAATACGATTCTCGTTGCTCACGCTCGCGAGTGTTTTTGAAGCCAGTCTGTAGTATTGTTACTTTAAGTTTGTCAAACTCGAGCAATTTCTAGTGGAGGTGTTCTGAAAGGGGGAGTTGGGGAGAGATTTAGTATGTAAGTGGTGGTTAGTGAACCTGAATGGGAAGGAATTGTCTGTTTGGCCTATGTATTGCATTCGACAGCCGCCACACTTGTGTATGTAAACAACATTGCTGGAATCGCAATTTAAATCTTCCCGAAGAGAATGTTTGAAATTTGAATGGCCGGTTTTAGCCAGAGCTGTGGTTTGGATCTGTTTGCAGACTGGGAATCGGTTTTTCAAGCATGGTAACCAACCCACACCTTTGGGTTTATTGTCTTTCGAACGGAAAAGATGGTTTTCTAAATTTTTTGGTTCTATATGTTACCTGTTGTGCATGCTACCATATGTTACCTTGTAACCATGTTATAAAGTTGAACGACAACGATATACCGCCATTTGTATCCCATTCCATTACCTCCAAATTTCGCTACCGGTGCTCTGCAAACTGACCTACGTTCGGGGTATATATGCTGCGTGTAGTCTAGCCTTGAGAGAGATAAGCAGCGCCATCCAACGGCAGTTGTGGTATGTCCTGTGTTACCGCGAGTGCCACGTGAATCGTTACCGAATGGTGAGGGCGAAAGCTTTGCAAGAAGCCTGTAATGCGACATAGTCTACCTCAATTTTTTAGCTCCTCTGAGGATCATTCCCATTTTTGTAAAAACAATACTGAAGTTACTAAAGTAATCACAAAAGCAGGACGTGCTTGTTGAAACTAGCTATGCCCTACCTATCTCGAAATAGGACGATCCGGCTTCTTTCCTCATTCGTACAGTTTGCTATCAAGCTTACCTACTGTCAAAGAATTCGAAGGGTCTCATACTGAAAGAGATAGAGTTATTGGAGGAGCATTTTATTTGTTTTATTGAAGGTACTGTGGAGACGCAGACTCAGCATAGTTCCCGCATGGTGCTTGCTGTGAACTACTCCATATAAGGCGGAATAAAAGAATTCTTATGCACGCAGAACAGGTGGTAGCGATCCAGTTTCTTTCTGCGGCATATGCATTCTCGATTGCATGGCCGACTCCACTGCCCAGGGAGACACTAAAAGGACATAAAGAGAGCATGTGTTCAAATTAGGCGCAGTGTGTTTTTCATATATTTGAAGAAATGTATTTATCTAATCGATTTGAAACCATGACGGCGTCAGAAATACTTATCTTAAGAAAATGATTACCTTTCTTCGAAAAACCTGCAATCTTACCGCCCCAAATATAGCTCTCGAGACATAGTCTCATGACTTTACTGAACACATACGCATTTTTCTTCGAAGATAAAATAAGCGGGTATAATGCTAGTAGTATTATTTTTTATGACCGATACAAAATACATGATGACGGAGGGGGACCGATTTAACAGCTGTCTTTTAACAGGCTCACAAAAGCGAAAGGTCACCCCTTTCATTGTTTAGGAATAATGATCCGGCGCACTTGCAAGACATTGCTGACAGCGGCATCGACCAATTGCTGCGAGACTGAACCGCGCACGCTTTGTTTATTTAAAACGTGTTTAGAACTAGTACGGTAGCGCAGGAGTGCAGTCAAGCAGCTTTCGTTGCGTATTTTGCAGGCATTCTTGAGATGCCGGAAAAGGGGTGACGCAGAAGACACGCTGGTACAAAAACATGGATCGATTGGTTTTAGCACCTCTACAACTCTCTGAAACGCACTTTACCGTAATTTGAATACTGAAGAGCTTCTGTAAATTATGCTTCTTAAGATATACTTAAGCGGAATTCAAAAATACTCTAGAATCTCAATCCACGAGAATATTATGCTGTTGGCACCCAGCTCCAGCGCATCGCTTTCTTTAATCCTTGGCTCAAGTTAAGTCACACATCGTGTATATGTTTTCTTAGTCAACTGGTTTATAGTTGGCTCAAAACATAAATGCCATTCATTTCGTCCATAGGAATTTTTGCAAAGCTTTCGAGCCGATTGGTCTAGATGGCTGAGAATGCAATTTGGATCACCTAAAATACCATTGGCATCTTCGCCACCTAGAACAAGCTTGTATTATCAGCGTATTTTACGTACTTGGGGAAGGTATATACAAGGATATTCCTATTAATCAATAAAAAAGAGGAGTGGTCGAAGTATACTTCTTTTCGGAACACCGCGACAGGCAGGGAGAGTATGTGATAGCAAGCTAACTACAGTAATTGCTTCTGCGTGATACTTAAGGTAATAGTCCAAAAGTGACGGTTCGTGCCCGTGGACAGTGTAGCTTTCAAGCTTGCATACAAATACCTGATTATTTACAAGCTCAAAAGTGAACATAAAATCAATTAATATGATTCTAACCAAACTGTTTTGATCGAATAGTTTCATAGGGATTTCAACTTCAACCGCGCGAAGCCGCTGAAAAGTACTTTCTAAATGTAATATATAATTTATTAGGTGATGTTTAGATTCCAATTTTTGAATTCTTGTTAAGAGCTCGATAACTTCTACAAAGATGAAAGTATTGCTAGTGTGCGCTAAACCCTTAGCTAATTTTTATCAACGTTCTTAAAAACCACAGTGTGGCAGCACAGTGAAACGCACAGTGATGTCTGCTTAGAAAACATCGCCTTTCATATAAAAAGAAGTAGCTGTGGCATCACAATTTGCTAGCTTAAAATGTTCCGTCAAAACACACCTCTGCTCTAGGATCGTAGACATTTTATGCTACCCCCTTTGAGATGAATTCGGCTGCAAAATAGGGACTGCCGGTCGTCCTCATTTTCCTTATTTTGTCTTTATTAGCTAATTTTTTTTTTCTGTCAAAGGAGCCGCCTACTTAGTTTATCGCGTAGCCACCAAGGCTCCAATCGAATGATATTTGCCCAAAAATGCAAATACCTGTCTGTGGCCCTGAGAAACACCGCAGAAATGTTCAAAACATAGGTTTTTCACATGGCAGCCTCGCTCTGTGATTTTACTAGCGTCTATAGACCCTCATATCGGAGACAAGCTGTAGGGAGTGGCTTTATTATTCGTTATATTTTTTCATCGCAATAAACGGTCAGATATACGCTGGTGCGGTTTGTGCATGTCGCATGTACAGGAAGACGGACAATATGTGAACGATGAATCAAATATATTGAACATTTAATTAACTAAAATAACTAATAACCTTTGAATTCTTCATGTACTGCTCAACACTATACTAAAAAATTGAAGGCCGACTGTAACTCAGTTGAGCCGAGATATTTAAGTTTGCGAATTAGTTTTGTAGTTGCGAATATTGAGCGTCTAAAATACACTTTTGAGAGGTGGCTTGGTTGCCTTTCCCGCGCTGACTTTAATAAAGCAGCATCCCTCGTATTTCCGAAAAACAAATCTAGACTCTGGTTGCGTATTATCTTTGCTAAACCGAGCTAACATATTTTCGGCGAGCATACCAAATCCAGCAGTGCGCTTTTATAAATGTCCAACGCAGAAAAACGAAATGAACGAGGTTACAAAAACATAATTTGCTAGGTCTTCAGCTGTAGCCCAGTTTTAGGAAACTTGTTAAACTGATCTTGTCTTCGATAATGACGGCCGTCAATTTCGCTTTCGCATTTTAATCTTGCGCCCTCATGCCATGAATTGCAAAATTGAGTATTTCTTTTAGTCGCCTCGCCGCGGTGGCTCAGTGGTTATGGTGCTCGGCTGCTGACCCGAAAGACGCGGGTTTGATCCCGGCCTCGACGGTTGAATTTCTTTGGAGGAGAAATTGTAGGGCCCGTGTACTGTGCGATGTCAGTGCACGTTAAAGAACCTCAGGTGGTCGAAATTTCCGGAGCCCTTCACTACGGCGTCCCTCATAGCCTGAGTCCCTTTGGGACGTTAAACCCTATAAACGAAACCATTTTTGTAGTCTATTCATTTTCAGGTAACTGACCTCTGTAACATGCATATAGGCCACCTCCCTACGCATTGTACATGCACCGACCGAACCCATGCATCTCACAATGTTTGTTAAATGAACCTTACGAAAATTTTATCACCCTGCAAGTGCTCTATAACATTTCTCTGAAAATCTAAGGACGACGCCCGCACCTCCAAGTGCGCAACAGCAGTAATGAGCCTTAAATAAACCGCGACGAATAGGTATTTTGAAAATTACAATTGGGAGCCACAAGGCTGATTTAAAAATGATGTCGATGAAATAAAAGTGGAGATATTAATCAGAAAGTAGCAACCGGCCTGGTCTGCAGTGGTGCTTGAAGCATAGTTGCACTGTACCTTTGTCAAAACATTTGACAGATTAATAGAACCGGCGGTTAAAAAATACAAGAAATGGTTACTATTTGCTGGACAGGAAAGCTAAGACGTGGAAGTTTCTTGTAGCAAATGTTACAAAAATAACGCCGTTTCTTACGTTTAGTGCACTTCATAATGTGAATATCATCGTCGGATGGCGAGGTTTGCATTTGGTATGGAGCTAGCATCGGTTTTGGGTTTACATCCTTTGCCTGTTTAAAGAATGGATTTCTTCCACAGTTGCCAGTTGTGACCTGGTTTTTTTCTCATAGGAAAATATCTCCATAATGCAAATGCAGTCGAGCCCGTATAAATTAAACACGGACGTATGAAATTATCGCTTATAAAGAGCATTCAGCGCGTATCGTTGAAAACCATCGGAACATGTACATCTCCAGCATTCCCGGACAAAATTATGAATATTGAAAAATCGTACGGTACTTTTATTGAAAAATTTAAGGAAATCGTATATTTTGCCCGTGTGTAGCAAACAAAAAATTTCGCTCACACCAAGCAGTCAAGACTGCCATGGAAAACAAATAAGGAACACTTTGACGATAGCAAAAGCGTCAATAGCAAAAAAATATAGGCCTTCCGACGGGAGATCTACGATTATATTCTCTGTTATAGCAAAATCTTAAAATATATGAAAAAATTGCGTTCACAAACTGGTTCCCCTTCAAAAATGCCTTTGTCCAAAATGATTATGTACGATTTCTTGTCAAGTTTAAATGTTTTAACTAAAACATGAAAATAGGCAATTGCCCTGAATGTTGGCGGGACATCGTACATACAGTTATCTACTGATATATGAAAATCATCGAAATATCTTTCAGACATAATGATTACTGTTAGAATTTCAAAAAAGAACATGGAGCTATAGAAGATTCTGAGGGCGTTAAAAAAAGTGCATTTTTTTACGTTTATAACCCATTGAGATATGAAAAATATTATCGTCTACATAAAGAATTAAAATATGTCCGATAACACTACTTCCTGGTTTGCAGTAGGCAGAGCGTTGCAGTAAAGGACATTTCACATATGCTGCTCTTTTTACAAACTTGGTTATGATTAACTTGATATATCTTGCAAGGGTAGCGTTCAAAATATTTTTGGAGGTCATTTTCGTGTACCATAGAATTCGAGCCGTTGTTCTTTATTATTTATTCTAAAATTCGAACTTTGCAAAGTTGGCACAGAGCAAATTATTGCACTAAATTTTGCTGAAATTGAGCTGAGTAAAAAAAAAAGACGGTAACAATCAATAACTTGCTCTGCGTTCTACGCAGCCGTATCTCCTAATGATATCATAGTCATTGATGCATCTTTTACGGCCAGGGGAACATTATTATTACAATTTCACAAAAGCAAAAACCAGCAAAGATTTGGAAGGCGATAGAAAAAACCTTTATTGTAATTGGGGCGAACGCTCCCATTCCCCAGCTGCATCTTTCAAATTCACCACGGTTTCACTTTGACCTTGAGCCAGGTTTCACACGCCTGACGAAATGCCACGTGATTGGCCGCAGCTGGAGCCGACCTCCGCCGGCGCCGCTGCGCGAAACCACAGCCGTACCACATGCCATGACCCCGTCATTAGCCATAGCGCGCGTATCACCGCGCTCGTTTCAATCGGAGCCACTGGGAGAAGCTTTCGCTCGTCTCTTTATATATAACGGCGTTAAACCCCAGCCATTTTGTATACTGTGATATTCATATTCATGAATATCACACATGTTCATGAGCCTTATAACCATGTTGCATTATATTGTTCGATTATACTAACAGTGATGTCCTCTGTGCCTTGTTTATGAGACAGCTTCCTCACTGATGAGCTTTTTCAGCACAACATCTCTATATTTCAGGACTATCCAATAAAGTTTTCTGAGCTATCTTAACAGATTTAAGAGTCACATCGCATTTCTATTAGCTTCATCTGCGTACTCCTTCTCTGAGAACCCTTGGCACACACTAACGCTGTATACCATGCGACCCGAGTTATGCACACCTAATGAAGCGTAGCTCAACGCCGAAAGCTCAAACTGCTATGTAGTATGTCATGGAAACTTCACCTGGGATGGGGCAGAAAGTCGGCAAGCTGATTCATTAAGTGAAGCGCTTAGTTCATACAAATTTAGATACTCGAACTCAAAATGAATCTACCTCTACTTTTCAGTTCTTCGCAAGCACCGCAGCAATCGTGTATACGTTGTCTTCGTTCTTTAAATTCAGTAGACATACCACAGATTTCTTACTCCGGTCTAAACTGATGTGGTAATGCACATGACGCAAGGTGTTTTTTAGTGTTATTTTGTACGCTAAAAGGATGTGTGATACGCACCACACCTTGACAAAAACGCATGCTTGGACGTGGCAAAAACTCTGGACCAAATCCTCCTCTGCAAGGAAAACAAGGTAACAAAGCTTTTATATATAACTGGTATTGGCAGGTGTTGCTATTACTATATATGCTATTGCTATTACTATATAAATTTGCGAAGATTTTCCATTACGAAATGCATTACCGAGCTTGCGCTCATTTTCGCAGGGTAAATCGTTATCTGCTGATAGTGTGAATGAGAAAAAGAAACAAGGCCAATATTTGCGGCACAAACCTTCTTGCTTGCATTGTTATTTTCTAAGCTTTTTCTTTAGACGCGAATATCATAAAACGTGATTTGTTTTCTATTTTTCCACTTACGCTTGCACCATGCGTCTGATTTGACCCCAAAAGAAGCATAGTTTCCCTCTTTACAAAAGAAGCAGGCAATCAACAAACAGCTTCGACTTCTTGCGCTCGACGTAAACTGCCACAATATGTGTCGTATGCAATATGAGAGTATTATATAAAATGTGCCTTTTTCGGTGAAGTTGCGGTAGGGTACTTACTCGGATATAACAAACATGGCAGCCAATAAAAGCAAATAAGTCCTACGTTGGGCCATATTGACTTGACTTGATAGTACACGGTATCAGAAAAGAACTTCCAGGATACGACACTATCTCAGCTCGATATGATCACCAGTGGTCCGTTCCACTCGAAGGCTGATTACACTTTCGTTCGCTGTTCTCTTAAGTAGTAAAGCCTCTAATCTCTTCGCATCTTTGAAACCAAATTTTCTATATGACGAATCCTAAATATTTAAAAGGCTTTTAATAAGGATCATATAGAGACCATAGGCGACATGCGGGCTCAATATAGACTATTAGTCGGCATAAGATGACATACGTGCTCCGCATGAAGTCATGAGCACCGAATCGAAACTATGCCTAAGAGATATAATAGCCATATGGAAAACACATTGTGAAATATGAAATTCCTAGCATATATCCATACCATATAAACCGCGTATTTCCATTATTCTATATGAGTTGTTCTATTGAAGGTGTGTGGTTGTTGAGTATCTGATTAACATTTTACTGCCAGTTGTTGTGAAATTTCAACATGAAAATAAATTTTTTAATTTCTTTGAGTATACAGCCTACGTCAAAACTTTGGTATTCGCATACTGAACGGTGACTGTGGGAGCATGTCGACTCTTTTATTTATTGTCGACTTATTTAAAGACTTCGAAATATTACTGCTAAGCGGACATATTTAGCGGCTATTCACAACACCGTGCTCGAGGATCACGGTGTGCGAGGATGACAACTCGTGCCAGCGGCTTTTATGACGATGTTCCGTTAAAAAAAAAAAAAAAACTGGCGCTTTGCAGAAGCAGGATATCAGCACAGGCAATACTTGTATCTTAGAGCTTCTTGCATTACAGCAGCTGGCATAAAAGCAGACACATTCTCTTTGCAAAACATGTGGGCACAGGTTTGCGGATGTTACACGGTGGCCAGCGAGTCCGTGAGCAGCGTACCAAGAGCATGCTGCGTATGTTGGACCCGCCACATGTTCTTTGGCTGCAACCTGAAGGTTACGTGTCGCACCTGAGAGGTCTTTCGGACGCGGGAGCATGAAGGGTGGTCAAAAATCCCCCCCTCCATCTCCCCCCCCCCCATCTATCACGCACCCCTCCGGAAGAAGAGAAAGCTAGCGCGTGTCATGTCCAGAGCGCAGTCACATGATCGCAGACTGGAACCAGGCGCCGGTCATCTGGGGACGTATCATGGCTGTGCCATAAACGCCATTGCTCAAGAAATGTTTCCCTGCCTGCGGCGGTTTCTGAAGCGCTGAATGCGATACAGCACGTACAATGACAGAAAATGCGACTCAAGCTGAAGTGGTTGTCTATATAATTTTTTCGCAATAAGTTTCGAAAACATTGCAGGACCATTAAATTGCATTCAGGTTTGGTTTGGTTTGGTTTGGTTTATTGGGGTTTAACGTCCAGAAGCAACTCAGGCTATGAGGGACGCCGTAGTGAAGGTCCCCAGAAATTTCAACCACCTGGGGTTTTTTAACGTGCACTGACATCGCACAGTACGTGGGCCTCTAGAATTCCGCCGCGGCCGGGATCAAACCCGCGTCTTTCGGGTCAGCAGCCCAGCGCCATAACCACTGAGCCACCGCGGCGTGGCGAAAATTTCATTCAGATAGCAAGAAGAAGGAATTCGCAACGAACGGGACGTAGAAGCTCTTGCAGACTTTACATACTAGGCATGAAAACCGTCAATATTTCATTATTGAAAGAAGGTTAAAAACATGATTAATCTATTCAAATGTACCTATATTTTTTTCATTGTATTTTTAGAAAGCATATAAAAATTGTCGACAAGAGTTCTAGTCTTTGAAAGAATGCTTTAAAGTGCGCCGTTTAAAGGTTAATGTATTCTCAAAAGCGCTAAAATGCTGATGTTCCAGCTACAGGATAGAAAATCTACTTGACATATTGTGCGTCTCGTTCTGTGGTATATGTGGCTATAAAATAAAATGGCGACTATGAACCAGAAAGCATAGAAATAGCTTTTTAACCACGCAACTTCTCTCTATAATATATTGTGTACGATAAAAATCCAGTATGCTGACTTTAACCATATGCCTCATTTATTACATCTCATTTGCTTCTGTTAAAGTACACTGCATTATGAAATAACTGATTCATTTTGCATTGAAGTAGGAAATCCAGGTTTATTATACCCATGGAACTCCACGCGTCTAATTGGAGATTTTATTTGGAGCAATTAGTATCAGATCCTGAGTCTGCACTCTACATTCATGCCAGATTTCAGTTATGAAATGCAGAGTTCGAATGGATTCCCTAGGGCAGGGAAGTTCATATATGCGCGACAAAAATTATACACTCCCCTTAGGTTGTAGAAAATTGTTTTCCAGCTTAAAAAAAAATATAGACTAATGTCTCAATGACACGTCCCCTCTTCCCAGCCTCTTTCTTTTTTTTATTTTAGTCTGTCAGAAGAGACTCATGTAAGTGATAGTTTTTTATCGAGCGTTAATATGAAGCGCCCACCAAATCTTTAGTTTCCACTAAAAGCCAAAGTTGGTCACCAGTGCGCCACTTTGGGCTAGGTGTTGTGACAGATAGAGTGATAGGGAGATATAGCGCGGGAAAGAAAGAACACGTGACTCACAAGGACTCACACTGCCTCACCAAGCCCCGTATGTGGCTTTTAAGAACGTTTAGCTTTTACTCATCACATTTCGAGATTTCGTAGCGTCTGCTACCACCCTGAGATCACAGCGCCACCTGTCGCAGCAAAAAGAAAACAGCACATCTCGCATTGAGACTTCTTGCGCCATATGCTATAGCACTGCAGAAACAACCTCCTGCCGCTTGCCAATGAAACGTCACGGTCCAATAGAGTGGGTAGAGGATATCAATTTCAGTAAACCAAATAGCTAACGCTCGTTGTTTCAACGTATTCTAGACGTCGGCGGCCATTTTTTTTCGTACTGCTTTAGTAGCAGATTTTCTTGCATTTATTTACCTTTAGAAAGCAGTTGCGTTTTTTGTTTGTATTTCGGTGCTGTGCGAAGGACGTTTACACGAGCGATCGAAGTGGTGTAAGGTTGACGTTACAGCTTTCCTGATGTGTGCTATCAAGCTCTGCTCTAGCTATGAGCTGCACTCAAGTGCGCTTGGCTGTGGAGTTTTCAAGCTCTGTACGATTTCGTCTTATGGGGCAGTGCTTACCATCGGCGAAACGTAAAGAAAAAATTCTTCATGGTAAAGCAAGACAGGGGCGGCTGCGAATGTGTTTCTCCTTAATGAGGCAATGATGCCTTCTCGCAACTGCGAGTGCGATCCGATTTCCAAATATACCAGCGCTGTCATCTGCCCTATGCCCATCTATTTTCGTTTACTGGTCATGAAGAGTGGCGGGGAACGAGTGCGCACACAGTACCACCTGAGGATTCTCCCCCTGGGTTCCTCATTTGCCTCTCGATGCGCTAGAATACTCAAGCATGCTCAAAACATTCTGCAAAACTACATACTAGAGTACTGAAGATATCCGCACTGAATAATGATTTCATAAAAAGACAAGTTCACGTCGGTGAAAGACAAAGTAATAGTAGTAGAAGATCTTTATTCGGCCATAAATTACAGGCCGAGCATGTCGACCGCCTGGGCGTCCAGAAGTCGCTATTCTTCCTCCCCTTCAGCGCCAAGCCAGTCGAGCCAGGTGGTGATGTATAAAGAAGGTGGGGGGTAGGAACCCGACTGCTGACCAGCCGGGCAATAGAAGAGGCAATGAGCCAGGTCCGCATAGATACAGGTGCAGTTGGGACAGGAAGGGTCTGATCGATAGCGATAGAGAAAGAGGCGAGAAGGGGTGATAACTGCATTCATTTGGATGTTCCGAAGAAGGCGAGCCTCCGGCACCGTGAGCGATGGATGGGGGGAGGGTAAAGGCTTTTGTCTAGGGGGAGCTCGAGGTAGACCTCTTTTATGGTGAGGCGAAGGATTAGTCTCCCACCGTCCTCCGAGGGCTTGGGCCAGGGGATGAACGGTGCCCGGAAAACTGTGTCGAGGACGAGTTGATGGGCCAGCTCATTGCCGTCAATCCCTGAATGCCCAGCGACCCAGCGGAGGAAAACGATCGAAGGCTGCAATGCAGAAGCCACTCGTTCGACCCCCTGTTGGAGAGAAGGGGTTAGGGTGCGTTTCTGTATGTGATGTATAGCGGCTTGTGAGTCTGAATAGACTGTGTACTCTTGAAGAGAGGAAAGGAGAGCAAATGACTGAAGGGCATGTGCAATGGCAAGGATCTCGAGGGACACTGCATCCGGAGGGTGTAGATACGGCCCGCTGGTGTGGGTTTCAGGACTGGGGAGGTGGGGATAGTACAGGGCGCAGCCGCAGGAACCTCGAGGAGCCACGAAGGAGGCATCCGTGTAGGCTACACCCTGGTTATCAAAGAGAGGGGAATGGTGCCGCGCGGCTGCATGACGACGGTCGGCGTGCAGGACGGGGGCATGTTGGTCGGGAGGGGGAGGATACGAAGATTTGGAGCCGGGGTTGGAATAGGAGAGGGAAAAGGGGCGATGGGAATGGGCGAGATACCCGCTTGAGTCAGTAACCAGTGACCCTGATGGGTAAGGGAAAGGCGGGCAAGCTGCGAGTCACGATCGAGAGAGAGAAGAGAACGTAGAGGATGAAAGAGGCCTGTGGCAAAGATCTTAGCGGTAGAGGTAGTGATAGGGAGGTGTAGAGCTGCCTTGTAGAGGCCCACAAGGGCAGTCTCGAGAGCATTAAGTTGAGTCTGATTGAAGGAAACGTAGGGTGCAAAGTACAAGACCTTGTTGAGGGCCAGCGCGTGGGCAACTCGGCACGCATGAGCCTCGTGAAGACCTGAGCGCCGAGTGACCACGCGCCGCAGTAGGCGAGTTACGGAGTGGCAGGTGGTAACAGCGTGGTGGGTGCAGGGCTTGCAGGTTAAACTAGCTGGGAGGCGAGAGGGGCATTAGTAAGATTGAAAAGTGTTGGAGAGAGAACAGCACCTTGAGGAGTGCCACGGGTAAGGTGGTGGGGGTCGGACAGATGGGTCTCTACTGGAAAGCGAGCCACACGTTTATTTATTTATTTATTTACATATACTGCAGCCCCGGTGGGGCTATTGCAGGAGTGGGGGAAAGAAACAAAAAGACAGAGAGGGACAACATATTCAGAAATGAACACCATTAAAATACAGAACAGATATGCGACAGACTAATCACAGATTTGCAACAACATTGAAAAATAGGTTTGGTTCCATGGAGCGTATATCACCGGGTAAAGAATTCCATCGTTCGATAACACGAGGAAAAAAACTAAATTTGAACATATCAGTGCGCGCGTGAATGGGTGTTACATTCAATGGGTGGTAGCTCCTTGTAGATGAAGATGCTGAAAAATGCAAATACTCAGACAGTGAAGCAAAGCAGGATGAATTAACAACACCATGAAAATATTTTAAACACTCATTGTCGCGGCGGGTAGAAAGGAGGGAAAGGCCTATGGCAGGAAGAGTGGATGAAGGTGAAAAATGTCTGTCATACCGTCGGCAAATAAACCGTACTGCTTTCCTTTGGACGGATTCCAGCTTACTGATATCGGACTGTTTATGAGGATTCCAGATTATTGACCCATACTCCAAAAGTGGACGAATTAAAGCTTTGTATGTTACCAGTTTAGTTTCTTGTGGGGCAACACTTAGTGTACGTTTTAGATAACCGAGCCTCCGCATTGCATTATTGGATATTGTGTTAATATGCTTTGACCAGGACAAGTTAGAAGAAAAAAGAAGACCTAAATATTTGTACTCGGACACTTGATTCACAGAGTTATCTTTGAATGAGTAGGTGTAAGAAGATGGTATTGTGCGATTACAGAATGACATGTATACAGATTTACGAAAGTTTATTTGCATTTGCCATGTTTCACACCATGAGCAGAACGACACGAATGACTGATTTAGTTGCGCGTGATCCTCAGGGGTGTTAATTGAACTGTATATGACACAATCGTCTGCATACAACCGAATTTTAGAAATAATATTTTCTGGCAAATCATTAATGTATAATAAGAACAACAGTGGCCCGAGCACGGATCCTTGTGGTACACCGGATGATACATTAACAGTTTCAGATGAACAGGAGTTGAAAGAAACATACTGTGTACGATTAGAAAGAAAGCTTGATATCCAGTCTACCAGTAACGGGTTTTTGAGTATTGCATTAAGTTTACAAAGAAGTTTGCTGTGGAGAACGGTGTCGAAAGCTTTAGAAAGGTCGATAAATAAAGCGTCGATTTGTGAGCCCGTGTCGAGGGAACTAGCAATGTCGTGCGTGAATTCTACAAGTTGTGAAATGGTACTGAGCCCGCGCCGAAACCCATGCTGAAATTTGCACAAGATATTGTTAGCTTCAAGAAATTCTGTAATGTGCTTATGAATGATATGTTCTAGTAATTTGCATGAGTGTGAAGTTAACGAAATGGGGCGATAGTTGGACAAGATTTGGGTGCTGCCAGCTTTAAACAGGGGAATAACTTTTGCAAGCTTCCAGGCTACGGGGATGGTTGCGGATGATAGCGATTTCTGGAAGATGGTAGTCAAATAGCGGCTGGTCCAAAGAGAGTAACGATGCAGAAATACATTAGGGATATCATCAGGACCACTACTTTTTTTCACATTTATGTTCAGAATGAGGTTCAGAACACCTTCGACGCTTATTGAAATATCTTCGACAGAACATTGAGAGTTGCTAGGAAAAGTAATCATTTCAAGGTTATCTCTTGTAAATACCGACTGAAAATATGTGTTGAAATTAGTAGCTATAGCTAATGAGTCACAGACCGGCTTATCATCAATAATGAAGGTATTGGGACTAGTGCTCTGTGGCAATATGGATGCCCAAAATTTGCGGGGATTGTGTTTCATTAATTGCGGCAAGGAATTTCTGTAGTAAAAATCTTTTCCCGAATGAACTTTGGCACGGAGTTCTTCTTTAGCGTCGCTGAACTGTTGCAAAAGTTCAGGGTTACCATTGCGCTTGGAAACGCGTAGTCTGGCAACATGGCGAGAAAGGTGCAGCATGTCCCTTGTTATCCAGGGCATACTGTGATTTTGCTTTTTAGTTTTTAATGGAACAAAACGCTGAATACAGACCTTCACAATGTTTTCGAAAAAATGTTACTAAAGAATTCACGTCACCTGATATGCTAAGGTGCTGAAACTGTTCAAATGCGTCACTTACTAAATCCAGGATAGCCACGTCGTCTGCTCTACTGAAATCCGGAAATGTTGAATAAGTTAGTTTTGAGGAAGGAATAGAACATGGGATCGAAACAAGAACAGCGTTGTGATCGGATATCCCCTCGACGACTTCGCATGTAAAATTCGTCGCGAAAAGAGAAGAGCTTAAAAACACCAGATCCAGTATTGCCGAAGACCTCGTGGACTTATCAACTATCTGTTTTAATCCAAATGACAAAGAAAAATTGAGAAGTTCATTACTGATTGCAATGTCGTGACCAGTAATGGATAATGTATGCCAATGAATTCCGGGAAGATTGAAGTCTCCTAGGATAATTATATTTGGATTGCTGATATGATGAGAATGCAAGAAGTTACTTAAAGAATGCACGTGGTCTATGGAAGTGCCTGGTGGTCGATACACCGCACCGATAACAAATGATTTGTTACCTACGTAGAGTTTGCACCAAGTTGACTCTATTTCGGCAGGGACCGAAATTTCAACAAATTTCAGACTAGACTTAATGAAGAGAGCGACACCGCCTCCTTTCCCATGCTGCCTGTCCGCCCTAATTACAACGAAACCTGGAGGAGTTATTTCAGAGTCAATTATACCATCATGTAGCCACGTTTCGGTGACCGCAACGACATCAGGCGAATGAGTTAGGATTAAAGGGATAAAATTTGGAAGCTTGTTTACTAAACTTCTGGCATTAATGTTCAGAACACGAAGGCTGGCGGCGGTGTCCCGTCAGTCAGAATCTGCGGGTGACTTGGCAGCAGTAGCATTAGCAGCAGCAGTGTCCGGGGGCGTTGATTTCGAATCTTTGACCAAACTTTTCTCAACATCATCCCAGTTGTACCGCACGCTATCAATAAACACGTGGTCATAACGCAAATGAACCTTCGAGCCACTGTCACGATAAGATTGCGTTGCATCCCATATATTTTCCGGATCAATCGAAGAGAGAAATGAACGGATGTAAGAGTACATGCGGGGGCCACAGTCTAGGGAGTCGAGTTGGGAAAGGATGTGGTCCTGGCAAACACTGTTGAAGGACTTGCGAACATCAACGGACAGAAGTGCGTGAATTTGAGTGGGGGTAGGTGACAGAAATATGTGCTGGAGAATCAGAAACATGTCCTGTGCGCAGACGCGGCGTCGAAAGCCTCGAGAAGATTAGAGAGGAGAGTGAAGGCCATTCGCTCAAGGCAAGGGTCTTACCAACACACGATGTCAGGGACATTGGGCGGAGGTTAGAGAGAGAGGGAGGTTTGCCTGGCTTTGGAATCATAGAAATGAGGAGGAGGTCCAGGAGCTCGGCAGGCAGCCACTGTTCCAGGCCTCATTGTAGGTTTGAAGGAGGAATTCTTTGGCGCAGTCAGGAAGGTTGCGAAGTGTGGTGTATGTAATGTCATCCTCACCGGGAGCCGAGCGTGTAGCATTAGCAGCCAGAGCCGATTCGAACTCTCGGAGAGTGAAGGAGTGGTCCAGGTCGGGGTTAGGTCCGCCCGAGTACATCGGGTAGGAGGGTGCCAGAGGGAGAGGGAGGTAGAGAGAGGCGAGCTGATAAAAAAACATTAGAGGGAGTCCCTCGAGTGAGGGCTCTAGCTAGAGTGGCAGCAAGGCCAGGATTAGTGCCAAGGAGGGATTGTAAGAGAGACCATGTGGATCGCGAGTGCAATGCAGAGTCAAGACGGTCATAAAGAGCACTCCAACGAGAGTGCTCGAGTGAGGCGCAGTGGGTGACGGTCTCGCCCCGCAGAGCAGTGATCCGGGAAGAGAGTTGGGCATTGTGGGCTTGGAAGCGAAAGGAGCGTTGAAGACGTTTACGGCGACGCCATAAACGGAGGAGATGAGGATATGGGTCTGGGACTGTGTGACGAGTGCGAATGCGACGGCTACTGGACGTGAGCGCTTCAGTGATGCGTTACGTCCAGTCGTAGTAGGACTGATAGGAGTCGGAGGCGAGATTAGTGCGGAAGGCGTCCCAGTCAGTGTGAATGACCGGATGACATCGAGAAATGTGGGAAAGAGAGGTGTGAATATGGACAAGAAAGTGGTCACTGAAAAGAGTTTCGGCTGTCACCTGCCAGTGAAAGGAAAGCGAACCTCGAGAGCAAGTGAGGTCAGGTGTCGTGGGGCGCTGTGCGGCAGTGCCCGCTCGAGTAGGGCAGCCAGGAGTATTAAAAAGGGTGAGGTGGCGTTCCTGGGCCAGACAGTGGAGGAGGCGACCGGGTTTGAGGGTAGCCCCAGAGTGTATGAGGGGCACTGAAGTCACCACCTAAGAGGAGATGGGAGTTAGAAGGAAGAGAGTGAAGGAACTTGCCCAGGGCAGAGAATAAAGAGCAAGTGACAGGGGGGTTGTAGAAAGACAAAAAGGTGAGTCAGACGCAGGAAGAAGGGTGCTAATAGACCACACCAACTAAATATTTAAGGAGGGTGGTGGTGGTGGTGAAAACATTTATTGCGAATGAACAGGAGGTATGTTTGGATCAGCCCGTAAGGGACCAATCCTTACAAACACTAGGTGGAGGTCCCTAGTATGGGACCCCAGTGGCGTTTGCCGCCGCCCGGGCGCGCCCGACTAAGGCTTGTTGGGCCTGTAAGTCGCGGCAGCCGAGCAGGGTCGCCTCCCAGTCCTCCCAGGTTGGGTTGGGGATGGGGGGAATAGCGGGGTTGGAGGGGCAGGCCCACACCATGTGATAGGTGTCAGTAGACACTGCACTACAGTGTGGGCAGCTGCCGCTAAAGCAGGGGTCAAAATGTTTTAGCGCTGCCGGGCGCAACCATGTATTGGCGAGAAGGCGGAGAAGGAGCCGCTCATCCTCCTTCTTCAGGCCTTTACATGGGCTAGGGTAAAGGCGATGACAATTTTGATAATATGTTGTAATATCTTTGAATGTATTGACCGGATTAAAATCGGGTTCCTGATCGAATGGGGAGGAGAAAACAGCCCGGTGAGAGAGCGCGCGGGCGGCTGCGTCTGCTGCCTCGTTTCCTGCCAACCCCTGAGGAGCAGGGGCCCATATGAGGTAGCGGTGTGCGGGGTCCGTATCCCGTATGCAATTTTGGTATATTCGATAGGCTAGGAAGGGAGTGCAGCCTTGTTCGACGTTCCGACAGGCCCCTCGCGAGTCGGTGATTATGTATTTTGAATTGGAATGTGAGGCCGCGAGAGCAATCGCGACCTCTTCTGCTTGTGTTGCACTGCGGGCTCTGAAAGTTAGGCCGTTAACTGTGTTGCTGTTGTGAACTACCGCGGCCGTGTACCATCCCCCGTGGTGAGGGCCGGAGGCGTCCACGTAGTATACACCTGTTTTGTTGCCATAATATCGTGCTAGCGCTTCCGCTCGTGCCAGGCGCCGACCATTATGGTCTTCATGTGACATGTTTGCTGGAAGAGGCCGCACATGGAGGGCACGTCTCCACAGCTCCGGGATGCGAAACCTGTCTTCCATTGGAGGGGTGTGTTGGATATGGAGTCGAGCAAGAAGGTGGCGATCCGACTCCGTTATCGACAAGCGCGTGTACTGGTTTGTAAGGTGCGCCTCCCGGAGCTCCCGGAAAGTATTCACCACCTAAAGAGCCATAAGCCGGCTGTTTGAAGTAGTGATGGGGAGGTCAAGGGCACGTTTAACAATTTTGCGAAGGATGGCCTCAAGGGCGTCCTCCTCTTGTTTCCGTAGGTGGAAATAAGGAGTCGAATAGAGAATTCGACTACTTACGAAGGCGTTTGCCAGCCGCAAGGCATCCTTACTTCGTAACCCTCCGCGTTTGTTGGAACCCGGCGCACCATGCGGCCCACCTGGTCCCCCACCTTACTGAGTTTGGCCAATGTAGTGTCTGGCCGCCTGTGTTTGTGGATGTAGAGTCCGAGTACCCGTATCTCATCACTTTCGCGTATGGGACCACTCTCAAGAGAGAGATATATTTTAGTTGTGCACTTCTGTGAGGGGCGGAGGTGCACATATTCCGATTTTTGAGGGGAACATTGAAGACCGCAGCGGCGGGCGTAGCGGTCTACTATCGTCGCCGCTGTTTGCAGGCTGGTTTCAATGTCTCCTGTGCTGCCCTGCGTGGCCCACAGAGTGATGTCATCGGCGTACAGGGCGTGCTGCACGCCGGCGACACCGCTCAGCTGGGCCGGCAGGTGCATCATGGCCAGATTGAAGAGCAGCGTGGAAAGTACCGCGCCTTGAGGGGTTCCCCGCATGCCGAGTAGGTAAGGACCATGGTCTCTATCTTGAATTCGAATGTAGGATTGACGATCCATTAAAAATTGCCTTATGTATTGGAATGTGTTGAGGCCACAGTCGGTGTGACTTAGGTTAGTGAGTATGATCTCATGTGTTACATTGTCAAATGCCCCTTTAAGGTCCAAGGCGAGTACTACGCGGTCATTATGGGGGCATTCGAGGGGGTCAAGGACTTCCCGATTGAGTTGCAGGAGGACGTCCTGTGCGGATCTGTGTGGGCGGAATCCGAACATGGTGCTCGCAAAGACTTGTTTGTGTTCAAGATATGTAGATAACCGATCCCGCACCATCGTCTCCATTAGTTTGCCCACACATGAGGTGAGAGAGATGGGGCGGAGGTTATCTGTGTCAATTGGTTTGCCAGCTTTAGGAATAAAGGTGACCAAAGCCGTTTTCCATTCGATTGGCAGGGGGGTGTGCCCGCGCCAAATCGCATTGACGTATTCCAGGAGGGACTGGTATGCCAAGTCGGGCAGGTTCGTCAAAAGCTTGAAGGTGACCTTATCCCGTCCTGGCGCAGTGCTCCGTTTCATTTTGGAGAGAGCCGGCCGCAAATCATGGAGCTGGAAAGGTTGATCCAGCTCCGTGTTCTCTCTGCCTGCATAAGAGTACGCAAATCCAGGGGGTCTTGGGCTGTACTCAGATACTGGTCCCGAAGTTTCTGTGCCAGTTGAGTCGTGGAGGGGATGTCATATAGCTCCACGAGCACGTCGCGGCGTACATAAATAGACGCAAGTGGTGTGGACGCAGTGGCATGATAGGCCCGGTAGCCTGGGACAGTGCGGTCTCCTGGAGAAGGAGAAAATGGGGTAGGGAGGGGCGGGTGAGGAGATACTGGTGGAGGGGGTCTTATTATGGCGCAATTTTCGGCAGTTCCACTGCACAATCTCGAGGTACTCGTCAAAAGCCTTTATGATAGTGTAGAGGTAGAGGCTCGTGAGGGTACGCGTTCCTTCTTTTTGGCCGGGGGCAGTGAATCATGCAGGGAGTGGAGCGTAGTAGTGAAGGGTTCCAATTGCTTTCATTGTGCTTGGAGGGTGGTAAGAATCTGGAGAACCGATGTCTCTAGCTGAACCAAGCGAGTTTGGTGTGCCTGTGTGGTGGTTTAGATAAGATCAGCCAAAGGGGCGACTTGGGCGGTGGAGGAGGGAGTGGTGAACGTTTCAAGGTGCTCATTTAGCTTTGTAAGCTGGGAGGTAAGAGAGGAAGTGGTTGTCTGGAAGGTTTGGGTCAAGGCATGGATCTGCTGTTGTAGGTCGTGGGAAATGCGCTGCTGCTCTCGCACTGGCGTTCAAGCATTACGAGCCGGAGGTTGAAAGAGCGGCTCTCGTAAGTCAGGGATGGAGAGGGTGGTGTAGGGGAAGAGAGGGATACTGGAACCGAGGATCTTTTAACTATGGCGGCATAGGAGCCTGGTAGTGACGTGATCGGAGCTGATGGAGGTTCATGATTAGAGGAGGAGGAGGAGGGGGTGGTGGGTTGAGTAGCCCGGCGCAAAGCTAGGCGTCGGAGGTACGCAGCTTTGGCACACTTGCGTTGCTTACCAAGAAGGAAGGGCAAGTGGGGTCGAGGGAGGGGTGGGTGTTTACCTGGCAATGAACGCACCAGGGCTGGGCACACACATGAGCGGGAGCGTCAGCGTCTAGAGGAGCAGCACAGCGACGGCACTTGGTCGGAACAATGTGCTGGGGGCATTGGTGGGCGCGGTGTCCTAGAGTGAGACAACGGGTGCAGGTGGGAGGCTTAGGTTTATGAGGACGGCACTGGAAGGCAACGCGTTTGAAATATACAAAGTGGGGGATGATGGTACTGGCGAAAGTTATGAGCACCGATTGAGTGGATCCGATCATGCGAGCAGCTAGGATATCTGTTTTGAAAGATTGGAGATCATGCATGAGGTCATCAGGAGTGAAGTGGCCCCCGACGTTATGGATGACGCCGAGGCATGAGATGGGAGGATGGGGGGTATAGGTTTTGATGGTGACAGGCATACCATGAAGCCGGAGATGCGCGAAAGAAAGTAAGAGGTGGGCGGTGAGAGGAGAATGAGTTTTTAAAAGCACAAGGTTTTGGGCTGGCTTGGCCTGAAGGGTGATGTCGGCACTGCTCTTGGAGGAAAGTTCTGCAGCGGAGGCGAGTGCGGCGAGTACGTCGTAGAGAGGTAGCTTGGGGGTGAGGGTTCCAGGGGGAAGCTGGATGGCAACTGCGATGAGCTCGGCGCGGGGTCGGGCTGCGGAGGCAGGCTTACGGTTGGCACCGATGGTGCTCCAACCGATTTCCTGGGATGGAGTGTCGTCTACCGGGGACGTCGTAAGGTCCATGTCTGAGTCCTCAGCCGGAGTCTCAATCTGCGACGCGGGTGGCGAGCTGCAGGTCTTGGTGTCAGTGGGACCTTTGGCTGGAGTAAGTGGAACGGCTCCAGCGGCGGCGACGAACGCAGCCGGCTGCGACGCGTCTATGGCCCCGAAGCTCTTGGCGTCCCTTAGAGCGTGGAGTTGGCTAGCAGTGGACGCTGCGCCGACGACGAACGCTGCCGCCTGCTCCGCGGCCGTCGATCCGGTGCTCCCAGTGTCGCTCAAGGCGGTCAATGCGGCAGGAATGTGCTCGGTGGCGTGGACGGCGTTGAACGTACCCGTTTGAGCTGTCGACATGGTTGGAGCAGGCCCCGCGGTGGCGGCATCGATGGGTCTGGGATGCAGGGGCTTGGTCAGACGCTACATTGCAGCGGTGCAGGCGCGGCGCGTTAGGATTAGCGAGGCGCCGCGCCGCTTCACAGTTCTGGAGACGCTTGGAGGGCCAGTTCAGCAGCGGGCCGTGATGCCGATAGTTTCTACGTGCTCGGGAGCCTTCCTGAAGCGATGGAGTGTAAATCCAGGTGAAGGCGAGGCCCTGGACCAGGCCAGGGGCAGGTTAAAGCAGAGCACGGTAGGCAGCCGATAGATGGATGGATGGATGGATGGATGGATGGATGGATGGATGGATGGATGGATGGATGGATGGATGGATGGATGGATGGATGGATGGATGGATGGATGGATGGATGGATGGATGGATGGATGGATGGACGGACGGACGGACGGACGGATGGACGGACGGATGGACGGACGGACGGATGGACGGACGGATGGATCGATGGATCGATGGATCGATGGATCGATGGATGGATGGATGGATGGATGGATGGATGGATGGATGGATGGATGGATGGATGGATGGATGGATGGATGGATGGATGGATGGATGGATGGATGGATGGATGGATGGATGGATGGATGGATGGATGGATGGATAGGAGCACCATGCTCAACTTTTCTTCTTTATTTTTTTTTAACCAGGGCGGCGCCACCTAGCGGCATCAAGACAAACACATAACTTTAATCACTTCCTAGATTACACGCCATGGACTCAGCATACTTTGGTAAAGAGTGCCAGTTCTACGGGAAGAAGGTAGATCTATCCCGCCCCGCCGCGGTGGCTGAGTGGTTGCGGCGCTCGGCTGCTGACCCGAAAGACGCGGGTTCGATCCCGGCCGTGGTGGCTTAATTTCTTGAAGGTGAAATTCTAGAGGCCCGTGTACTGTGCGATGTCAGTGCACGTTAAAGAACCCCAGGCGGTCGAAATTTCCGCAGCCCTTCAGTACGGCGTCTCTCATAGCCTCAGTCGCTTTGGGACGTTAAACCCCAATAAACCAATAAACCAAACCGTAGATCTATCCCATATGGTGCGGGTGCGCAACAAAAATTCGAAAATTATATAGCTAAGCCAGCAACTGAGGGATGGCAGCTCAAACCTGAAGGATTAAGTGCAACTCCTCACGTGAGCACGGGCAACAGCGACAGCCAATGAGTCACGGACTATGGATCCGAAGCATATCAATGCCTCTCTAACACTGTCAAATACACCATTTCATCACCACCAACAGCCCTAACAAAAACACTCTATAATGATTTGTACCTTGCAAATAGCTGCGCTTTGCTCCGAGCACTGAGACAGCTGTTCTATTGTGCCCATTTTTATAACAGGCAAAGACGGTCTCCTACGCAGTCATCGACATGGAACTGACATAAACAACAGATCCATAGCACCTTGAACATCTGTACCGAACCCCCAACGTTCGAAAGAAGAGTAGTGGAGGATGAGATCAATGAATAATCTTACGTTTTCAAAATACTATTTTCCTCAAACAAACCCTTCTTTGGCGCTGAATCATTCAATGAACTCTTTTCAAACAATCCTACCTGTCGTCCTCTCGGTAATAAGGAAGAAGGGGACTGCTTTTCAGCAAGCGAGTTTTCGAAATTTTTTCCCCGTGCCTCTTGCTGCCCCGTCGTGCGGCCTGGAAGCTTAACTCTTCCGGCATATGCTTCGTGGCTGCAACTATGACGACCCTTATAGGGTGTGTGAGAAAATAATAAAATGGCAACCGAAATAGAATGCGAGCGTCATACTCGGATGCTGTCTGATAAAGCTCGTTTTCCAGTTAACTAAACACAGTTTTTCTATACCCCAGAATGGTGTTTCCCTTGCAGAAACTCGACGTTTTGGGTTCATTTTACACTGCAGTAACAATTGCTGTCTGCTTGCTATTGGACACCTCCATATTATTATTAAGCTATCGATTTTGTTTCAAGGTGATGGCGAGCCGCGTTTATTTCTTCCCCCCCCCCCTTTACATACCACGTGAATACGTTCTTTAAATGTCAGTTTCATTGCACCAGATTTAGAGACCACAGCTAGTCACGACAATCTCCGTCGCACGTATGTTTAGTGCCTTCGGTTGAATTCTCGAAGAGCTGTGTGCTACCATCGTGGCTTTCAGGAAGCTTATCCGTGTTCTTCTCTACGAATGAAAATAACCGCTAATAATTTGTTTCGTACGGCTATAATGCCGAAATGAAAAAAAGAGAAATCAATGTTCGCATCTCTAATATACAGAAAAAAAAAATCTAGCTCCGCCTTAAGTGTTAAAACTTTGTAAATGGGAAAGACACCCACAGTTAATCTGTCGTAAACACTGAAAACTTTGAATCAATTGTTGATGCGGCAATCCGTCCTTTATATTTTTAGCATTTCTTCCCAGGTAGATTTCTTGCAGTTTTCGTTCATAGTCTGCGTTCTGCATTTTTACCAACTTACACTGAGTTTGCGTGGCATGTAAGGAGCGAAAAGCCGCTCGAATAATATTATTGTAACTCTAGATCATATTCCGGGAGAAATAGAAGGTAAGAAAATGCTGCAGTCAGCACTGCAAGGAAGCAAATGTTTGTGCATTCAACCCAAACAAGAACTTACATCTTGTGCACCCATTTCAGTAGATTCATAATAAAGGAATAATGGTTTAGGGCGTTTAACGTCACAAAGCGACCCAGGCTATGATGGACGGCGTAGAAAAGGGCTCCGGAAATTTCGACCACCTGGGGCTCTTTAACGTGCACTGACATCGTTCCGTACACAGGCCCCTAGAATTTCGCCTCCAACGAAATTCGACCATCGAAGTCGGGATCGAACCGACGTCTTTCCTGCCAGTTGCTGAGCGCCATAAAGACTGAGCCACCGCGTAGGCTCTCACGCAATACGGGTAGAAAGCGACTATGTTCAATGAATGTACCTTAGAACATTACCGTCAAAGGCGTATCATAGGAAGAGTTATGGAGAGCACTGATTTACTGTGATCCTTATCACAGATTCTCAGGGCACAAAGCATCAAAGATTTTATTTTAATCGTGGTTTGGAGAAGGAACTTCGTGCGTAGTGCATTTATTCTCAATCGTACGACGTTACTGTGATGTTTCCGGCACCTCGCGGTGCTTAAAAAATTTATAAGTATTGAACATACTATTGAGCAGGAAAGTGACGCCAGCAAATCGACCACGCTTCGACCACTTGTAGTATTGCGTTTTCAAGACTTGTTTAAGCGTAATAGTTTTTTTTTTGTGGTTGTTCATGGTGCATTAACGCACTGATAGAAAATGCAAGATTTATAATAAATGTCCTCATGTGTTAAATTTACATAATTTCTCCTATAATACATTTTATCAGCAAAGTGCTTATTAATGATTCAATTTACAAAGCGGATGGAATAAAAAGCAGATAGACTTTAAATATTTTATGCTGTTCATTATGTCGAACATGCATATAGAATATGTATTCGTAAGGAGCAGAGATGGTTAGAAAAAAAAAAGACCAGAAATCTTGCTCGCAAAGCTTCTTATGCAGTTCATTTCGTTTTCATACATTATAAAACAGTTTTTCTTAGCCTCAATTCTACGAACGCATTCTGTATGGAGTGGCTAAGTCTTCAAGCTTCAAGCAAGAGCACTACAAGAAACACCATGTACATTTCCAAATCAAGTGTTTTTTTATAATTAAGAGCGGACTTACATAGTGACGTTGTGATGCGTGCGAAAAACTTGGGCGAAATTTTGATAACATTTTTCTAAAAAAAATTTCTCATTGGGTTATTAGCCCGCTTGAAGCAGCCATTAGAAATGAAAAGTCTTAGGATTAGTTCCACTAGAGAAGTCACAGTGTAATTTCTCATTTCTAGGCAATGTTCCGATGTAGCGAATTTCAACATGAGTGCCTATGGGTACTCAGGGAAGAAAACAGCCAATGTGCATAACTTTTTCCTGCAGAAACTGTACTATTGCTACAGAAAATAGGAAAATCGCAAAAAATTGTGCACTTCGGGATTGCGAAGGAAATGAATGAGCCTATTGTATAATGTCGCCTATAGCGCTTCATGAGAGCACATGAGCAGCGCTTAACGATCGCACTCCTTTTAGTGTTTATTAGCACAATCTACTGACAAATAAGCTATATTGTTTTGTGTTAAACTTAAAAACAAAGTACTTTCAATTGCTGCATATTAAATAGCTCCGAGATGGCCACTAATGCGAACACGAAACTGACACAGGAAAGATGGTTTCACAATGCGCCGTCTTAGATATCAATTGGAGTATCGAGATTCCAACAAAATGTTACGCCAGAACAAGCAATCAATGGCTGCACTACATTCTTCTCTTCTTTTTTCTTCAGCGCTGGTTGCAATCGGTATACCTCAAGAAGCAATTAGTTTTCCTCCATATATTCAATGCCTTTCTTCGCGGCGAACAGAGAGGAATTGCTTACTTTTGTTCTGCTTTTAAACTGAACTCTTTCTCAGAAATACATGCCAGCGTGGAGGCTGCATCTGCAATGTACACGGGTGCTAGGAAAATGCGGGGTGAATATTCAGCAAAGAGTCCAACTTATGTTCAAGCTTTGAGTTCTGCTTGCTAGTCACAGTCTCTATTGCTGATACACTGACTGGTCCGGGCAATGCATCGCTTACAGAAAGGAATTGAATGAAGTAAATGGCCACGGGCTTTCTATCGAGAAAGCATGTCATGTGGTTTTATTCGCACGGTATGGATGACTTTGCGCCATTGACCATTAAGCACATTTTGCCAAGATGTTAGGAAAAGAAATTCCAGAAATGAATACTTTCCCACTACTCTTCTAAGCCCACTGGACATTTTGTACATGTGAGAGCGGCGGTATGTCCCCCGTGCCAAACTTTTTTTACACGGCTTCCAATAACGAGGGCGTCTCATGCCATCCTGAAAAACTGTAGAAGAACTGCAGATTGGGCTAGTTGGTGTAGATTCATAGTGATGGTTCAACAGCGCAAACACACACAGACCAAGGAGACAAGACACACACAGCGCTGAACTTACAACTGATTTTTTATTAGGAAGAAGCATGTCATAATATACACACACGTGTGTGTATATTATGACATGCTTCTTGCTAATAAAAAATCAGTTGTAAGTTCAGCGCTGTGTGTGTCTTGTCTCCTTCTTGGTCTGTGTGTGTTTGCGCTGTTGAACCATCACTATGAAAAACTGTGCTACGCAGTGCGAGGACCCACTGTTGGACGCTGAAAAAGCCTTGTACTCGCATGATTTACGACGTACTGCTCTTCTACACTTCAGATCTATTCTTCTAAGCACTGAGGAGTCTTCACTGAAAAAAATCAATTTTATGGCGCTCTCTTGGTAAGTTGGCGCTTCTCTGGAAGCCAATTACGCAGCTATTGCTTAGAAGATGAAGTTCAAAAATTCTCATGCCACAAGATTCAACCCCTGCAGCGTCAACAAGAAAAGGGGAAAAGAGGGAAAAGGGAACAGGAGTCTTTGCGCCCTTCCACTCTTGACCGGGCGCATTATCCGCCTTCTAGTAAAGATCAGACATATGAAGTTGCACCTTATGCCTCTAGGACTAGTGTTCTTCGAAATTTTTTGTTGTTCGTACTATCGTGGCAAAAAGTAAGAGACCCCCCTGCAACTTCCGATCGGTGCCACTTTGCATAGGGACCCACATGAGAAATCACTTCTGGTGTCCAGAAGTGTCCACTGCGTCACTCTCGACACCAGAAGTGCTTTGTCACGGCGCGCCCCCCGCACAGTGGCAGCGATCGAAAGTCGGAGAAGATTGGAGAATAGTTTACTTCCTCAAGTGTTTTCAAAGCTGTTTGCCCCCCGCCGTATTCTAGTTAGCGGTGCGGGTTCTTTTTAATAAAGAGAAAAATTGACTCTGAGTCGTGCAAAACGGCTGAAATAAAACACTGTGACTGATGCTCTCGGCTGGTTTCTCTGGACAAATTCGCCCTCTGCATTAATGTCGAATCACGAGGCTGCATTCTCAGAGTCACTGCTACTTAGATGATGAAACAAGCGTTGGACACATCTGAATTACGAGATTTTTTTTTCTACACTGGCGGATGCGGCCATTCTCAACATTAACGCTCCCCTGTTTCCGTAAGCGATTCAAAAACTACTAGCACAATAAAACACACAAACTCCAGTTTTCAAGCCTAAAGGACGATCGCACAGCATATTCATTAACGGCAGGAGACCTTTCGAAACCGCCGTTCACATCCATCATCAGAGCACTAACGACGGTCAGTGGGCGCAGTACGGAAAGAGCTATTCCTCTTGTACTAATATCTTGCATTAATTAGGGAAAAGCAAAGGAAGGCAGACGTGACATTCTTTAGGCTCTTTTTTACTGTTGGCACAAAGAGAGCGAGAGACACATTAAGGCGAAGTTGTTGAGAAGCGAGCGGAATTTACTCTCACTGGCGGTGCCATGTTTCCTCCCATTGTCGTGTTTCCTCCCACAGCACATGGAGGCGGATAAAGCAACCTCGGCGCATCCTTCCTGGAGACCGCATCTCCCATTCAAGCGACGGAGAAATTTAGCCCCAAAACGCTTAACATATAGCTGGAGCAGCAGCTTGCTGTTCAGTTCTTTGATGGCAAATTCAGCGAAGTCACGTGTCAGCCACGTAGCACGATAGGCAGAAATAAATGGGGGATAAAGGGCAGGGTACCTCGAATTTGTTGACAGCATCGAAAAAACAGGGGACTAACAATGCGGCTATTTGGCCAGCAAAGAAATTACCACAAACCAACGATAAAGGCAGAAGCTGGTGGGCCAACGCGGAGGCTCACTGCGATTGTGCAGTAGAGGTCAAATAATACAAGGTCACAATACGAACGGATGGTATGGTTTGGTCTATGGGGGTTTAGCGTGCCAAAACTACTCAGGCTATGTCGAACGCTGTGGTTAAGGACTCCGGAAATATCGACCACCAGGTTATCTTTAACGTGCACCGACATCGCACGGTACACAGGCCTCTAGCATTTCACCTCCATCGAAATTGGCCCGCCATGGCCGGGGTAGAAACCGCGTCTTCCTAGTCAGCAGCCCAGCACCATATATAACCACTGAGCCAACGGTGACGCCTACATTAAAGAGGGACTCTGTACGCCCCTTGCCCCTCGGCACTCCTCCTACACTAAGAGCGGACTCTGTACCCTGTTGTGGCGCACAGGAAAGCTCGAACCCGGGCTCCATTTGGTAGCGTGTTCAGTCGTCGGGCTGAGGAAAGTCTGAAGCTTCGAAGTTGGAGATACGAAAACAAGCAGATTTAATGGCAAAAAACTAAGACACTTATTTGCATAAATTTACAAAAGAAGAGCAAGGAATCAAAATTTAAGTGTTCATGACGTCGATCGACTGGAGGAGCCTTTTTCCCAGGGCCCAGAGCGTTTGTACTCACTTTGGGCGCAGGTTAAATAGCCCAAGGCTCCGCCCTTTCACCAGGCGGCCATTCATCGTGACACAAAAGATCGGCACCACACGTCACAACCAACGAAGACACCTGTTGAGAGCCCACACTTGGGAACTGGCGAGGAGGAAGCGTAAAGTCCGCATCCGTGTAGCACAGTGTTGGCAGCTCGCGTCCATCGAACACAGGTGTGGCATGTTGACGTCGCAGACGCAGCTGCGCCGCCTTCCTCTGATTCGTTCCGGGTTTTTTTCAGACGAGGGGCAACCTATCTTCCCCGGTCGTCGGTCCTTCTAGATGGTCGTTGGCACCGAGCCGTGGGGTCATCTTGGGGGTCAAATGACCCGCCGAAATATCCGCTGTTGAATCCACCACCGTTTCATCGCGGGTCTCAAGATGGGTCGTAACAGCTACCTCCCCCGCCAGACGAGTCTCGGCGGGTAGCAATCATCGCTGCTGCACGAAGAGACGACTTGAGCTAATTGCTCGCAGAAGTATGCCAGAAGCCCTCTGCCGCTCGCAACGTGGTCTTCTATTACGTCGACCAAATTCTTTGAGGCGTCTCTGAAACTTCAACCACATGCGCAAGCAAGCACTCAACTTCCCTCCGAGCAAACCAGTTCCAAAAGATGGAGCTACAATCTGGTTAAATAGCCGTTGAGAAAAGCCCACATTGCAACTTCTCAGGACCCACGTAAGCTAAGAAAACCAAACCTGCTACGATACACATTCCCACTCAAAAACGCACGAAAAAAAAAACTGAGTAGTAAATTTTGGTTACATGAAGAGCATCCCGGACTGCTTAGAAAGAACGGCTAAGTGGGTCCGCGTTTCCATTTAATTTGCCCTTCTTGTACCTTATCTCAAAATGATACTGCTGCAGAATCAGGCTCCACCTTAGAAGGCGACTGTTCTTTGATGTCGAAGTTTGCAGCCACGAGAGGGGACAATGGTCTGTCTCTACGACGAATTTGGAGCCTCCGAGGTAGCATTGTAATTTTTGGATAGTCAAAACAATCCAAGCACACTCTTTTTCCGACGCGCAGTACGCCATCTCTCGAGAGCTGAGTTTTCGGCTTAGGTAGAGCACGGGATGTTCGTTGCCGTTTTCATCCCTCTGGCAGAAAACTGCACCTAGCCCTCGATCACTGGCATCACACTGGACCGTGAATTCTCGGTCGTAATCAGGAGCTCGCAATATCGGCGGCTACTCAGTGCTGCCTTCAAGTTTAAGAACGACTCTTCCTTTATTTCGTCCCAGACTACATTTGTCGGCTCTGTCCTGCGGACAGCATCGGTCAGGGGGCTTGCCAAAGCTGAATAATCACGGATATAGTGATTGCAATAACCCGTAAGCCCTAAGAATGCCCGAATGTCCGTCTTTGTTCTAGGCCGCGGGTAGTCTGGCACCGCCGAGATCTTAACCTCACTGGGTTTCCTGAAACCTTGGCCTACGTTGTGACCCAAATAATCCACTGTTGCTCTCGCAAGGTAACACTTCTCGGCCTTTACAGTGAGCCCAGCTTGACACAAACGGCTTAGCACTGCTCTCAGATGCGATACATGGTCCGCTCATGAATGTTAGAAGACAGCAATGTCATCCAAATAGGGCACCGCAAATGCTTCACAGCCCTTCAGAACCCTATCCATGAGGCGGGAAAAACAAAAGGGAGCATTTTTTAGCCCGAAGCTCATCATTGTTGATTGATAGCTTCCCGTTGGAGTGACTAAAGCTGCGCATCTGCTGGCGCGCTCAGTGAGCGGCACTTGCCAGTACCCTCGAGTAAGGTCTAGCGTGATTAGATAGGCTGCTCGGCTGACCTGTTCCACTCTCTCCTCGATATCCCTGGTGAGATCCCTGGTGAGATCCCTTGATCCCTGGTGAGAGTATTTAACTTCCGATAGTCTACTACCGGCCTTGGGTCTTTATCCGGAGCTTCCACCAATATCATAGGCGAAGCGTATTCGCTTTCGGAGGGCTTGATTACTCCTAACTCCAGTATGCGCTTTACCTCCCTATCAAGGATATCTCTCTGCCTAGGAGAGAGTCGATAGCACCTTGACCGCACTGGCCTTTCGGAGGTTAACTCGATATCGTGCTTAATAAAATCAGTCCTTGCTGGCCTGTCTACGAACCAGTCATCAAACTCTGCTATCAGTTTGCCGAGATCAGACAACTGATTTTCTTTTAGTTCTCCTCTCTGCTTAGTCCTCTTGAGAAGCCCCTGCGCGCTGCTTTCCTCTCCGCTTAGACAGATAAGGTTGTCTTCGATCTCCTCAGGAAGGTTAAGCGTTAGATTTACCGCTGCTTCTCTCTGTACGTAAGGCTTCATTAGGTTGCAATGGTAAATGCGCACTTCTTTGCGCTTTCCTGGGGTTTTCACCACGTAATTGGTGTTAGAGAGCTTAGCAAATACCTCTGCAGGCCCTTCCCACTGCACTTCGAGCCTATTTTGCCTTGAAGCACTCAGCAACATTACTTTGTCACCGATGCAAAACATCCTTTGATGAGCTGTCCGATCATAATAGGCCTTCGAACGAGCCTGGGCTGACTTGATGCTGGCCTCCACGAGTTTTTTAGAGTTATGCAGACGATCCAGCAGAGTCAAGACGAACTCTACTACTGTCGGGTCTTCCCCGCGCACTTCCCAGGCTTCGCGCACCATTCGCAAAGGTGAGCGCAGTGACCTTCCGTACACCAACTCGGCGGGGCTAAATCCTGTGGATTCATGCGACACTGACCACAAAGCGAAAAGCGCTGCAGGTAGGCAGGCGTCCCAGTCGCGTTTGTTTTCGTAGCATAGTCCCCTAAGCACACGCTTTAGAACAGAATGCCACCTTTCTACGCTGTTGCTCTGCGGATGATGGATTGAGCTATGCACTATCTTAATGCCGCACCGCTCTATAAATGAGGTATTGAGGGCACTTGTGAATACACTACCCTGATCACTTTGGATCTCTTAAGGAAATCCGACTCGAGCAAAGACTGATAATAGTGAATCCACGACGCTCTCTGACGTCACCTCGCGCAGCGCGACAGCCTCTGGAAACTTCGTGGCAGGGCATAACATGGTGAGGATATAACGACACCCTGTCTGTCACGGGAAGTGACCCAACTACGTCTATCACCAACCGGTGAATCGGCTCAGTAATGATTGGGACTAACACCATCGGTGCTTTCCATTTATCTTGCGCCTTTCCGACCCGCTGGCACGTGTCGCACGACCTCACAAAACGCTCCATATCCTTAAAACATCCAGGCCAGTAGTACTCTTGCAAAAGCCTCTGCTTTGTCTTCTTGATTCCCAGGTGGCATGACCACGAATTGCCGTGAGAAATTCGAAGTAAGTCTTGTCAGTACTTCTGCGGAACGACTAGTTGGTCTCGCTCCTCTCCCTGCTAATGCGTGTATAAACGATAAAGCACACGGCCTCTCATTCGGAAAGCAATATTCCCCTTTGCTCTCTTATTTGTTTTGTGGAGCTCTCTGATCTCCTGTATTGTCTGGTCATTGGCTTGCTCCATAGCCAGCTCCTCTCGGTTCCCGCTCAGGAGCGTCGTGAAACTACTTGATACTGGCGGCAAAAGGGCACTATCGATGATTTCCTCGTTTTGCGGTTCGTTAAGCTCACCACCACGTTGACCGGTCTCGGGGGCCTCACTAGCGCGATTTCCTGAACCCTGTTCATCCGTTTCCTCCACCATTTTCACTGCTGTTTCCTCCGTAGGGGAATTCTCCTGAGTAAGCTGTGTTGCAAGTTCTCGAGCCTTCGAACGTGTTAATGCCTGCACAACTCGGTCTCCAAAAAGGATCCCCTTCTCCCTTAGTAACATATCAGATTTGTTGGAAAGCAAATTCGGATAGCATTTAGGTAGCTTTCCTGAGACTGCAGCTTCGGTGGTAAGCGTACCGAAAGGGCCCTCAATTACCACTGTCGCTATAGGCAAGCACACCCTTTGTTCGTCCACTACCTGGCGGATCCATGAACATTGGCCTGTGTAATCGGATGGTGACACATACGACGGATGGACAACATCCATCATTGCGGCTGAGTCGCGCAGCACCTTGTATGGCTTCCCGTTCACTACCAGGTCATGCATGTAAGGTTCCAGCAGCTTCATGTTTTCATCGCAGTCACTGACATACGAGAACGCCACCTTTATTTTCGGCAGTTCATTGGTATGTGACCCGGCTCATTGCATCTGTAACAAGTGAGCGGCCACCTAGCCTCAAACGTGGCTTTTTCTTTCTGTGCTTTGGCCACTTTTGCACCCTTCTAACTGTCGTCCTGTTTTTGAGGTTTGTCGGAAGGAACCTTCCTTTCTTCCTTCTCGACTGTAGAGCTCGCAAAGTGCCTCTCGGGATGATAATTCGCACTCCTTCCGAAATTACGGGGCCTATCAACTCTAGTGGTGTTGCTAAACTGCCGGCGCGAAGCGTACTCTTCAACGAGTTCGCCGGCTTTCGTCGCCGACGCTACGTTGTCCCGGTCCCTTAGCCAATTTCTCTCCTCTTCAGGGAGGCAGTTGTAAAACTGCTCTAACAAAATTCTCTCAACTACAGCGTCCCGGTCACTATAATACTCCGTACTCTTTAGCCACTCAACCAAGTTCACTTTCAAATTGGATAAGAAATCGGGATAGCTCTCGTCCCTCGACTTCTTAGCTCCCCGAAATCTTTGCCTGAACACTTCGGCGCTAAGTCTATACTTTCGTAGAAGGCAAGCCTTGACCTTCTCGTAGTTGTCCGCGTCCTCCTTGCTGAGCCGCGCGACAACCTCCGCTGCCTCGCAGGGCAAAACCGTCAGTAACCTTTGAGACCAAGTTTCTTGACTGTAGGCGAGGTTCTCGCAGGTTCGTTCAAAATTTACAAGATACAGACCGATATCCCTTGATACCACATATGGCTGCATGTGCTTAGACATCTTGAACCCTGCCTCCTTGCTGAGAAGAGGTACCACTTGCTGGGGACAATTTCCCGACCTCTTGCTCAACTCCATTTCTAACTTACGGAGCTCAATCTGCTGCTCCATTCTTTTTGCTTCATTCTTCTGCTCTTTCTTATGTCTGAGCTGCTCTTCGTCCCGCTCTTTCTTTTTTTGTTTGATGAGGCTCCATGCTTCAATGAGCTCCTCATCATCTGCCCCCAAATCAGTAATGGCCTGAATTATCACGGGTTTTCGTGCCAAACCTTATGTCTCAATCCCCAATTCCTCACACAACAGCAACAGGTCCGGCTTCTGCAGCTTCTGCAGGTCCATGATAGCTCTGAGTCTGGGCTATTTCCAAAACCACTATGGCAAAAATACCAAACCTCTAGGATTTAAGCACAGGTTTCTACCAGTTCTGAAATTTAACCCTCTGTTAGAAGCTGGTCACATCAGAGGAAAAGCCAAGCACTCACCCACACATGTGATAATGTCCTGAGACAGCTGCCCTCTCGGTGGCCGACCGTTGTTGCCGCTTGTAGCTTCAGATCCCACCGCTGATCACTAGTTGTTGTAGCGCACAGGAAAGCTCGAACCCGGGCTCCATTTGGTAGCGTGTTCAGTCGTCGGGCTGAGGAAAGTCTGAAGCTTCGAAGTTGGAGATACGAAAACAAGGAGATTTAATGGCAAGAAACTAAGACACTTATTTACATAAATTTATAAAAGAAGAGCAAGGAATCAAAATTTAAGAGTTCATGACGCCGATCGACTGGATGAGCCTTTTTCCCAGGGCCCAGAGCGTTTGTGCTCCCTTTGGGCGCAGGTTAAATAGCCCAAGGCTCCGCCCTTCACCAGGCGGCAATTCATCGTGACACAAAAGATCGGCACCACACGTCACAACCAACGAAGACACCTGCTGAGAGCCTACACTTGGGAACTGGCGAGGAGGAAGCGTGAAGTCCGCATCCGTGTAGCACTGTGTTGGCAGCTCGTGTCCATCGAACACAGGTGTGGCATGTTGACGTCGCAGACGCAGCTGCGCCGGCTTCCTGATTCGTTCCGGGTTTTATGCGAAGCATACTACTTTAGCTACCACTTCAGCCCTTCACCGTGGTTATGCGCCTCCAAATCACGTGATACATGACGTCACACCACGTGACTTGATGACGTCACGAGAGTGGAGAAACGGGGGCCCACCTGGCGCCGTCGCTGTGCTTGTGCGCCTCCAAATTACGCGACAGGATGATGCTTCGCATTCTCCAGGCTTAACAAAGTTAAGCCTCAGCATTTTTTTTCAGACGAGGGGCAACCTATCTTCCCCGGTCCTCGGTCCTTCTAGAAGGTCGTTGGCACCGAGCCGTGGGGTCATCTTGGGGGTCAAACGACCCGCCGAAATATCCGCTGTTGAATCCACCACCGTTTCATCGCGGGTCTCAAGATGGGTCGTAAAAACCCCCCTTGCCCATCGCCGGCCCTGAAAGTAAATGCCGGTGTTTCTCTCTTTCTTCTTTCACTCCCACCAATTCTTTCCTTCCCTTACGGCGTGGTTCAGGTGTCCGCCGAGATATGTGACAGAGATACTACGCCGTTTTCTTTCCTGAAAAACCAATTATTATTATTATTGTTGTGTGCCTGCCTGCTCTAGTATTGGCTGATAATTTCTTTTTTACTGAGCATAAATAAAAATATCTCTCATAGCACATTTTCGGGCGATGAAACCGCTTTTTATGTTGGTCGAAGCATCCCCGAACCTTTTTCTGTGGAATAAACAGTGAACAATACTCGGAGAAGCACAAAAAGCACAGGTTGAAAGTGAAGGAGCTGCTTAGGTTGTACTTTCTAGGCTAATTCCCGTCCATTAACAACAGCAACATTTCTGCTTGCGTCGATGGGTCTCCATTTCCAATAATATTGCTTTTTTTACTACGTTTGCCTCAGTAGTGCATTAGGTTTCACGCAAAAGCATGCAGCCCTCAGTTTCTTTTTACGTTCGTGCCTAAGTTAGCGAAATTTTCATAGCAATGACTTTTAGAAGGATGCATTCTCTGCCACGCTAGACATATAGTCACGTTTGTCACGCCAAATTTCAGTCTGCTAAAGTACCGATGATCTGCCACAGGGTACTTTCAAGGCGAAAGCCTTGCTTTCCCTATTACTAGAAAAGCCTTCGGCATGTATTAATGTGTGTACTTGCCAATGGTACAGAAAAACCCAGCGATGACAATGAAAGTCGGGCGACCTCCTCAAGCGGCAGTAGGACGCACACAGCAAGCTAAGCGCGCAGTTTCGAAGAATTACGTAATTTTGTTGTTGTTGCTGCGACTGAGAGAAGGATGAAAAGAAAATTGCACAGGCCTACCTACTGGCTCGAGCCGAGCCACCACCGCCGCCACGTGCAGATAGAGGAGATTTAAAAGATCAGAGGAAAGAGAAAAAGGAAAGAAAAAAGGCGCGTCGCAGAAACAACCGCGTCCGCCGAAACGGACGCTGGCTTGAAAAATGACAGGCTTAGCTAAGGTTAAGCCTAGTCAGATGCGAAGCATATTGATGGCTAGGCTTGGTAATACATGGCTTTCCTTGGTTGAATACTTGGTCATTTTAATACAACCTCTAGAATTGTAGCAAGGATTGCCGTGGCAGCTATACGTATACGGGATCATCGGTGAATTCAATGCAGAGTGTACAACCGCTGCCCCAGCACCGGCTACAACAGCATTCTTGCCACCCGTGGAAAGTACATTGGAAACACCCTTAGTTATTCTACCACCGCCACCATTCCCTATAGACTGTATTTATGTACCCCCAGCAGCAGCAGGCAGCGCCTCTGATGTGGAGCCTCCACCGCCGCGGCCGACCGCGCGAGCCGGCAGCCCATCTCTCCTCTGCTGTGACGTCATGTTGTCACGTGGTCAGCCGCCGCGCCTCTGATGTGGAGCCTCCACCGCCGCGGCCGACCGCTCAAGCCGGCAGCCCATCTCTCCTCTGCTGTGACGTCATGTTGTCACGTGGTGTCACGTGGTCACGTGGTGTCACGTGGTCACGTGGTGTCACGTGGTCACGGTGGTAGCTCCACCGCCGCGCTCGACGGGCTGTAGTGTAGCTCTAGTAATATGCTTCGCATAAAAACAGATAAGCGGCCGAAGCCGCGTTCGTTCCCCCTCTTATAAATCAACCGCCGGAATAACCTCAATGTTGTGCCAGTACTCTCTACTACATTCGTACCCAAAGTTTGAACAACCGTTCGTCGCACACTCTTCCGGCTTGTGCCTTGTCATTGGTCTTTGCGTATAGCATAAATGTTCTAGCTGAATTGGAGGCTAGTTTTGAACACGAAATCGAACCGACGACATACGCAATTTCACTGCCTTCGCAGGCTTCACCTTTTCCTTTAAGGTGCGGTCTGGTGTCCGCCGGTATCTAAGAAAGTTGCTCTCCCTTTTCCTGTCCTCAAAAACCACTTTTCGCATTAAAATTGCCAAGAAACCGTTCGTCGTACACAGTTGCAGGTGGTGTTATACGGTTTTTCGCTCCATATAGCATGCATTTAGGTTGGAGGCTAGCTCGCAATAGGTATTCGAATCGAGCGTTCGACCGTTTCACTCGCACCTTCGTGCGTTCAGCGTTTGTGGAATCAGCCTTCTTGGCTTTACTCTGGCTAGGCGGATTATCAGCGGGCCTTGCTGGAGCAAGCGCTCTAATTCACTGGTCCTTAATGCTGGCCTCAAATAGCTTTTCTCCTCATTGTTTGAATTTTTTCTTGGAGATGCGCTAAACTCCTTCTAGAGGGCGCTCTACCGTTCCTCTGCACGAAGTGAAGAAAGCCTACGCAGTTCTGGAGGCCGGGCGCGAGACCAACGAAGCAGAAGAACACAGTTAAGGATGCAGCACAAGCTCCATCCGACTGCGGGGCTTTTTTCTCCCCCGGTGTAGCTGGACGAAGAGTCTTCATCCAGCTTTGTCTCCAGCGAAGAAGAATTTGTCGACGACCTACCTCCGGCGTTTGTCGAGAACCAAGAGGATCAAACGTGCAGCCAAGCCATGGTAATTTTCAGTGCCATCATCTGTGCGTCAGTGTTTTCATTTGTCATCCTCCTCGACTCCGCCGAGAACAAGCTGTCTCAAAACTTGTCTGCTTACGACACCTCCCCCGCCCGTCCGCTCTTCAAGCGCCGCCAGTTCACACCAGGCGAACGACCAGAGCAGTTCCTGCTCTGCACGGTCGGAAGCAACGCGACGCAGCACAGTGCCTTCCCTCCCGACGGAGTCTGCAACTGGATCATCTACACCCACGTCAGCTTCGACCCCAAGAACGGCACCCTGGTACCCACCAACTTGGATTCGTGGATGTTGTTTCTTCGATTCAGGTCGCAGTACAAGCTTTCGGGTTTGTTGCCGTCGCACGAGTGGGGGAACGGCAGCTTCCGGATACGCCAGGCACGATCGCTGAACCGGACGCTGATCCAGCTGCGAATGGTCGGGCTTGCGTTTCTCAACGTTCGCATCGCCGCAGGTGAAGTTCTCGAATTGGCCGAAGTACTGGAGACACTAGCCGCAGCGAACCCGGGCATGTTCCTAGTCTTGGGTGCGAGCTTCCAAGGACTGAACGACCGCACGGCATCCAAATTGCTTCCCAGCTGGCTCCTGGATCGACTGGTGACTCCACTGAGCGTGTTTGTGCTGGAGACGCACCTGCCGGCACCAGGAGACTCCTGCGCCGCGGGTTTCTCGACTGCCTTTCAGCCGGTTTACGGCCAGAAACACATTAGCTTGACTTTTCGCGGCGCCCGCGCCTTCATGGAGCAGCCCGCGCTCAGGTATTCTAGTCCGTCTCGCCTAGCACGATGCGTGTCCGTGATGGCTGGCGCGCTCGTGTTCCACGTCGTCAAGGGGCATCCTGCGGTTTTTGGCACGCCTTGCACTCACTGGTCGCTGGAGAAGCTGTCATCCTTCTGCAGATTGCCTTCTGTAACGACCAACGAGGAAGCGCGTTCAGGGTTTGGCTCGACCAAAAGTGTCTTCTTCAGCTTCGAGTGGACGCTGCACATATGGACCAAAATGAGAATAGTGCTGCACTCGATGTTGTTGTCGGAGTTGCCGACTTGCCTGGCCGTCTACTCGCTCGACCTTGACTCCGCGCCGGGACTCTGTCCTTTCTCGTATGAACGTACCAATAGACTTGTATACACTGCGTACGACGTCATGCTGACAATGACGATGGACAATTCATCAAATGACTCTTTGTTTGTTTCGGATGATACCGGAAATCGCACAAACTCTACCCTTTGAGGAATAGCCCACTATACATCTGTTCCTTTTTTGCATATTCTCTAATAATGTTTAACGTGGTGAATTGTAAAGTGCTATTTTTTGTTTGGGATGTTTTCAATTACATGTGCATAAAATTGCATTCAGGGATGGACTCAAGGCAAGAAAAGAAATGACGACCGACCAAACACTTCATGGCAAGTTAGAGTAATGTGTTTTTTTAAGATGACGGGTAAGCGCAGTATTGTTCTCTACTCCCTAGGATACGCCAAGCAAGAGGCGCACAACGACGGGGAACTACACACAGAAACTATACAACATGGAGCCATCTTAAAACGCCAAACAATCCTCAGCAGGGGCTACCCCCTCCCCATAGAGAGATTAGTTGAGATCAGTCGGTTCACTGGAGACAACTGTAGACAAATACATACCCCAGTCTGAGTCTCCTTGGGAAAGTATCGTACAGTAGATGATAATTTCCCGCAGCGCGTAAAATAGCGAACGCTTTACCGCGTTACATGGGCCAGTCAAAAAAATTGTCAGTGGCTTAGCTCCGCTATGCAAGGATATGCTTAGCGAGAGCTTTAGTTCCCCCCTGGTTACCTTCAGTCAGTCTGATCACGTGGTCGGTCATGCGGCAAGCCTTCACGTCCTCACCCAACTGGGCCAAAAGGGCGACTCTGCAACCGCTCCGAATCCTAGCGTCGCCTCTTGGCTAGGCGCTCTACTCGCTTCTCAGGCGTTTCCGCTGCTCTCTTCTCTCTGCAGCGATCGTTATTCTTTCCGGACAGCATGCTCCCAATCCACGACCTCAGGGTCGGACGAGTTGAACTTACCATGTTTGCAAAGCCACTCAACGGCTGCCTCATCCATGGCAATGGCTCTCCACTACGGCATCACGCGCGTCTGATACACCGCAGGCGTCTCCTACGCTTGCGCATGCGCAAGGCCCGCGGCACGGCACTCCAGCTGCATGATATGATGTCACTCGGCTCGTCAAGAATGCCTTCCAGACGCACAACTATCCTTCCAGACGCCCGGCAAAATGGCGAGGCTGTGGATAGTGTACCTTTCTCTACAAAAGACAGGCAGCTGAAATAAACAACATACTAACCCTGGAGCAGTGGTAGGCTGCGTTCTCCTATTTTAAGCCTGAAGATTAGCTCAAGCTGACCGACAGAAGTAGCAAGACGGCAAAGGCCGCTGGCGAATTGGACGGACTGCCCCACCTTTGCCGGGAGATGCATTTGCGACAATAAAGTTTTCGCTATCGCTATTCTTTGCGCTATCCGCTATCGCTATTCGTTTGCGACAAAGTTTTCGCCGTTCTCTCGAGGACAACAATTTCTCCAAAAACGCATTGAGCGCACTTCGATGAATTTATCTGTTGTGTTTGAAGAGAGCGAGAGACATAACATTTATTGCCACTAGTCAAAACCGCACTGCAGAAAAAGCCTTCCTCCTCAGCGTCTCTGCTCATCTGCCGGTATCCTGAAAGAGACGGCAGCAGACTTAGCTTGACCGAAGCTTTAACGTTGCCGTTTACTGTCGGGGCGGCGCAATGAAGCCTCCCAGGCTTCTATCATGTGTGTGCCATCATACAATACTTGGCAAGTCGACAGAATGTGTACCATATGTGTTGTCTTGTTGCAGAAACAACATTGCGGCCTAAAATCTTGTAGGTGTGACTTACTATTGGAGCCGGGTTAGGAAAAACCCCTCCTTTTAATTTCCTCCACGAAACCTCCTCTTTTTAGTGAACTTGCGGGCCGACCCAAGAAATTCTGATCTACAAAGCCTGTAATGTTCTGCGATTTCTCGGTGATTCTGTGACCTCCGTTCATACTATCCCCATCCAGAGATCTGTGATGCAACGGGGTCGACACGAAAGTAAGAGCTCGGGCAACCCAATGGGCTTACTGATTCCCTATGAGGGCCTCATTTACGGGTGCCCAGATAAACGAGATTCGTTGCTGAGGTCCCGGCGCTGCATTAATCAGATGTGCGGCCGCTGCCCTAACCCTGCTGTTTCATAATTTGCAGTCGCAGATTTGGAATCGCTGAGGACCACCTTGACCCCGGGAAGACATGCCGCGAGAGCTGCGAATATCTCTCGTCTCTGCTATCGTGACACCTGTAACCGAATAAAACAACATCACAGATCTGTCCTCTCGAACCGCAACCGCAGTGAAGGCATATACAGTCTCGTAGTTTGCAGCATTTAAGTATAGAACGTCTTTTCTGACTCGATGCATTGGCCGCAATGCAGCCGCTCAGTCCTTTTTATTGCTCTCGTGAAAATTGGGATTCATGTTCTTGGGCAGTGGTGGGACCACTATATTGTCCCTGACCTTCCTATTTATGTCTTTGATTCGAATTTCTTCTTGTCTAGTTTAGTGTCCAACCTTATGCAGTAATCTCTTTCCCATTCTTGTTTTCGAAAGCCTGATGTGCTGTGCTGTAAGCGTAGCGTCAATGATCCTGGTTAGTGTATTAGGTGCACTCACTTTCATCAAGCGTTCGATGAAAGCCTTTGGGGTGAACCAGAGTGCTCTTTTAACTTGTTTCCTTACTATGATGTTTATGTTTTTTCCGCCCCGCATATCAGAGTATCAGGTTTTCGACAACGTCAGACATGTATCTATTTTCAAAATTTCTGTACTTTCAAAGCAGGCATGAAAGTTTATGAGTAAAAGAAGGGCTTCCTCATGGATAGGAGAGCCTCCCTAAGAGTGGGGGACAAATCCATTTACAGCAAAGCGCTAGGCAACGGAGGGATGCCCCAGCACACGTTCTGTCATCCACGCTATTTAACGTCGCCATGTTGGATCTCTCGGCGCGGCTGCCCGAGGTCAACGCAATTCACTACATCCTATAAGGTGACGACGTAACACTGTGGACATGTCAAGGCCGCGACATTCGAATAGAGGTATCTATCCAGAAAGGTATACGGGCAATAGAGGGGTGCCTACAGCCCACGGGGCTAATGAAGTTGTCTTTCTACGACCAGAAGGGTAGCTGGGAACGGACGGTGATGATATTGTCACGTAGTGGTGACTGCAGTCCGGCGAACAGGAAAACAACGAGGATGTCTTCGAAACGGAACTCTTTATTCGGGCTGACTTGCGCCCGCAAAGAACTGAATCACTCGGCGGCGGCGTAGCAACAAGCGTGCTCGGCGGTTGTCGAACAGAATGACCGCCGCTGTCGGCCGTGCTCTTTTTAAAGATGATAGCGAATCTTCGAGATAAAGCTTTAGAAGTTACTAGAACATTCTGGCGCAAGCTAGAATCAGCTCCGTCCGGATGCGATCAATCGAGATAATTCTAGGCGCGTCTTGCGTCACAAACGAAGCGATAAAGCGGCGCCTTGCAGCCTTGAAGAATGAAAAAATAAACACAACAAACAAACGCTACAAAGATTCGCGGCATTACTCCCCTCTCAAAGAAGCATCGACTCGATGCTTTAGAACATAATGCGTCTATCAACAATCAAAAACGGATTGTGCAAAAATAAACACCGAATGTGGAAACACGGCGTCCTTTAGCGTGCATGATAGGGCTTTAGGCGTACGACATGGACTACTTCGGGTCGGACGCGGCGTCGCTGGGATGCAGTCATTTGGTCAGGGACGACTTCATAGTCCAATTCACGTAGCCGATGAAGAACCTTGTGCGGGCCGAAATAGCGTCGCAAAAGCTTTTCGCTCAATCCTCGGCGGCGAATGGGCGTCCAAACCCAGACTCGGTCTCCTGGCTTGTATTCCGCGTTGCGTCTTCGTACGTTGTAGCGTGTGGCGTCGATCCGCTGCTGGTCTTTGATCCTTAATCTGGCAAGTCTTCGGGCTTCTTCTGCGCGGCGGTCGTCCAACAGAATGACCGCCGCTGTCGGCCGTGCTCTTCTTAAAGCTCATAGCAAATCTTCGAGATAAAGCTTTAGAAGTTACTAGAACATTCTGGCGCAAGCTAGAATCAGCTCCGTCCGGATGCGATCAATCGAGATAATTCTAGGCGCGTCTTGTGTCACAAACGAAGCGATAAAGCGGCGCCTTGCAGCCTTGAAGCATGAACAAATAAACACAACAAACAAACGCTACAAAGATTCGCGGCAATATACACGACATTCATTTGTTTGTCAACGGAAAAAAGGGCATGTCTCGGTCGACAGCATTACAGTGTTCGAGCTTCGGATTGAAGCTCACGGCAAAAACGAAAATCCGATGGCGTGTCTGTAGCGAATGCGAACCAGAAATTCGAACTCATACGCAAGACAACGAACCGAAAATCAGTGATGAAGGAAGCGAATCTTCTAATGCTGGCGCAAGCTCTCATAATCACGAGAGTGGAGTAAGCCTCCCTATATCAGAGAGAAAGCGAGAGAGACCACTTTTTCTTTAACGCAATATTAAGCGTCAACGATGTCTGGGGCAGGGTAACCAAGGCCAACTGGTCCGTCAGCCGGTTTGAGGCAATCGTAACTTTTATATGTGCGCGTTCTTCTACGTTGCGGTAGCAATGTGCTGGCTTGAGACACTCCCGTCCGTTTTCTTTGCAAAGCTGATGATAACAGGTTTGAGGACCAGTTTGTTTTCTGGAAATTCATGTACATGTCCTTCAAATTATTTAGGTTCACGTACTCTCATACCGGTGGATACAATGGACCTTCTAACGAAGATTTTGCAGCGAAAACTTTTGTTCTGCATTGATAGTTTTGCTTCTTTGTGAGAAATTCAGTCTATGCTTACAGTGATTTTGATGGAGTGCATAGCTTTCGACAAGGGAGTTCTTGCAGGAACGATCAGCCCTGTGTTTAGTGTGACAAGTGCAGGAGCGACATATTTTGCGGCTGCTCTTTTTCCACCGTTCGTTACCTGCTCGCAATTTCTTTTAGCTAGACGACACCAGAGGCTAGTTGGTATTGCATGGCTCTCTTGCTTGACTGCGCTGAGTGGCGAAAAGGACGAAAGCAGACGACTGGACGTGACGCAAATAGGTGAAATTATTTAGCGCGAAAGCTCTATATCACTAGCAGTCCTGAAAACGCCTAGGTGTGTCTGAAGCCTCTCAGATACCTACAGAAACAACATGGAGCCAGGACTGGGTTTCGAACCATCGGCGACACGCACGTATCAACTTCACTGGCCACTGCACAAGAGCACTACGCTACGGCCGCAGCCGATCAGGCTTTGTGTTAAACTGTCATACTTTCGAGCAGTGCATGGCACGTAGTCGTATTCATCATATTCCATCTGTGCGCAAAGGTGATGGAAGGTAAGGAAACGTAGTACATAACTGGGTGCCTGGGTCACCGGACACGTGGTGGTAGTGACAGATATGTGCACTGCTTGCGTTTTCTTTGACAACATTATAGCAGAAAGGCGGCACAAAGTAATAGGCCCCGGCGTTCTTTAGGCTCATTGGCGTTGACAACTTTGTAGACCTTGTACTAGACGCTCTCTATCCTTGCGCGTCTCGTCTTGGATGTTCGAGATGAGGTTGCTAAGATTAGCCAGTGCGTTGTTAACAGCAACCATGGCAGTTCTAAATTCCTGGCGCCCTTTAGTTGTCGCCTGATCTTCGTCTGTTTGCTGGTTAGTGTTGTTCACAGCCGTGAAATCCAGAGGAAAACCCTATAACATGCCATCACAGTGGGGAGCAACCGTAAACGTTCGGTTAAGCTCGAAACCCTCGAAATATGGCATGGAAGTGCCGTGGGATCGGCCGAAAGCAGGGTTTTCTTAAACAACACATCACAAATTGCACCTCTGCGCCAGACATTATTGCCTACAGGAAACCGGCTGGTCACTAACTCTCGCGGGGTACTCCGTCTACGAGGGGCAGGGGCAAAGCAAGGTCGCCATGCTGGTTGCGAAAGCAGTCACCGCAATCAGACACGACATCGACGGAACGGACATTGACCACATCCTTATAGAAATCATTACCCAAAAGAGAAGCCAAGAAAGCACCTTCCTACTTAACGTGTATAGCCCGCCAAGCCAGAGGAAAGCCAATTTCAGCTACCTGCAAGGCAAGGCAGAAGAAGCAGCAGGCAAGAACTGTATCGTTATCCTGGGGGATTTTAATGCCTGTCATAAAACCTGGGGCTACGTTCGGGGAGCCCAGAAAGGCAGGGATCTAGCCAGCGAAGCTGATCATAGAAGGCTCACCCTCATCACTGACCACCCCCAACCCACGCGAGTGGGGAACAGCATCAACCGAGATTCGTGTCCAGACTTATCATTTGTCAGAGGGGTAAGGCACGCAAGATGGGAAAACGACGGCGAAACTCTAGGCAGTGACCACTGCATCTTGCGCATCCATATAGAAACCCTCCCGATCAGGAGACAACATGGCCAGGCTAGACTGACGAACTGGGAAGCCTATAGGAAATCCAGGGCAGAGTCTGAAGACGGTGAGATCACCGACATAAAAGGCTGGGTCGCAAGAATCAAGAAAGACTGGCAAAAAGTAACCCGATAGGTGGCCCTCACTACCAACACACCCGAGGTAGACAAACATCTTTTACACCTGTAGGACGCCAGATGGGGCCTACTAAAATGGTGGAAAATGCAAAAGCTAATAGGCAGCTCAAGCGTAAGATCGCTGAGGCCACCAGACAAGCCGAAGAATATGCGACGGAGCTCTCGAGGCGCGACTGGAACCAAAAATGCAACGAACTACAGGGGACTCTAGGCTGGGCCAAGACATGGGCCTTGCTAAGGGATCTCATAGACTCAACCACGACAAAATCCGAAACTCGTAAGACGACCCAAAGGATCGCGCACCAGTTCCAAGGCACTGACGAGGAAATGCTACAGGACGTCAAGCAGCGTTATATCGGCAATGCAACACACGCCGACAGCAACTTGGCATACACGGGCGAAGCGAATCCCAGTCTGGACGAACCCCTTACCATAGAAGAAGTCAGACACGCTGTGATGTCCGCCACAAAGAGCAAACACCAGGGAAGGATGGCATCACCAATGCCATGATAAGGAATCTGGATGACAATTCAATCAAAAGATTCACGGAATTCTTCAATAAGCACTGGGAACAGGGGACAATCCCGGACGACTGGCGACATGCGGAAATAGTAATGACTCCTAAGTCCGGAAAGACTTCAAACCTGGAAAATCCTAGACCCATTTCGTTAACATCATGCTTGGAAAGAGTGTACGAATGAGTTGTGCATCACAGGTTGCAGACCCGCCTTGAGTACAACGAACTCATGCCGCACACTATGTTCGGATTTCGAAAATATCTATCGACACAAGACGTTCTCCTGCAGATCAAGGAGGCGGTGCTTACTACCGTCCCAAAACATGGAGAAAACATCTTGCTCGCTCTCGATCTTAAAGCGGCCTTCGACAACGTCAGTCACAGGGATATGCTGGAGGGGCTCAGCAAACTGGGTGGCGGGCAGAGAATATTCAACTATGTGAAAGCCTCTCTGACTAACAGAACCGCTATCATTGGAATAGGAGGCATCAGGACTGACACATTCAACACCCCCCCCCCCCCCCCAAAAAAAAAAAGAACACTGCAAGGCTCTGTGCTATCACCTATGCTTTTTAACATTGCAATGATTGGTTTAGCAAGGCCGCTCGAAGAAATTGAAGGAATCAGGCGTGCCATGTACGCAGATGATATCACAATCTGGGTGACAAGGGGATCCTTAGGAGAAAAAAAAAGAGCTGCTCAGCGAGCAGCAGACAGGGTCAACGCATACGCCCGACACTGCGGACTTGCATGCTCCCTTGAAAAATCCGAGGTGCTCAGAGTCTACAGAAACGGGTATGATCTGCAAAACTTCATAGATATCTACATAGGGGAAACGAAGGTACCGGAAGTATCGAAAGTTACGATCCTCGGCATGTGGATCCAAAGCAACCGTCGTATTGATCACACCATCAGACAGCTAGCAGATACCACAGCACAGATCACCAGGATGATTGCAAGAATTTCCAACATAAGAAGAGGTATGAAGGAGGAAGACACATGTAGGCTAGTACAGGCCCTCGTGGTCTGTAGGATCTTATACGGCGTCCCCTACAAACGCCGCTCGAGCAAGAAAAGGAGCAGTTAGAGGCAATTCTTATAAAAGCATACAAATGCGCTCTCGGACTGCCGGTCAACACTTCGACGGAGAAATTCCTTAAACTTGGCACAAATAACACAGTACAAGAACATTTCGAGGCCTACCTTCTCGCGCAGAAAACAAGACTGATGCTGCCCTAAACAGGCAGAAACACACTGCGGTTGCTGGGCATGAGGGACGCTTTGAAAGAAATCAATAGCACAGCGAGCGTTCCAAATGAAATCAGGAGGATAATTGAGATCAGTCCGATTCCAAAAATATGCATCCAGATATACATAACGCGAGAAGAAAGGCAAGATCCGAATTCCACGAAAGAAGCTTCGCCGGGGCAAAAGACGTATTATACGTTGACGCAACAACATAGACACCGACACGGCTCGGTAGCCAGCGTGGTTGATCACCAGCGCAGGGAAATCACCTGCGCTTCGATAAAAACCAACAACATTCTCGAGGCTGAGGAAGCAGCACTTGCACTCGCCATCACCCAGCAGAGTGACGAGCCCCATGCACACATCATTACATACTCGCAAGAGGCGTGCAGAAGGTACAGCAGTGGACGCGTATCCACTGCAGCCATTCACATACTCAAGGCGAGGAGAATCACCTTCACGAATGCTTCATCACGTGGACACCAGGCCATGAGGCTGTCAAAGGGAACCAATGTGCGGACGCCAACGCCCGAGCATACGCCAACCGGGAGGCGCGCACGGAAGGGGAACTGGACGCAGTCACTAGACGGTATGGAGTTATCTTAGAACACCAACGAGCCCTCCGGAGGACCTACTCCACAAAGACCTTAGTAGAGAGCAGTCATTTGCCTGGAGACAACTGCAGACTAATGCAAACCCCAATCTGAGTTTACTGAGCAAAATCTATACTTCCACATACGATAACAAATGCCCGCTATGCGGTGAACACCTAACGCTTCACACCGTTACATGGGCCTGTCAGAAAATGCAGGCAGCGCCGGTGAACAACACACCAACACCGGAGCAGTGGGAGGCTGCGCTGTTCAGCTGGAAGCCTGAAGAGCAGCTCAAGCTGATCGACTGGGCTCGCAAGACTGCAAAGGCCGCTGGGGACCTGGACTGAGGGCTCCACCTATGCTGCGAGAAAGAACCCTTGTAGTACGATAAAGTTTTTCACTCATTCCTTTGTAGACTTTTGATTTTAAGGCGAAAGCCTTTATGCCTTATCGTTGTCGGCAGAAGGTTGTCAGCAGAAGGTTCTCAGCAGAGATTTCACGCTTTTGACGGGTGTCCATCGAGATTTGTGAGACAGTTGCTGCGTAATTTCCTTTCCTCAAATATAATTTTCGTTTTCTTTTTACGGCCCCTCTTTCTCTTTCTTCTTTCAGTCCCAATTCCTTCCTTCCTGTAGGGTGCGGTTGAGGTGTCCACGTACATGCCAGGAAGTTTCTGCATCATTTCCTTTCCTCAAAAATCCTTGCGTTCAAAGGGCAAGGCATTGCGCCAAACAGGTGGTGGCGGTCCGTGGACTCGCTGGCAGCGCTACAACACGCTGTCGCGTTCAACTTCTAAAGGCGAAGCATAAGGGCCAATTATTAGTAGTTAATTAGTATTTAGTCATTAATCAGTAGTGAGCCATTAATTAGGAGTTTTTCATTACTTAGTAATTAGTCATTAACCATGTGTGACCTCATTCAGTGGTGACGTCGCCACTGTCACCAAGGCAGTCAAAGTGGTCCGGAGAACGCTTTCGCCTCTATGCTCTTTAGACAGTCAAACTGTCTCCTGAATTTTTTGAGCAAACGAGAAGTGCATAGCTGGCTCCCTGGGTCAGTGGACTACTATATCCTTCCGCACACCGTGATCTTACAAGACGCGAGGCCGTCTAATGGCGCAAACTACAAACTGGCAGTTTTCCAATCTGCCTCTTATACAGCAGGATCTTTCCGCAACAGATAGACCCGATGTGCAAACACTGCTCAACTTCGGCCACTTTCATACAAATGGCATGGACTAGTACACACTACAACACAAACAACTCAAACACCCCAGAGACGTGGGAGTCTCTCCTGCGTACTTTCGAGCCAACAGACGAAAGCCAGCTTATCCAGCGCATGCTAGAGGCTGCGACATCCAATGGGATCCCCGCCGACTTCCCCTAAGCCAGAGCAACTGGTCCTTGGACTGGTCCCCTGTTTTTGGGCGTAATAAAAGAGATCCCCACAACCTACACAATCGCGCTTTCAGATTCGTGGCGGTGGTGTCCACGTGCATGTAACTGCTTTTGTTTGGTTTATGAGGGTTTAACAACCCAAGGAAACTTAGGCTCTGAGGGACGCTTTAGGGAAGGGCTCCGGAAATTTTGACCACATGAGGTTTTTTAACGTGCACTGACATCGCGCAGTACCCGGGCCTCTAAAATTTTGCCTCCGCCGAATTCGACGGCAGCGGCCGGGTGGTGGTGAAAATATTTAATGAAATTATTTAGGAGGCTGTAGCGGCGGTTGGAGCTCTCAGTCTCGAACCCCATGGGTGTAGGCTGCAGTTTGGGCTCTTTCGATAAGTTCTTTTTGACTCGTTTCATCCGAGCTGCTCAGAGGTGCCTCCCAACCCTCCTGCGTCGGCTGGTTATTAACAGTGATCACCTGATTTCGTTGGCAGGATCATAGGATATGGTACAGGGATGCCTTCTCCCCGCAGAATTCGCATTGTGAGTCGAAAGACTCAGGGTCCCATACGTATAGTCTTCGTGGGTTGTTGTCAGTGCTGGTCTGTAGCTTTCGAAGGTGTCTTCTAGTGTCTTAGCCTTCCCCCCCCCCTCTTTGTCACCCTTTGTCACCCCCCCCCCCCAGACACCGTTTGTCTAGTGTCTTCGCCGGCGGAGGGTAGACGCGACGGGATAATCTTAAGTGCTGAAATATGTCGGTGTAAGTTAGTAGTGGAGTAGGAGGTTCCATAGTATCTGTACAGAGTGCCCGGGACGAAATGCGCTGAAGCATGTGCGCTCACATTTCCTATGGTGCCCTGGTGACCCGGTACCCATATTAAGTGTTTGCCTGCGGGAAGGTAGCCACGGTTGTAGCTATCTTGCAGGATTTTAGCTGCTACCGGTGTGACACTGCCCCTGAGATAATTGCGATACGCTATCTGTGAATCTGTAAGAATGTATTCCGATCTAGTGTGTGTTGCAGCTAGAGCAATCGCCACTTCTTCCGCAGCCAGTATGTCCTGGCTAGCCAGTAGCAGTCCGTCCAATGTTTTATTTTGGTGCACGACTGTGAAGGCTGTCGTTCCCTGCTCGGGACCCGCAGCTTCTGCATAGAACACGCCCTCGTGCCCGCCGTAGCGCCTTTTCATATTTCCGGCTCGTGCTTGTCGTCTTGACTGGCGAAAATCTGGGTGCATATTTCTGGGTAGTGGAGTTGCCTTGAATTGTTCTCTCCATGAGGCTGGTATGTCGTTTTGGTGTCTAGCTATCGGGAGCAATTGATGTCTAAATCACTGAGGACTTGTCTGCCAGTCCGAGTAGTAAAGAGCCATACTACCTTTGCCGTAAGGTGTGCCTCTATCCCCTCGTCTATCGTGTTGTGCACGCCCAGTCGCAAGAGCCGGTCTGTCGGCATCGCAAGAGGGAGGCCCAGGGCCTTCTTGTAGGCTGTTCTGATTATAACGTTGAGGTTCTTGATTTTCCGCTTCTTGAGGCAGAGGTAGGGTGTTGCGTAGACGACGCGGCTTACGAGAAAAGCCTGCACCAGTCGCAGAATATTGTCGCGAATCTTTGTAGCGTTTGTTTGTTGTGTTTATTTGTTCATGCTTCAAGGCTGCCGGCACGCCGCTTTATCGCTTCGTTTGTGACGCAAGACGCGCCCAGAATTATCTCGATTGATCGCATCCAGGCGGAGCCGATTCTACTTTGTGCCAGAAAGTTCTAGAACCTTCCACGCTTTATCTCGAAGGTTCGCTATCAGCTTTAAAGAGAGCACGGCCGACAGCGGCGGGCATTCTGTTCGACGACCGCCGAGCACGCTTGTTGCTACGCCGCCGCCGAGTGATTCAGTTCTTTGCGGGCACAAGTCAGCCCAAATAAAGAGTTTCGTTTCAAAGACATTCTCGCTGTGTTCCTGTTCGCCGGACGTCAGTCACCACTACGTGACATTAGCTGGAGGTGCTGACCTGCTATCCCGTTATGACCCTACCGATGGAACCTGGTGCACAACCAACGCCCTTCGTGCTTCGCCAGCCCCGTGAGCCACCGACTTTTCGTGGAGAACCACACGAAGATGGAGAAGACTGGCTGGACTTGTAGGACCGTGTGGCAACGCTGAACGCCTGGGATGACAGCGCTCAGCTTCGGAACGTTTATTTTGCATTGGACAGCTCCGCCAGAACGTGGTTTGAAAACCACGAATCTTCCCTCACGACCTGGACTACCTTCAAGAAGCAACTACTGGCTACTTTCACCGGCGTCGTACGCAAGGAAAGCGCGGAGGTCTTGCTGCAGTCGAGATTTCAACGCCCAAACGAGACCGTGACTCCGTATGTGGAAGATATGAAACACCTTTTCAGGCGCGCCAACCCTGACATGAGTGAAGAAAAGGAGGTCTTCTTCCTAATGCGAGGCATGAAGGAGCAACTCTTCGCTGGACTGATCCGGGACCCTCCAACAACTGTCGCCGAGTTTGTAGCTGAAGCTTCAACAATCGAAAAGACCCTTGACGCCCGGACCCGTCACTACAACAGACCATTTGAAGTGCTGCCGGCAAACTCTCCAGAAGATACCTCTGCAAGTGGAGGTAACCTTCGTGATCTCATACGCGAAATTGTTCGCGATGAACTTCATCGGCTGCTGCCATCCTCAACGCGGCAGACGCAGCAGCCTCAGGTGGCGTCGCTCACGGACATTATCCGTGAAGAAGTGCATCATGCGCTTGGCACCCCGTCATCTTCACCTCTTGCTGAAGCTCCAGCCTTAACCTACGCCGCTGTACTCCGCAATCCTCAGCCGCAGCGCGAGAGCCGAAGTCCGCCTCTTCGACGTGAACCAGTTGTTCCCGAATGCCGCCCCCCTGCCCCCGTCCGCCCAGCCTACGAACGCCGCCCAAGCCCCCCCCCAGGAAGTGCGACGCCTGGAGTACTTCCAACAACCGCCCACTCTGTTTCCATTGCGGCGAAGCTGGTCATATACTTTGCCACTGCCCCTACAGGCGCATCGGCGTGCGAGGTTTCGCCAACGACGCCCCTCGACCGTTCCTCGGCCAGCGACCACGGGAAATCGACGACTACCTGCGCAGAGGGGAGTACGTGTCGTCAAGCCGTCTTACCCGCTCTCCGTCACCGTCCCCCGCACGCTTTGCATCACCGGGCCGCAGCTACGCCGCGGCTCTCCGAGGAAGGTCCCCTAGCCCCCGTACCGGAAACTAAACAAAGTAACCTGTGGAGGTCAGGTTGCTTGCCGAAGAAACGACGAAGATCCTCCAGCGACCACACCGTTTGAAGACGCCGCACCCACTACGCCGACGCCGCATACCACGACAACCTCGACCACGACGCGAACCACCTTCAAAACGACGCCGCCATCAAAAAAAGCTTCAACCACATGCCCCGCCCACGATTCCCATACTCGACGAAGCCGTGACACGACGCCGAAGACGACGTGCAATGCCAGAGCCAGGACATCCGACATAGAAGTCGTTATCGATGGCCGGAAAGTCACCGCTCTAGTCGACACAGGAACCGATTATTCGGTGATGAATGGACCATTCGCTGTGCAGCTGAGGAAAGTGACGACCGCTTGGGACGGCCCACAAATTCGAACCGCAGGGGGCCACCTCATTACGCCATTATGACGATGCACAGCGCGAGTGACTCTCAAGGGGCATACCTATCCCGCGACCTTTGTAGTGCTACGGCAATGTTCCCGCGAAGTGATCTTGGGCATGGATTTCCTTAATGAGCACCAAGTGATCATCGACCTGCGATCCAAAAGGATCATGCTTTCCACGGACGAGGCCATCCCGTCGACGAGGACTCCGAAAGATCATGTTTCACTTAGTGACCTGGAGGAACAAGTGAGTGTCCCACTCCGCTCAAGCGTCATCGTCACCGTAGGCGCCACGGAAGCGAGTGACACTGAAGCCATTATTGAGGGGAACATGCAGTTGCTTCTCGACCGAGGAATCGGATCGCAAGAGGCATCGCACATTTCCGCAAAGGACAAGCCGAAGTACTGCTGACTAACTTCAGCGAAGGATACCGGCACATTCACAAAGAAACGTGGATTGCATTCCTCGACAAAATATCCGACGTACGAGACTTCTTCGCCTTCTCCGACCGATCCGCAGATTCGCCTGACCCAGAGAACTCGCCCACTTTCGACATAAATCCAGCCCTGCCACGGAACAGACAAGACCAGATCCGCAATCTCCTTCGAAGCTACAGCCAGTGCTTCTCGTCATCGCCAAAGGTCCGACAAACGCCGATTGCCAAGCATCGCATTATAACCGGCCAGCACGTCTGACCTCTCTGTCAGAGCCCCTACCGAGTGTCACCGCGAGAACGACTAGCCATCCGGGACCAAGTGGAAGAAATGCTGCGCGACGACGTTATCCAGCCTTCAAAGATCCCCTGGGCGGCACCTGTTGTTCTAGTGAGAAAGAAAGACGGTGCACTTCGATTCTGCGTTGATTACCAGCGCTTAAACAACATCACAAAGAAGGACGTCTACCCCTTCCCTCGCATCGACGACACACTGGACCGGCTCTCCAACGCCAGATATTTCTCATCGATGGACCTCAAGAGCGGCTACTGGCAAATTGAGGTCGGTGAAAGAGATCGCGAGAAGACCGCATCCATCACTCCAGATGGCCTCTTCGAGTTCAAGGTGATGCCGTTTGGTCTCTGTTACGCGCCAGCGACATTTCAACGGAGTAATGGATACAGTGCTGGCAGGCCTGAAGTGGCAGATTTGTCTGGTATATTTAGATGACGTCGTTGTCTTCGCCTCGAGCTTTGAGGAGCACCTGAAAATGCTTCGAACAGTACTAGACGCAATCAAATCGTCCGGGCTAACCTTGAAAGCAGAGAAGTGCCACTTTGCCTAGGAAGAGCTGCTGTTTCTAGGCCGCATTGTTAGCAAGGAGGGAGTACGGCCAGAGCCGCAGAAAACCGCTGCTATCACAATGCTTCCACCACTGGCCGACAAGAAAGCTGTGCGCAGATTCCTCGGACTGTGCGCGTACTACCGACGGTTTGTGCTTCCTGCGGAGGTTGTTGAGGATTGTGGAGCGCTTGACGCTGTCAAAGGCTCCCTTAAGATCGAGGGATAGCTGCGCTCGGTTACTGTTTTTGCGTTGGGGATCAATGGCTTCGCGTTTGAGATGCAGAAGCACATCATGGGTGGATAAGTTTGCCCTGAATCCAAACAATGTGTGTGGCAGTAGCTCGTAGAAAAACTTCCTTCAGAACACCTGATGGCTTATATGTGTTCAGCGTTATGCCGTTTGGCATTTGCAACGCCCCGGCAACTTTCAAACGTCTGATGGACACTTTCTTTAGTGGACTCATGTGGGAGAGTTGTCTTTGCTATCTCGATGACATCCTCGTCTTTTCTGTGGATTTTCCTTCTCATCTCCTACAACTCATAATTGTCCCGTTCTCTCCAGCATGAAGCCCGATCTCTGTCTGCTCTATCGTCACAATTACCAGTTTGACGGACGCGAATGGCTCCTCGTCATCCGCCGCCATCTACGCATCGACATTTGCGCTGCTTTGCATGCGGACCCCCAGTGTACACACGGCGGCGTTTTGAAAACCTACACGCGTCTGCTTCTCCGGTTCTACTGGCGTGGCATGTGCCGGTTAGTTCGCCACTTTGTGCGGTCTTGCCCATCCTGTCAACGGCGTAAAACCCCTCATCACACCTCGCCTGCATCATTGCAGCCTTTACACTGTCGTGCAGGCCCGTGTGACCGCGTTGGCTTCGGCCTCTACGGCGTCCTCCCCACACTCGCGCTGGTCACCGCTGGATTATCGTGGCCGTCGATCAGCTCACACGTTATACTAAACGCCCCCGTTATCATCTGCGTGCGTCCGTGACATCGCCTCCTTTCTTCTAAAGAACCTGATCCTTCGCCATGGTGCTCCACAAGAACTGCTCAGCGAGCAATGACGCGTATTCCTGTGTGACGCTCTTGAGGCCCTCCTCAAGGAATGCCGCATCATCCTTCGAACCGCTTCGTCTTACCACCCTCAGACAGAAGGCCTGAGACCGCGTTTCAACTGAACCTTCAGTGACATACTGACCATCTATGTCAACGCCATCTACTCCAACTAGGGCCAGGTTCTTCCCTTCGTCACCTGCGCGTGCAGCACCGCGACGCTAACCACCACTGGATTCTATTCCTTGTTCCTTCTGTACGGCCGCTAGCCCCCGTGCCCGACTTATAATCTTCTACGCTACCACCGCGACATTTTCCAGCCCACGCCCCTCTCCGATGCCTCCAGGTACGCAGAAGAATGCGGTCAGCTTGCTCGCCTGTTTACCACGCAGGCCCATTGATTGTAAAAATTTTATTCGCCGGAAAGATGTTGGTAAGAGGTTGCGTTAAGTGGTGGATAGTACATAGCCTTCGACGACTTTGTCAGCCCACTCCACCGCAAAAACGTGCACTCTGGGGAGAGATGGCCAGCACGGTCTCCCATCGCAGGAGAGAAGGAGCGGTAACTAGATCCCCTGGAGGTGGCTCTATTTTACAATCCCACAGGATGTGGTCGTAGTCGGGTCGTTGGCCACGCTGTTTATAGTTCGGATTGTATAGATCCGGATAAATATGCTCCAGGGGACATGGGGTTCATATCGATCTTGTGTGTAGACGACGCCACGTAACCGCTTGTTCTTTAGTCAGTGTTTTGTACAGGCGATGGAAAGTGCTCCTCTCCAGTTTAACATGATTGATGAGATAATGATATGCGATCATAAGAGTTTTTCAGGAAATTGAGGGAGCAAGGCTCATCCACTGCCCGCTCGACGAAACCTCTGGCTTTATTGTGGGCTGCCTCGTTCCCTGGATCCCCTGAATGGGTTGGGACCCATACCAGTTCGGAATAATTTGGTGAGAATTTGGTGGCGTTAAGGTTTATCAGGGAGGTGTTTGCAATTCGTCATTTTACGAAATTGTACATAGCCATTTTTGAGTCGCTGAGAATGATTGTCTCTTCGGTATGTGCTAGGACGAGGGCTATAGCCGTCTCGCCTACCGTTTCAGAGGAGTTCGTTTTAATTCTTGCCGAGACGATATGGTCACCCTTCTCGTTAACAGCCACAGTTGCAAAGACATTCGTATGTTTGCATTGTGCCGCATCTACATAGTGTTGCAGCGCACTGTCCGTATTTATAACGTAAGGCTTTGGCTCGTGCTTGTCTTCTACCCTCATGATGTATGGTGTGCATGTTTTTGCGGAGTGGTTTCACTAGTAGGGCCGCCCTATAGGCGCGGGGCAAGTCTAGTTTAGCGGCTTGATTCGTTGGTTGATAGTCTATCCAAGCCTGTAAGAATACTCCTGCCAGTTCTGGAATTCGCTAATCTCGAAGTTTGAGCCATTAAATGGGTTTCTTTCAGCTCATTGTAGGCGTTGTGCATACCTAACCTCATCAGACTTTCGGTTGAGGCATTTAGTGAGAGTCTTAACGCAGCTTTGTAGGCCTGCCGTATCATGCTATTGATTCTGTGCTTTTCTGCATTCGCAAATTTGAGATAAGGGGTAACATAGACTGTCCTGCTTAGCGAAAAGGTGAGTACTAGTGAGTATAAATCTTTCCCTCATTCCTTGTCTTCGATTAGCTATGCGGCGAATTAATCGCGCCATGTTTTCTACTGTGAGTTTTAGCTTAGTGAGTGTGTCATTACTTTGTCCATTTCTTTGTGAATACAACCCCAATATTGTCATGGTTTTTACCTCTTTAACTGATCGTCCATTGACTTAGACGTTGATTTGCTGAGGGGAAGTCGTAGTTCTCCTACCTCTTTGCTTATGTCGCATCAAGGAGAGTTCAAATTTTTGCTCTGAAGAAGTGAGGCCAGATTCTCATGCGCATGCCCCAATAATGTCCACTGCGTCTTGGAGTGTGTCTTCTATGCAGCCTTCGCATCCTTTGGTTACCCAAAGTGTGATGTCATCTGCATAGAACCTGCAATCTTGGTTCGGAATTTGCGCCAATTTGGGGGGAATTTTGATGACTGAGAGGTTAAAAGGAAAGGGGACAAGACGGAGCCCTATGGTTTTCCTTTGCTTCCTAGTGTGATTCGGAGAGACTCTATTGTTCCGACCGTTATCACTGCTGTTCTGCTAGTGAGGAAGGATCGGATGTAGTTGTCTCCGAGATTAATTTCTGACATGTTTGTAAAAATAGCTTTGTAGATGACGTTGTCACAAACGTTAATAAATTCTAAACCCAATATTGCTTTCGTTCCTGTTCCCTTGCCAGCTTAAATCGCGTCCTTGTTAAGCTGCAAGAGTATATCCTGGGTAGTTAGTTGGGCCCTAAATCCTAACATTGTTTCAGGTGGGAGGTTCATGTCCTCCGCATAGTTTTGAACCCTGTTGAGGATGACATGCTCCATTATTTTGCCTATGCATGATGCTCACGAAATTGGCAGTAAATTCTTAGTGCTGTCTTTCTTGCCCGCTTTAAGAATAAAAGTGATTTTCGCGTGTTTCCACTGTTTGGTAATGTTCCCTGCACGTCACGATTTGTGCAGAAGGTCTGTAACCGCAGCGCTACATGATGTGTCTGAGTTCCTCAGAGTCTTATTTGTTACCTTGTCTACTTCTGCAGCAGATGTTGCCCGCAGTTTTTCATTTGCGTGCCACACCTCTGGGTCAGTGATGTCTTTCTGTAAATTTGGATTAGGAGTCCCCTGGTAGTCTGGTTGCACCGAGGATGAAGCTGCGCCGATCTTTTGGTGCTAGCTACGCGCGTGTGAACTGGTAGACTCTGCACAGCGGCTCGGTCTCTCCGAGGACGCGTGATAAACGCACCTCTACAGATGTAATATTCGCATACTAAAAAAAATGGTCATAGAATGTAGCACAGATTTGTTGTTGATACACGCATGAAACCATCGCTAATCTATGTCAGAGAATATGTACATGAAGGTTCTCGAGATTTTAAATTGTGCAAAACTAAAACTCAGGCTTTCGTCGTGTTTATTCAGGAGTGTGAATTGCAGCAGTACTTCAGAAAAATTATTCACTGCCTTGGAAAATCCATGGTTCACTCGCGGAATCAGCGTAAAAAAAGCCATTCAAAATGCGCCTTGAAAATATTACGAGTATTTGGGAAAATGGACTCAAGGATAAGATTTAATAGGACGGCAACAAATCATGTGGAGCGCTGCCTCGCTTCGGCATCCAGATGTTTCGCGTCACTCTCCAGATGAGAAATGAACTTTTCATGTTTTATTGAAACATGCAGCAAGGAAATGAGCTGAGTACACGCTCAATACCGAGTGAAAAAGCAATCAGCGCAAAGATTTGCTTTTCTTTTGACTAATGGCAGCGTTGACTATGTTTCCCTTCCTTCAAAGAACTGTTGAGTTTTTTTACTTTATCTTATAAATGTGTCCGGTCTCCCACTGGTTTGCAATTATGAAATTTGAAAATATTTCTACAAGGGCAGATTGGAGGATCGTGCGCACGTCGTGGCATAGGGGAACCTCTTAGCGACAGCACATCCCGCTGTACGCATCGCATTAGTAGCATTGATGCATTATATATTACTATAGAAAAGTTCATTGTATTCATTCAACAGTTTCTTTAGGCGCACGTGGCCTCCTATCTCTACGTTCATGAAATGTGAGTAGCAGACACAATTCTTGAATTTCATTTAAGTTCCTGATTAAAAAAAATGCAGCGCACAATAAGCTCCGCCTTAGGAGTACGACGCGACAGCGTAATGTGTTTATTCCTACATCTGCAGTGTGGCCCATCTCTGCCCATCTCTCAGATCCCTGGGAGTTGTCATAGTCTTTCTGGCACAGTGATGCAGCGGTTAAGCGATGCGCCACTGCCCTGCTATCTCAGTTCCTTCCACCGGTGGGCCGTGTGCGGCGAAAGATGTTCCTCCCGAGCGACCAGTCATTATGCTACCTCCAATGCTGGGCATTTTGCTCATTATACGGCTGCCAGATTGCGATGACTTGCAAGGTCAAGTGATCTAGTGGGCCCACATGGCTCCTAGGTTTGCCTCTGAGGACAACCTGCCACAGCGATATCCATCATTTTTCGCTCACAACGACGGCGCCGGCAACGCCGAATCCGGGTTTTCTGAAGAAGGGGGCTTTAACGTGAAAGTGTTAAAACAATTATATTGTCACGTAGTGGTGACTGCAGTACGACGAACAGGAAAACAGCGAGAACGTCTTCGAAACGAAATGCTTTATTCGGGCTGACTTGCGCCCGCAAAGAACTGAATCACTCGGCGGCGGCGGCGTAGCAACAAGCGTGCCCGGCGGTCGTCGAACAGAATGCCCGCCGCTGTCGGCCGTGCTCTTTTTAAAGCTGATAGCGAACCTTCCAGATAAGGCGTGGAAGGTTCTAGAACTTTCTGGCGCAAACTAGAATCGGGTCCGCCTGGATGCGATCAATCGAGATAATTCTAGGCGCGTCTTGCGTCACAAACGAAGCGATAAAGCGGCGTGCCGGCAGCCTTGAAGCATGAACGAATAAACACAACGAACAAACGCTACAAAGATTCGCGGCATTACTCCCCTCTCAAAAAAGCATCGACTCGATGCTTTAGAGCATAATACGGTTATCAACAATCAAAAACGGATTGTGCAAATATAAGCACCGAATGTGCAAACACGGCGTCCTTTAGTGTGCATGATAGGGCTTTAGGCGTACAACATGGACTACTTCGAGTCGTACGCGGCGTAGATGGGATGCAGTCATTTGGTCAGGGACGACTTCATAGTCCAATTCACCAAGCCGACGAAGAACCTTGTACGGGCCGAAATAGCGTCGCAAAAGCTTTTCGCTCAATCTTCGGCGGCGAATGGGCGTCCAAACCCAGACTCGGTCTCCTGGCTTGTATTCCGCGTTGCGTCGTCGTAGGTTGTAGCGTGTGGCGTTGGTGCTCTGCTGGTCTTTGATCCTTAATCGGGCAAGTCTTCGGGCTTCTTCAGCGCGTTGTAGGTAGGCGGCGACGTCGACGTTATCTTCCTCGTTAACGTTCGGTAGCATGGCGTACAGCGTGGTCGTGGCCTCTCTGCCATGGACGAGCCTAAAAGGACTCATCTGGGTGGTCTCCTGCACTGCAGTGTTGCAGGCGAAGACTACGTAAGGCAAGATGACGTCCCAGGTCTTGGGTTCGGCATCGACATACATGGCTAGCATATCGGCGATGGTTTTGTTGAGGCGCTCGGTCAGTCCGTTGGTCTGCGGGTGGTATGCAGTTGTTCTCCGGTGGCTGGTTTGGCTGTAATGGGGCCGTGAATGCTGTTCCTCTGTCAATGATGTGCACATCGGGGGCGTCGTGTCGCAGAAGAATGTTCTGCACGAAAAATTTGGCGACTTCTGCTGCTGTTCCGTTCGGTAGGGCTTTTGCCTCGGCGTAGCGGGTCAAGTAGTCGGTCGGTATAATGATCCACTTATTTCCAGATGTTAATTTCGGGAACGGGCCAAGCAAGTCCATGCCGATCTGATGAAAGGGCCTTAGGGGTGATTCAATGGGGTTCACAAATCCTGCTGATCGGGTTGGAGGGGTCTCTCGTCGCTGACAATCTCGGCAGGTTTTCACATAATGTGCGACATCGGCAGACAGTCGGGGCCAGTAATACTTGTCTTGAATGCGGTGGAGGTTGCGAGAAAACCCGAGATGTCCAGCTGACGGCTCGTCGTGCGAGGCCTGAAGAACTTCTCCACGCAGATTTACAGGTACAACAAGGAGTTAGGCTGTCTTGTTGGCTGCAAAGTTCCTCTTCACGAGGGCGTCCTTCTGTAAACAGAACGAAGACAATCCTCGCTTGAACGAGGCGGGGGGTGAACAAACCTTGCTTTCCAAGTATTCGATGAGGCATTTTATGTCGGGGTCCGCGCGTTGCTGTTGTACAAAAGAGCTGGAGCTGATGGGTCCCATGAAGGCGTCCTCATCGTCGTCCGGTGGCGGTGCATCTACAGGGGCTCGTGACAGGCAGTCGGCGTCAGAGGGCTTGCGTCCGGACTTGTAAACGACGGTTACATCAAACTCCTGGAGCCGTAGGCTCCATCGAGCGAGGCGGCCGGAGGGGTCCTTCAAACTGGCGAGCCAGCACAGTGCGTGGTGATCGCTGACCACCTTGAGCGGTCGTCCGTACAGTTAGGGGCGGAATTTCGACGTAGCCCAGATGATGGCAAGGCACTCTTTCTCAGTTGTCGAATAATTAGCTTCGGCTTTGGACAGGGAACGGCTGTTGTACGCGATGACCTTCTCTACTCCGTCAATTTTCTGAACGAGGATAGCGCCTAGGCCCACACTACTTGCGTCGGTATGAATTTCAGTCTCGGCGTTTTCACCAAAGTGCGCAAGGATCGGTGGGGTCTGTAAACGGCGCTGAAGTTCCTTGAAGGCTTCTATTTGCGGCGCTTCCCATTTAAATGGCACATCTGCCTTTGTCGGGTGGGTCAGTGGCTCCGCGATGCGCGAAAAGTTTTTGACGAAACGTCGGTAATACGCGCACAGTCCGAGGAATCTGCGCACAGCTTTCTTATCGGCCGGTGGCGGAAACATTGCGATAGCAGCTGTTTTCTGCGGGTCTGGCCGTACTCCCTCCTTGCTACCAATGTGGCCTAGAAACAGCCACTCTTCATACGCAAAGTGGCACTTCTCTGCTTTCAAAATTAGCCCGGACGATTTGATTGCGTCTAGTACTGTTCGAAGCCTTTTCACGTGCTCCTCAAAGCTCGAGGCGAAGACAACGACGTCATCTAAATATACCAGACAAATCTGCCACTTCAGGCCTGCCAGCACTGTATCCATTACTCGTTGAAATGTCGCTGGCGCGTAACAGAGACCAAACGGCATCACCTTGAACTCGAAGAGGCCATCTGGAGTGATGAATGCGGTCTTCTCGCGATCTCTTTCATCGACCTCAATTTGCCAGTAGCCGGTCTTGAGGTCCATCGATGAGAAATATCTCTGTTGCAGAGCCGGTCCAGTGTGTCGTCGATGCGAGGAAGGGGGTAGACGTCCTTCTTTGTGATGTTGTTCAAGCGCCGGTAATCAACGCAGAATCGACGTGCGCCGTCTTTCTCACTAGAACAACAGGTGCCGCCCAGGGGCTCTTTGAAGGCTGGATAACATCGTCGCGTAGCATTTCTTCCACTTGGTCCCGGATGGCTTGTCGTTCTCGCGGCGACACTCGGTAGGGGCTCTGGCGGAGAGGTCGGGCGTGCTGGTCGGTTATAATGCGATGTTTGGCAATTGGCGTTTGTCGGACTTTTAGCGACGACGAGAAGCACTGGCTGTGGCTCCGAAGAAGATTGCGGATCTGGTCTTGTCTGGTCTGGGGCAGGGCTGGGTTTATGTCGAAAGTGGGCGAGTTCTCTTGGTCAGGTGAATCTTCTACGGATGTATCGGAGAGGGCGAATGAGTCTCGTACGTCGGATATTTCGTCGAGGAAAGCAATCGTCGTTCCTCTGTTAACGTGCCGGTATTCTTCCATGAAGTTTGTCAGGAGTACTTCGGCTTGTCCTTTACGGAAATGTGCGATGCCTCTGGCGATGCCGATTCCTTGGTCGAGAAGCAACTGCATGTTCCCCTCGATAATGGCCTCTGTGTTATTCGCTTCCGTGGCGCCTACGGTGACAATGACACTTGAGCGGGGTGGGACACTCACTTGTTCCTCCAGGACACTAAGTGCAACATGATGTTCCGGAGTTCTGATCATCTTGGATCGCAGGTCGATGATCGCCTGATGCTCATTGAGGAAATCCATGCCCAAGATCACTTCGCGGGAACATTGGCGTAGCACTACGAAGGTCGCCGGATAGGTATGTTCCTTGAGAGTCACTCGCGCTGTGCATCGTCCTGATGGCGTAATGAGGTGGCCCCCTGCGGTGCGAATATGTGGGTCGTCCCATGCGGTCGTTACTTTCCTCAGCTGTGCAGCGAATGGTTCATTCATCACCGAATAATCGGTTCCTGTGTCGACTAGACCGGTGAATTTCCGGCCGTCGATAACCACTTCTAAGTCGGATGTCCTGGTTCTGGAGTTACACGTCGTCCTCGGCGTCGGGTTACGGCTTCGTCGGGTATGTGAACGTGGGTGGGGCGTGTGGTAGGAGCTTTTCTTGATGGCGGCGTAGTTTTGAAGGCGGTTTGCGTCGTGTTCGAGGTTGTTGTATGCGTCGTCGGCGTAGTAGGTGCGGAGTCTTCATACGGCCTGGTCGCTGGAGGATCGTCGTTTCCTCGGCAAGCAACCTGACCTCCACAAGTTGTTTTGTTTAGTTTCCCCTACGGGGGCTAGGGGACTTTCCTCGGACAGCCGCGGCGTAGCTTCGGCCCGGTGATGGAAATCGTGTGGTGGACGGCGACGGGGAGCGGGAAAAATGGCTTGAAGACACGTACTCCCCTCTACGTAGGTAGTCGTCAATTTCCTGTGGTCGCTGGCCGCGGAGCGGTCGAGGGGCGTCGATGGCGAAACCTCGCAGCCCGATGCGTCTGTACGGGCAGTGGCGAAGTATGTGCCCGGCGTGGCCACAATGGAAACACAGTGGGCGGTTGTCGGGAGTCCGCCACTCGTCGCATTTCCTAAAGCTGTTGCGTCGGTCGTAATGTGGGCGCGCAGGAGCTTGGGGCCGTCCTTCTTGTAGAGCTGGTGCGCGTCGAAGAGGGCTTGGGGGGTCTCGTCGAGGCGCAGGACTGCGTAGTGCGGCGGCGTAGTTCATGGCTACAACTTCCGTTGCTGTTGTCTGTGACGGGGAGCCAAGTGCATGCTGTACTTCTTCGCGGATGATGTCCGTGAACGACGCCACCTGAGTCTGCTGCGTCGGCTGTATTGGCGATGGCAGCAGTCGGCGAAGTTCTTCACGAACAAATTCACGTATGAGATCGCGAAGGTTACCTCCACTTACAGGGGTATCTTCTGGGGGGCTCGCCGACAGTACTTCAAGTGGTCGGTTGTATTGCCGGGTCCGGGCGTTCAGGGTCTTGTCGATGGTTGAAGCTTCAGCTTCAAACTCGGCGACGGTTGTTGGAGGATCCCGGATTAGTCCAGCTAAGAATTGCTCCTTCACGCCTCGCATTAGGAAGGAGAGTTTCTTTTCTTCGTTCATGTCAGGGTTGGCGCGCTTGAAAAGGCGTTTCATATCTTCCACATACGCAGTCACGGTCTCGTTTGGGCGTTGAAATCGCGACTGCAGCAGGATCTCCGCTCTTTCCTTGCGTACGACGCTAGTGAACGTAGCCAGTAGTTGCTTCTTGAAAGTCGCCCAGGTCGTGAGGGAAGATTCGTGGTTTTCGAACCACGTTCTGGCGGAGCCGTCTAATGCAAAATAAACGTTACGAAGCTTAGCGCTGTCGTCGCAGGCGTTCAGCGCTGCTACACGATCGTACATGTTCAGCCAGTCTTCCCCATCTTCGTGTAGTTCTCCACAAAAAGTCGGTGGCTCTCGGGGCTGGCGAAGCACGACGGGCGTTGGCTGTGCACCAGGTTCCATCTTGGGGGGGCATAGCAGGCCAGCACCTCCACCAGATGTCACGTAGTGGTGACTGCAGTACGGCGAACAGGAAAACATCGAGAACGTCTTCGAAACGAAACGCTTTATTCGGGCTGACTTGCGCCCGCAAAGAACTGAATCACTCGGCGGCGGCGGCGTAGAAAGAGAAGTTTATTTTTTTGTAATGTCAACAAAAATACAAAGCAAAACTGCTGAACTCAATGCTCTGATCAGTCAAGCACATGCGCAGTGACGCAGCACTGAGCACGTCAATAAGGCAGTAAGAAAGCCGACACACGACCACCGCGCAGGACGATGAAATATGTCGACCATTTGCGCAAGAACTCAGCCTCACTCATTGACAGTGCGTCCACGCATGCCTGCTCAAAGAGACGCGTGCGGAGGCGCTGCAACATTGGAAACATTGCTCTTTGCGGACGCCCATTTAAGGAAGCCGCTCCACGCTGCCGCCACAAAACGAACATGCCGACACACAAGAGCATATTTGTGAACAGTTCGCGTGAACTAGTGCGCGCTTCGAGGCGGGTTAAAAACATCTGTGACACTAGTCCCCAAAAGGTGCGCGCCACTACACAGTCGAACATAGCGTGCCGCAACGTTTCTGAAAGACCGCATTGCGGGCATCGGGCGGAGGGCGCCACGCCCCACGCCGCAAGGCGGTCTCTTGAGGGCAGGACCCGCCAGCCTCGCAGCCAGCCGAAGCCCCTGACATCTGCAGAAAGCGCAGCTGAGGTCAGTTGGCGCCAGCGTGCCCGTCTCGTTTGAGTTCGCGGGTCAGCTCAGAGTAGCAACAAGCGTGCTCAGCAGTCCTCGAACAGAATGCCCGCCGCTGTCGGCCGTGCTCTTTTTAAAGCTGATAGCGAACCTTCCAGATAACGCGTATAAGGTTCTAGAACTTTCTGGCACAAACTAGAATCGGGTCCGCCTGGATGCGATCAATTGAGATAAATCTAGGCGCGTCTTGCGTCACAAACTAAGAGATAAAGCGGCGTTCCGGCAGCCTTGAAGCATGAACGTATAAACACAACGAACAAACGCTACAAAGATTCGCGGCAATATACGCTCCGAATTTATCCATCTCTTTCTCTTCCCGCGCTTTCCCTCCAGACTAGCATATGAGGCGAATAAACCGAATTAAGCTATTAGCTCGAAAGGTCCTTAATAACTATATGAAATGTTACGGCAAGTGAATTTACTGATTATTACACTAATGCGTTTTTTTAGAAGCATCAGAGGCCATGGGCCTGTTGCGCGCATGCTAGTACAGACCCTGCATGTTAAATGGTTTGGTTTGGTTTGGTTTATGGGGTTTAACGTCCCAAAGCAACTGAGGCTATGAGAGACGCCGTAGTGAAGGGCTCCGGAAATTTCCACCACCTGAGGTTCTTTAACGTGCACTGACATCGCACAGTACACGGGCCTCTAGAATTTCTCCTCCAAAGAAATTCTAGCCGCCGCGGCCGGGATCGAACCCGCGTCTTTCGGGTCAGCAGCCGAGCACCATTACCGCTGAGCCACCGCGGCGGCGCATGTTAAATGAACGTAATAGTGTGTTCAAAATAAAAATATTTGCTGTAGAACTCGCCACGTTGTAAGTGCCCATTCATTCACGATAGCCTCGTAACTGAGATGGAAATGCTGTCCGAAAGGTGCACTGCAGCTGTGGCAAAGGGCATTCAGATACTGGTAATATTAGAGGGTTTTAGCAGCGCGGGTTTACTGTCCGCTCCCCTCGCAGTTCCTAGCGGAGCCACTGTGGAGCGTCGGGCAAGAGTAGAGTTTTAGGGCTGTGTCTCCTAACGATCTTCCCCCTCCGCTCAATCGAGGCGCCTCGTTGCGCCTCCTAGTGGTGGTAAGGGGACTTGCCAGTAAATGGTCAAAAGTTAGCCTCTCTAATTTATGTGCGAATAAATAAATAATAGCTGGTTACGTTTGTTGTATGATTTTTGGTAACAGCGGTGCTTTCTCAATGTTTGTGAAGTTTTCGTATTACGAAAAATTGAAACGTCTACCACTGCGAGAGCCAAGTTAAGACCATGCCAGCTACCCTTTGCAGCGTGCACGTGTGCGCATATGTTGCGTTGAGTAGCGTGTGTATTCACCCTCTATGCGTGCGAGCGTCGATTGAGATCGAGTTGCGTTCGCAAGTGATCCGACACCGCCAACAGCCTGTTCGCCTGCCGAAATATGTGCTGCAAGATCTGCTCCTGTTTTCACAGAAGTAGCGCTGGAAGTAGTAAGAGAATATGTCTACTTAGGGCAGGTAGTGACTGCAGATCCGTATCATGAGAGGGAAATAACTAGAAGAATAAGAATGGGGTGGAGCGCATATGGCAGGTTCTCTCAGATCATGAATGGTAGCTTACCAATATCCCTGAAGAGAAAAGTATACAACAGCTGTATCCTACCGGTACTCACCTATGGGGCAGAAACGTGGAGGCTAACAAAGAGGGTTCAGCTTAGGTTAAGAACAACGCAGCGAGCTATGGAAAGGAAAATGATAGGTGTAACGTTAAGAGATCGGAAGAGGGCGGAGTGGGTGAGGGAACAAACGCGGGTTAATGACATCTTAGTTGAAATCAAGAAGAAGAAATGGGCTTGGGCAGGGCATGTAATGCGAAGGCACGATAACCGCTGGTCCTTAAGGGTAACGGAGTGGATTCCAAGAGAAAGCAAACGTAGCAGGGGACGGCAGAAAGTGAGGTGGGCGGATGAGATTAAGACGTTTGCGGGGATACAGTGGCGGCAACTGACAAAGGACAGGGTTAATTGGAGAGACATGGGAGAGGCCTTTGCCCTGCAGTGGGTGTAGTCAGGCTGATGATGATGATGAGCGCTGGCGGCTGTCTTGCTAACTGTGTTCATTTGGTTCGGCTAGCGCGAGCCTAAGAGGCTTCGGACTCCGCCGCTTGGCTACGCTTGGCTCGCGCGGGAGCGGGCCCGAGGAGTCGTTCTGCTCGGGCGCTCCTCCCTGAGCGTTTCGCGCATGCGTAGTAGCGCTCTCGCTAGATCGCCGGGCGGAGCGAGCGTGCAAACCCACTCAGCTTAAACTCTCTAATAAGAGAAACAGAAGTCTATGTTATGGCGTACCCTTAAGCGCATCCATACAGTAAACAAAATTAGTCCCTAAATGCGTATACGGGGTGTTTCAGTCAACACAATAAAAACTTTTCAAAAGTAGTCGTTTTGGAATAAAAATACGACTCTGGCGGAATCGTATGGCCGGTGATAGCGGGCACCAGAAAACTGGTGACTCGTCTTAAGTAGTAAGCTGGTTAACTAATTTTTAATAATGAAGTTCTTAAGGGGTAGAGTTGATGCCTAGTTACAATTACATTTTTGTGGCCGGTCTTTCGTAGCGGCCATATCAGTTTTTACAGCTTGGAAATTACGAATACCCGTCGGGCTTTGGCTGCACAAAATTTGGCATTTTCACTAGTTATGTGCAGTGAAGGGGTTGTTTTGCCTGCATGCTTTCGAATGTGCATGTATTTTAGCACGATGCAGCCAAATTTTGTCGAGCCACAGCGGCAAGGGCTATCGCGTTTTTGATATTCTCAAAGTGATATGGCTTTTACTAACGACCGGCTACAAATCTCTGATTGTAACCAGTTTCCTATCTCTGATATCGAAAAAGTTATCTTAAGACAGTTCGCCGGCTCTCCGGCGTTCACCAACACTTGTAATACTATGCCGCTGAATCCATATTTTTTACATAAAAAGCCATTTGTTGAAAACTTCTGAGTTTTTCCTGAAACATCTAAACTTTCTTAAGAGCTGAATTCGGACAAGATTTTTAAGCCATCCTGTAACTAAACCTAAACCATTCCGATATTTTGGTTTAGGATGAGTTTCCATGTCAATCGCAATGTATTGCAGCTAGTTTTTAAGCATGAAATGCTTTTAGCTCCCGTTGTCGGCAGTGTGGTGACGTCACGCCGAGACCGAGGGCCATCATCCGGGCACTGAAATCCACTCATCCGGGCACTGAAATACACTCATCCGGGCACTGAATTCCAGTCATCCGGGCACTGAATTCCAGTCATCCGGGCACTGAATTCCAGTCATCCGGGCACTGAAATCCACTCATCCGGGCACTGAAATCCACTCATCCGGGCACTGAATTCCAGTCATCCGGGCTCTGAAACGAGAACATCCGGGCACCGTACGAGACTTAACGAGACTCTCTAAGCCCTCCTACGCGACCGGCATGCAAGCGCCGGTTGGTCTCCAAACGAGACAAAAAATAACTGCTGCCAGTGCCTTCTCAATGTTTATCAAGATATCAGTGGAGCTGTGGGTTTGATAATGCACGGAATTAGAATTTCCGATTTCTAATAACGCGTGCAAAAAGCACATAAATGCCACGTTACACTTCGTTGTGATACGTGATCTCTTAGGGGCTTCGCGCATCGAAGCAAAGCCGCGCAGGCGCACAGGGGCCCGGGGGAGAAGCGCTGCGTTCAAAGGGCAAGGCATCGCGCCGAACGGGTGGTGGCGTTCCTCCCTTCCTTTACGGTGCGGTTCGGGTGTCCACCGAGATGGCAGAGAATTACTGCGCCATTTCCTTTCCTCAAGAAACCTTGCGTTCAAATGGCAAGGCATCGCGCTGAACGGGTGGTGGCGTTCCTCCCTTCCTGTACGGTGCGGTTCGGGTGTCCACCGAGATGACATTAGGCCCGTAAACATTTCATGCTTACTCTACTCTCGTTTACGGGAGAGGCAGAGATTTTAGCCCCCGTTGTCGGCAGTGTGGTGACGTCACGCCGAGACCGAGAGCCATCATCCGGGCACTAAAATCCACTCATCCGGGCACTGAATTTCAGTCATCCGGGCTCTGACACGAGAACATCCGGGCACCGTACGAGACTTAACGACATTTAACGAGACTCTCTAAGCCCTCCTACGCGACCGGCATGCAAGCGCCGGTTTGTCTCCAAAGGAGTCACAAAAAATAACTGATGCCAGTGCCTTCTCAATGTTTATCAAGATATCAGTCGCTGTGCGTTTGATAATGCACGGAATTATAACTTCCGATTTCTAATAACGATGCATGCATGCATGCATCGTGCAAAAAGCACATAAATGCCACGATACACTTCGTTGTCATACGTGATCTCTTAGGGGCTTCGCGCATCGAAGCAAAGACGCGCAGGCGCACAGGGGCCCGGGGGAGAAGCGCTGCGTTCAAAGGGCAAGGCATCGCGCCGAACGGGTGGTGGCGTTCCTCCCTTCCATTACGGTGTGGTTCGGGTGTCCACCGAGATGGCAGAGAATTACTCCGCCATTTCCTTTCCTCAAAAAACCTTGCGTTCAAATGGCAAGGCATCGCGCTGAACGGGTGGTGGCGTTCCTCCCTTCCTTGACGGTGCGGTTCGGGTGTCCACCGAGATGACATTAGGCCCGTAAACATTTCATGCTTACTCTACTCTCGGTTACGGGAGAGGCAGAGATTTTTTGAGGAAAGGAAATGGCGCAGTAATTCTCTGCCATCTCGGTGGACACCCGAACCGCACCGTAAAGGAAGGGAGGAACGCCACCACCCGTTCGGCGCGATGCCTTGCCCTTTGAACGCAGCGCTTCTCCCCCGGATCACGTATGACAACGAAGTGTAACGTGGCATTTATGTGCTTTTTTCTTCTTCTCTGTGTTTGCGATTGCGCTGTATGGTTTTTGATGGAAAAGTGTGAATTTACAGCGTTGAGTATAAGTTGCATCGTCGAGATTGCGAGCAGCGTATTAACACTCTGTAATTCGAGTAGCATTCACTACAACGTTAGGGACTATATGCTGTGGCCAGATCATAAAATGGCGCCATGGTAAAAAAGTTGTCGAAAGTGATCTTTCCCACGAGCCTCCTTGAGATCATTGTCTGCCATCAATACTATCTAAGAGCACTGACCAGGGACGCCAGCTTCTCTTGTAGTGATTACTAAGCGCTCAATCTTCTGGTGTCATCGCTGGGTTCTCAATGTCAGTAATCCGGAAATACTTAACCAATTCGTCCATTTTATCACAAAACGAACAAACCGTCGTCATGATGCGCCTTGCATTTGAGAGGGGAGGCGGCGGAGTACTGCCAACCGAGTTTTCCTGCGCGGCTGTGACAGGCAACCAGCCCGCAACCAAAATGAATTAGTGCTAAGACACGAAAGAAAATTATGAGCGTCGCCAGATGTACAGTACGCCTGCAAGGAAATACTACACATCGAAGATAGGTAGAAGGTGAGGGCAGAAAAATAGATACTTCGCAGATATAGTTAAGGTATTGGCAGCTCTTTTTTACCCCTTCATTTTATTGCGACTTCTCCATAGATTCTCATAAGGTCTTTTCATAGCTACAGAACAGCTCACGTGAAGTTATGTTATAACTTCCCTTCTAGCTTACAGCAACTACGAGACCTCACAAGGGGTAGGGGAAAGAGAAATCTCGATTAGCAATGATAATTTCAATGTAAACTAACAAATTTAGGAAAAATCGCAAAGTTCAATTTCGAAAAGCCGTCGACCACTATGTTACGGATTGAATCTCACCCGAGTCTACAACAGTATTTAGCCAAGAACAGTTCTGCGATTGTGCAATCATTATGTGCAGAATTAAGAACTCTTTCGGCGCTGCTTAGATCTTCAGACACAGACACCATCGGTATGTGCAGCTTTTGTTACTTAGCTGGATTTAAGCGCGAAACGTCTGATGATTGGATTTCGCCACTTTTCAGTGCGTATAAATTCACATACTCAGTGAATGCTTGGCAATGTATTTTATTTCAGGCAACGAAATAATACAGGCTATGGGAAAACAGAGTTCATCGGGGCTGACGCCAGAGGTGGATCCCAGCCCGGAGGCAAAGGTATACGAGGGTTCAGGCACATCCCTATATTGTGGTTACTCCTCTGTGGATGGCAGAAACATCCGGTCCGGCAGCGGGGCCGCAGTGTGTATGGGTTGCACTGCCAGAACCACAAATGAGGAAAGCAGGTTAATTCGCCAAAATAATCTCATTAATACTACTTATTGGAAAACACTTTCAATATAAAATGGAAAGGTAACTTTTGCACTCAAGAGGTGTCCGGGTTTTCATTTGTACACTGATTTCGAGCAGTTCTGTAGGCATTACGCGCAAAGAACACTACTTAAACTAAACAGTTTGTACTTTTTACTAATACATATGAGGAAATTAGTTGTTAAGTGCGAATAGTGTGTGATTTTGTATTGCAGTTACCTGCCGAGTTTACTGGAACCTTCTGATCACCTAATGTAATATGAGCGCAAGAAAACAAAGAAAGTTTGCGCAAAAACTTACATGGCAGCTATGAAGGAAGAACACCCTTCTGATTGGATTGACATCATTTGAACTCTTTTTATGAGGAAAGCCACCATGAAGACATTCGCCTGTTGCTATTTTTTCCTCCCGATCTCCATACTGGTTCGTCTAAGACATGATCGCTAGATTTTTGTGAGTGCGCTTCAAGATGGAGGTTGATCATTCATGCATATTCCGAACATCTAGCAGTAGCAAAGGATTTAATAACCTCCTCCTTTGGTTACAATTCTAAGATCGATTACATGGCATTGATATCAAAACTTGTGTAGTTTGAAGAGGGAAGCAAAATTACGGGTGCAGTTGTTCACTGCTACCATCGTTATAGAAATGAAACGCTGCAGCCAATCTTTACTATCTTTCCTTAACTTTTGACGCACAGCGGGCTATTTGATAACTGTATATGCCAAGCATTTTTTCGTACATAACAATCGAGAGAAAACAAGTCGTTCCGCGTATCATATATTTGGTCTTTTATAAATTATAACGTTCCTGTCCTTTTCGGAGACATTTATTCGCGTGTGTCTTTTTCGTCTTTAGCACCATCTCTACTACAAGGCTACCATGCAAATAGAATTTATCACAAAAGATTATGTGAAAGTTACCGGGACATTGGTAGAATTGCAGTTATAAAAAAAGCCAAGTGATTACGGGCTCCATATCAAGCTCCTCGAAAACAAACGTTGTATCGCCTGTGGAAAGGTTCCCAGTACGGCATTGAATCTAACGCAACTGGAGACACAGAAAATCGAGCATCACCAAGCTTTTCTTGGCCTTTTGAGAGCGAACGCACTGGGGCAAGCAAAGGCGTTACCCGTGTATTCGATGTTAGATAATCTAGCAGCGGCGCTTCTGTAGCCAGTGTAGCTAAGATATCAATACAAAGTTTACTTTTACCAGGTGCTCAGCAGGACTCACGCGCGAAACGTTGTGACTCCTGCCTTTGTTAGTATGCTGCAGCTCTAGCTTGTGCCCATACTAAACCTCTCTTGTCGTTACGCATCAAAGACAAGCTCGCATTCTAGTGCAAAAGCAATATGTGGTTGGGTAAACTCTCGAAAAATTTTGCGATGTTTATATGTTTATGTCAAATGAAATGAATAAATAAAATAAATCAGATAAATATTGCCGCGACACCTGCGACGCGAACAGATCTGCTTTGCTGGCCGCTGCGGGAGAGCACGAGCCTATCCCTGCATTTTTTTCTTATACTTTGTATTTATTCCAGCCGGCCACGCCTCTATTTTAAACTATTGCGCCCGCTAGCGCTGTGCATAGCACATCGTCTTCATTAACTAATACTGCTATCAAAATAATATTCATGTTAGAGCTAGGTGGCGGTAGTGAGAGAGACATGTGCGCTGCATGCGTTGGCGGCGTAACGCTCTAGCGGATATACGGCCCCAGAGAAATACGCGCTGGTGTTGGCAACATTGCTGCAGAAACGCCGCACTGGAGCGTAGGCTGCGAGTGTACATTGAGTATAATGGCACTGAGGAGGAAAAAGTTGAACACGAGCATAATTGGCTTAATTTTGCATGAAACATTTTAATTGCGCTTCCAGGTACGCCGTGGTGGTGTCCACCTGCGCGAAAAATGTGTTTGCGGGCAATTTTTTGTGCTTATCAATACAAAACCGCCAGCCATTTTTTGTTTTGCGGCGCCTCTAGCATAACTTATACAGCCTCGCAATGGCCCACTCTCTGTCGCGGACCGGCACGAGGCTGACAAGGCAGTTTCTATCTCGGCCGAATGTCTGATCGTATACTCTGCATTGATGATCCGACGTCCAGAACCCCCAGCACCCCAACAACTGCCTTGCGGCGCATTCCGTCCTCAACGAGACGTTAAATACTTCCGCACGCCAGCGCATTAGCGCAAACAAGGAAGGGTCGGAACGTATGAAAGTCCATGGCTACGTTCACTATGTTCAAGTTTTCACAAATTTGGTCCCTATGGTTCGTATCGATGGTTGGAGAGGGTGACTAATGCGGCAGCTAATCGCGCCTGCTCATTGCAGTGCCCGAAGAGCTAATGTTATTGGCCACGTTTCGAGAAAGAACCAACTCGGTCAGTTTAAGTGCTCACTACCATCACTAATCAGAATGGGGTGCCGCGCATATGGCAGGTTCTCTCAGATCATGAATGGCAGTTGCCAATATCCCTGAAGAGAAAAGTATACAACAGCTCTATTTTACCGGTACGCACCTATAGGGCAGAAGCGTGGAGGCTAACAAAGAGGGTTCAGCCTAAAATAAGGACAACGAAGCAAGCTATGGGAAGAAAAATGATAAGTGTAACGTCAAAAGATCGGAAGTGGGCGGAGTGGGTCAGGGAACAAATTCGGGTTAATGACATCCTAGTTGAAAGCAAGAGGAAGAAATGGTCTTGGGCAGGGCATGCAATGAGGAGGCAAGATAACCGCTGGTCCTCACGGGCAACGGAATGGGTTCCAAGAGAAGGTAAAAGTAGCAAGGAGCGCCTGAAAGTTAGATGGGCGGATGAGATTAAGAAGTTTTGCGGGGTTACGGTGGTCGCAACTGGTAAAGCACAGGGTTAATTGGAGAGACATGAGAGAGGCCTTTGCCCTGCAGTGGAAGTAGTCAGGATGATGATGATGGTCATCAGGATCATCGTCGTCGCCACTAAGGGCATGCGTTTGTGTTGCCACGGCCTACATCAAACGACAGGCCAAGAAATCTCGAGTGAGCGTACTTTTCCGGGCAGGTTCGAGATTCCCACTGATTCACAAATCCTTTTATATTTCGGAGTGACCTATGGACAATACCGTAAATAAAAATTTTAATTATGACGAAAGCAATGTCGATAGACCAGGCAGCACCTTTACTAATTTCGTGCTCTGTAATACCTGAACAAAGCACCTTCAAAATTAAATGTTGCGTACCTACGCTGATTTCCGAACCATCCATGCGTGTGCAGATCGAGAACCTGGATACTAAAATCACCCAGTACTAACACATAGTTAAGCGGAGGCCAGCAAGCACCACAAAGAATAGGCGTAGAAAGAAGAGCAGGCGAAGAAGGCTAAATTAGAGTTATATATGACAGAATAAATTAGATTGGACAAAGACATTTGCGCCGATGCTTATATGCGAGAAATGACGTCGAAATCAGCTGGCCCCTGGATTTTTTTTTTTTGCTCTAAACTGAAAACTTCTTGTCAGATAAATGTGCGCGCTTCAATAGCATGACATAAAAATTAGGAAAATATGGCCATCATACGAAATTGTAGCAGCGGCTGTGCGCTCGAAGAATTCTTGTAGCCGGTGCGTAGGCTGTCCTGAAACACAAGGAGAAGAAAGCGTCAATGGCGTACACAAGCGAACATGTTCGAAAATTGCCCTTTTTGTCAGGGGATAGATAAGCCGTTGTGCGATACGAAAAACTTTTGCAGCCTGAGAAATCTCGAGCCCGAAGATTTCCCCGAGACTGCAAATTTACGAAGCTGCAGTGTATAGTTCTATTACAAAATAATTTACAAGAGTTTTAGAAGCGGCACTTTTTTGTATGCAGCGGCAAGCTTAAAGAACACCATGTGGCCAAATTTAACCGCAGCCCTCCACTACGGCGTCGCTCATAGCTCTCTGTCGCTTCAGCGCGGTAAATCCTAAGATGGGTGAAATTCGTGCCAACACAACCATGCAAATAGCCCGAAACGTTTGAAGGTTGTGGAGGTATCAGAATACACCTATACACTGCACCTTCCATTATAACGAAGAAACACTGCTGTGGCAAACTATGTAAACCACTTCAATCCTCGGTCTCCTAGCCCTTCTCCTCTTCAATTTTACACAATACTCTTCCTCCTGTTTCTTCTGTGGAAGAAAGGGCATACGCTGCTGCTTCTGTTAAGATACATCACACTTTTCTGGCTACCTCCAATTTCGCTACCCGCAACTTCCTCTTAACAGGTAGCGCTAACCAGTTCAAATCCATTGGAGCAGCGACGGCAGGTCCAGCGGACAAGCAGAGTCGCGCCACCCATTGTATCACTCAGCTTAGGGCTCGGACCAACGTGAATGATACCTTAGCCTGACCAAAGATAAAACATATTCTGACCATCTAGGCACTTCCATTTATCCGGTAGCCTAACGTCAGTTTTGTTCATTAACGGCGCAGGCAACCAAATTTAAGACATTTGATTAGCCCCTGAACCGTGACATTTGTTGGCGATGAAGAAAAGCGCTTGGCAGTTCTGCGAAGACGGACGGAGAGGACTGAGGTTGGCTTGCCAACTACGTGCTACAGATGAGCAAGGTACAGACCGTGAGGTACAAACCGCGAGGTCGAGAGCAGCTTTGGACCGCTTCGTGATTTTGGCGATATCGGAATAGTACGTTCCCGGAAGTTGCAAGCTTTAAATGCAGCGCATTAGAGTATTCAAAGTGTACAAGGCACCTTAGAAGCGGAAGTTGTCGCAAGCTGTTCGGCGGATTCAAAACTGAAAGTAACGTGTACACGCTAAGCATAAATGAGGCTCCTTTTTATGTAAGAGAGGGCGTAAGATGAACGTCTGCTCTATTTTAACTCCTATATAGGCGTATTCGTGTTTAGAGTGAAGTAACACACTTTATCGGAGGCGTGTCCACAGAGGTCGTTCTTTTGATTGCGAGCAATGAATGGAGTGCTTCTTCAAGATGCGAACCTTTTGACAAAAATATCAATAAAGAATCAAAAGCCTAAACATTAAAGTGGCCTTTCAGTTTTCTTTTGTTTTGCTGGTTGTCACTGGGATGCGGCACGCTTAGGGTCCGTAAACGAAAACATATCCTGTGGCTTCTGAAAAAAAAAATTAAACTTTCTTACATTTCAGGCTATTTTTAGCAATATTTGAACTCGTGAATTCTGTTGCAGTGATAATGGCAGAAAATATCACACTTACTCCAAGGTGACTGTGCAGAGTAGTAGAAAAACGGGATTGAATGTAGTACAAATCATTTTGCTGAAATGCACAAACTGCATGTCAAAATGCTTTTGGTGGCAGGATTTAAAAACTGCTAATTTTACGAAATTTATACGGTGCTCATAGGCAGTCATCTGACTGGGTCGCTTCTAGCATAATGACGCTCACGATGAGAAGAACGAGAAGCTGCTCGAAAATTATTGCGGCGTCGTCGAGCACATGTGGCAATTTGGAGGGATTAGGAACGTAGACAAATTGACGCCAGCATTGCTGCGGAAGCTAAAATCATAGTAGGAGTAATTAGCGCAATAAGAACGCGGTGCACGCATTTGCGCCTTCCACTCGGCAGCAATGATAGCATTTTTTTTTATTGTGAGCTGAAATGTTAGAGTTCAGCTTCCCACTGTCTTGCATCTATTAAGTGTGACTCGACCGCTAATGCGCCTTTATTTTTTGATGCCACAGAAATGTATGCGAGTGCCTGCAGCTCTGTTGCTAATAATCAATCAAAATTCGTCTACGACAATGTCAGCATCAATTAAAAACCTAAAGCTTACTTACTTAGCATTTCGGACTTTTAATGTGACACAAGGTGGATTAGTTTGACAATGATTAGTTTCTTCGTTCTATGGATTAGAGTCTTCAGTTCATTTGAGATGACTCGACTGCAACAGTGAAAGCATGCGTTGTGAGCTTGATAGCAGTCACACTTAGTGGCGCCATATTTCTCTCTATGTGCAGTTCACTTACCTTGCGGCTGCTTGCCAGGTTGTCTCCCAGCCCGTGCATTCGGCTTATCCGCTTTGCTGAAGACGTGAATATTAGTAAAGCCGACTCCAGGCGGCAACTAATTCTGTGCGATCGACGTACCAGACGCTTCCATCGGTCTCCCTCCCCCATTTGAGACTAGTTTAAGCCCTCGTGCTCTCTGGCGTAGCTGGCTACCTCCTGCAACGACTTGAAAAACTCGTTTAAAGCAAGAAGTATGGCGCAAAAGATGGAGGAAAAAAAGCAACAGTTGTAATGCGAATGTAAGATAACCGATAATTCTTAGCGGTAACAGACTGGATTTTAATGGCAGAGAAGCGTAGCAGGGGGCGGCAGAAACTTAGATGGGCGGATGAGATTAAGAAGGCTGCTCGGATAGGGCGGCCGCAGCTGTCAAAGGACAGGGTAACTATAGAGGTATGGGAGGCGCCTTTGTCCTGCAGTGGGCTTATCATCTGGTGGTGATGATGATGATGATGAATCAATGAACCAACAGACCTCAAAAACCACCATTTTGCTGTAAATGTTGGAGCCTGGAGAGTGCGCACGACTGCGCACCTAACATTGTCATTAATGGGTTTCACGTGACCAGTGCTGTTTTCCCGGACAGGCTTCTTTAAAACTTGCCTGCGAGTGCCCACGCTGACACCAAAGAACGTGGCAACGGCTGAATGGCGAAAGCCACCCCAACAAGTTTTTCAATGTACCCTTGTAGCGCAAAAGAGGGTTTGCGACACTGCGGCATAGGTTAGGTGCGCCATTGTGCACTTTATATATTTATTTATTTATTCCGAAAAATAGGGGATACGAAGAAAAGGAGTACATAAATGGTTGGCTATGAACACAAAATGATGTAGGCAATCTAGAAATTACACGAGGATTAATAATAGCAAGCAAAACAACGATTGCAGGCGTAAGTTGAAAATTATTTGATGCTAAAAGCACCACTGGCGGATTAAGGAAACTAAACGAAAAGCAATGACACTTAAGATATAGCAAAAAGGCAGTAACTCTCAGTACTGCACGGTTCAATAAACTATAAAAAAAACCGAAGCAGATTATGAGGTCGCCAAGAACGCTGAACATAATCGCAAACAGAAAGACACAACGTTGTCTAAACATACGCGACTGAAAAAATTATTAAAATCAGCCAGCGTTGCATTTGATGCATAGATTTCTTCTCAGTTCCTCGACATTGTCCTCGAACGCCCGCGTCCCAGGCATGCGTTTCCACTCCGATGTTGTTTTAGGTGAAAATGCATACTGATAAGACACAGTTCTAAATTTGAGTATTCCTGCTTTACAGCTGCTATCGAACGACTCCCCGCGGCCTACGGACACCACAGCCGGAGCCGTACACCATGAGCTACAGCGGAGCGCTATGGAGACCTGCACCGGTGCCGCATGCATTCCGTCCTGCTGCCGAACCAACGCAGGCGTACCTTCCCCCGTCGAGCAGCGCCACCCGCGCCCTGTTCTATGAAAACCGGACGTAAGGCACACACCCAACAACCGGCCGCCATACTACTACTGCGGGGAGCCAGGTCATGTGCTATGCAACTGCCTATGCCGAAGTGTGGGCTTAAGAATATTTCCATCGGTCGCATCTCGACTGCGCTGGGGTGAGAGACCGCAGGACATTGAATACTACCTGACCGATCACGTGCTTTCATCGACGAGGTGACGATGTGTCTAGATCGCCGTCTACTAGATGGGCTGCTTAGCCCAGTCACGCATCATCCTCTACTCAATTTTGAGGCACGTCCCCAGCTGGGAAACGGAAGACGACGTCCTCATGGGGTAGGACCACCGCCGCCGCAGAGAGTGAAAAGCCTCCATTCAATGATTTGATGCTACCACCATAACGCCAATGACCCCGAGCCGCATAGTGGAGTAAGCCAGTATTTCCCCTGAGAGCAAGCCAGTATTTCGCGGTGCAGCGCGGTATCGGCTTCATTACTCGGGGCATTGCCGACGCATACATATTACTGCTGCTTTCTCGGCAAGTTAGCGTTGCTCCCAAGAACTCTTCTCTGTCCTGCCATCGAAAAACACTGATCCGAACATAGATGGACGCTGCCCAAACTGTGAAGAGGTCTCCGAAATCTTTCACATGGTGTGAACATGTATAGTTCGGGACAACACTCTCCGGACCACGTGTCCTCAAACGAAGGCGATAGCTCAAAATTTTCTTCTTTCATCTCCTTGAGTGTGGTCTCCAGCCGCTGTCTAATAGTAGAGCTATCAGCTTCGTTTGAGGAATACGTGCTCCAGAGACTTTTGTCCCCAACTGTACTCAGAATACTCACCTTCCCCCACCCCCATGCGAGAGGCACGGGGGACTGCCCTACTCAACTGCTCTACTCTGCAGTCCCAAAGGGCTCTAGTAAAGCAGGCGCGAGACGGGGCCTCGTCGTGTGGTGTCCCGGCCAAGGATACCGACCATGTAGCGTTGTCTTGTGACCCCTAAACTCTCTTTCCGTAATAAAAAAGTTTTTCACCACCACCACCGCCGCCGTAGAGAGTGAACAGCCTCCATTCGACCATATGATACTGCGACCCGAACGCCAATGACCCCGAGCCGTACGGGGCTCTGGCGACCACATACCGAAACCGCCGAGAGCAAGCCAGTGTTTCACGGTGCAGCGTGATATCAGCTTCGTTACTCGGGGCACTGCCGACGCGCACATATTGCTACTGCTGTCTCGGCAAGTTTGTGTTGCTCGCGCTCTTGTCCACCTTGTTCATGGACGTACCGAGCTCTTAGTGACCAATTTTAGTTGCGAAACCGAACATGTGACCAAAAAAAAACAATGATTGCCCATTTCGAAGGACTTTGCGAGCATGTCTGCCTATGTGCCTTATCCACCAAAAAAGAGCCCGCAAGAGCGGAACAGGGCCCTGCAAGAGTCATTAATACCGACGTGAACCTGGACCTTCTGACCAATCAGAAACGCTGCGTGGAATGCCTTATTCACTGTTTCCACGACTCTTTCGCCTAAACCACGAAGGCTCGCCAGGCCCCAATAACTAAACACCGCACTATCGTCGATAGTGACCAATCACCGCTATGTGAGCCTGCTTTTCTTGTTTCTTCGAAGGAACGTGATGCCATCTGCCGACAAGTTGCCGAAATGCTCCACGATGGCGTCACACAACCATCGACGAGCCTCTGGGCATAACCTGTTGTTCTTGTCGCAAGAGAGACTGCAGCCTACGGTTCTGCGTAGATTACAGACGTCTCAACAACGTTAGCAAAGAGGACGTCTATCCGCTGCAGCTCCCTGGTGACGCCTTAGATCGCCTCCGCCACACCACCTATTTTTCGTCACTCGACTTGCGTAGCGGTTGCTGGCAATTCGATGTCGACGACGTGACGGAGAGACGACGGATGTCGCTGCTCCTGAGGGACAGTACGAATTTAAGGTGCTTTCTTTCAGGGTGTTTTAAGACCCGGACACATTTCAATGTATAATGGACACAGCGCTATCTCGCCTGAAAAGGCAGTCCCTCCTCGTGATTTTCTCCGACGCGTTAGACGAGCAGCTGAAGCGTTTGCGGGCTGTTTTCGGTGAAAGTCGTTCCGTGGGCCTGTCTCTCGATCCTGGAGAGTGCCATTTTGCATTTAGAGAGCTCAAGTTCCTTGGCCTCATCGTGAGCACTCAAGGCGTTAGCCCCGACCCAGACAACAGATAAACGCAGCTTGCGTTGTTCTCTGGGACACTGTGCCTCTTATTTGAGGTTAGTTCAAAACTTCTCCAAGCTCATTCAGCCGGTAACTGGCCTGACGAAGGCGCCGAACATTTCTTCTGGGACCAGGAGCAGGAAAAAAGACTTCAAAGACCTTAAGACCGGCCTCCAATCTGCTGCTATGCTTTACCCCTTCGACGAAGGTGCCAACATGGAACCGCACAGAGATGCCAGCAATGTTGGCCTCGATGCGGTGATTGTATAGTGCCAAGACGGTGTAGAACGCCTGATCACATACACAAGTCGCACATTGTCCCGTTCCGAAGTGAGCTATTCCAGCGTCTGTCTACTGTATGGGTAGCCTCGAAATTTCATCATCCGTAGCTGTGCGGCCGCCCGCTTCGAGTCGGAAGCGATAATTTTTCTTTGTGTTCGCTTGCGAACCTAGAAGATCCATCGGGGTGGCTTGCTGGCTGGAGCCTCTGGCTGCAAGAGTTCGACGTCACAGTGGTGGTAAAGTCGGTACAGGAACATATCGATGCTGCCTGTCTCTTTCGAGCTCCTCTTCCTTGCCCACCGAAAGAGCACGAAGACGATTGTGCTTCGGCATTTGCAAAAACAAATAAAAAAGTGCACAACCTTCGCTGGTATTTGCTGCGTTATAAATCCCAGCGATGCCATTTTATTCCAAATGCCGCGCGGGGAGGTCTACTAAACGCGCTTTCAAAGGTGTATGTTTGGCTTCTATTTTGGAAATCCCAATGACGCTTCATAAAGTATAAAAACTGGGCCTCCCCCGGTGTTGATCCCTTCTGAAACCAAAAAAAAAAAAACCCTTGTGAAACAGCGGGAGACATGTTGACATACTTGCTTCAAGTCCCGGCAGGCGCACAACTGTGTACCTAAGCACCATATTTTTGCATGATCAATGCTAGAGAACTACAAAGGTAACCATTTAGCGTTTTAGTCCTTTGTATGTAACCCTCCGTGGTGTTCTCTGTATTTACAAGCGGGGCTGTACTGTTAGATACGGCCTTTGTTAAAGACAAAGTTTGAAGAATTATTCTGCTTTGAAGGACATTTTCTTCAGACAAGGGCCTTATAATACTTGAACCAGTTGCCAATACTTATGCAAGCTGCGCGTTGTTTGGCCGCTGATGACTCCTGATAACTCAAGAATTCCACATTACTTTCTTCATACTTGTGTAAATTTTTTCTACGCATTACAGGCCCCAACAGGCACCTGTCTACGTGTATTTCTCTCCGGAGCTGCGAAAAATATGCACTGACGTAACAAACCAGAAAAAAAAGGAATGGAAGTCGCAGTTCCGTCTCAAGATGTTTATTTCGTATGCTTAAAAAGAAGTGCGGCACATCTCCTAGTCCACCATAGAGTGAGGCAGGTTTGAACAGTCAATACAACTCATGAACACCGCTTCTTTTTATAAAGGACGTACTTCTGGGGCCCGCAGTACTTTTTAAAAGCGTCCAAGCATTGTCTTGGAACGGAATCCTTGAATTCTCTCTTTACCCACAGTAGGCAATCTGCGAAAAGCAAATAATTTAAATCAATGACAATTGAGCTCACCTTTTTTTTTCACACCACAAATTTAAAACGCACGAGGCAAGGTGATGTTACTGTAAAAATTATTTTACGTGGTTTTAAAATTTTTTGTGGAAGTGTTTGAAACACAAAGCTTATTTCAGTGAGGCCGCTGAATGGCTGTTGCGGGCAAGCAGCCAGTAACATAAAGCGCGGACTGGTTGCCGTGGAGAGGTTTGGGAACAGAACATATCCTGGTCTCCAGTACAACGTCATAAGGATGCTCAACGCGTTTTGTTATGCAGGAAATAAAAAAAAGCTTCAAAACTGAAATTATTGTCTGCGTAAGTTTCCACAAAAGGGCTTGGTTTAGGTTTGGTTAATGGGATTTAACGTCAAAAAGCGACTTAGGCTATGAGAGACGCCGTAGTGAAGGGCTGTGGAAATTTGTCCACGTGTGGTTCTTTACTGTGTACTGACATCGCGCAGTACATGGGGCTTTAGAATTTAGAATTTGCCGTCGAAATTCGGCCCCCGCTGGTGGGATAGTACCCGCGTCCTTAAGGTACCACTGAGCTACCGCGGCGGACCCACGGAACAATACTTCCCAAAGATGAACGTAGTGAGTATCAAAATTGCAGTACAGCCAACCAACTGAAGTCTTTGCGGCATTCGAGTTTCACTCTTTGCAGTGACGGTGATTCACGAGGAAAGTGCTGTCGGGCGCAGTTCTATTCTAGCTTTGAATGAGATTATAGGACAGTTACATTTGCTAGGAGTACCGAGATATGCAAGATATTCCTTGAATATGTTGGCCGCTGGCAGTCTCAATCTAACGTTACCGTGGCAGAGAGTTAGTTAAATTGTTAAGGCATTTAAATGCTTGTGCTTTATATAAAGTTAGGCTCATTAAAATGAAGGACGCGGCGACGAAGAAAGCAGGAGGGTCCCAGAGTAACGACGACATGAAGGCCAGCGATTGCTGTCGGGGAGGAAAATATTCACTTGCGAGCCAAGAACATTCCACCCATGTGAACCACTTTTGTGGCCAAGTATACGAGTACACTTAGTCATTGTAACGTGGAAAAATTTTAGAATGAATTATTGTTGCACCTGACGCACGCAGAAAGGAAAAAATTCAGGAAAGGAGATTATGTTGTTTTTTTTTTTGAAGGCGTACCTGAGGGCTCCCTCTGCATAGTTTGCCGCCGTCTGGGCACGTTCAAACGTGCCCCGAAGGCGATGAAGTAGACGACGCCCCTGCGCCGAACGTTACTATTGGCTGCGCCATCGGCCATTGTCTCCCAGTAGTCTTTGCGAAGTCAAATAACCTTTGGGACACTCTTTTCATGCAGCTAAGAGAGCGAGCGCTTCGCCCATCGCCTCCCCTAACTTTTCGTCCTGAATGCAATGAGAATTCAGAGTCACACCACGCTCTGCACGCTCTCCGCCCTTCGCCACACTGAATCACTAAAATTCTTGCATTGCATCGTCAATTCCTCGGTAAGGCTCTTAGATAGCCACAACATTAACATTAGCTTTGCACCATTATCATCTACAAGAAGTCATTACGAGCTAAATTTGATACCGCATTTTGCACGTACTAATTTGTTCAAATTCAGTTTTTTTCCCCGTTGAATAGAAGCCTGCAATTCTATACCGTGGTCCATTTGTTCATGTCCAGTTCAAAGTTTTATAACTGCCATCGAAGACGCATAATAGCTGAATATTCCTACAGTGTAGTTAACAGTTTCTTTCTTGTTTGATACTTTTTTGCGTCTGGTTTGATTTATTGTAGTGCTCATTTTGTACATTTTGTTGTATTTTGTTACCTTTGTTGCGTATTTTGCATTTTGTGTTTTCCCCACTCCTGCCATTGCGCATATAATTGCGCCGCAGTATGTATAAATAAATAAATCTCTTGGCTCTCTCGCATATTCCGGGCGCCCGCAGATCCGGCGGATGCCGAATGCCGCCCCCACTATGAGTCACTGGTTATCTTTAAATATTACTCCTTCTTTTTACCCTTGCCACCGAAATTCAAGAGAGAGAGAGAGAGTAAAATTCATTTGTCCAAGAGAATTGACCAGGCCTAAACACTGTGGCAGGGCCCCAGGGTTCCGGATGTCTGCATAGGTGCAGCAACTAAGTTCTCGACTCTGGCGGAATTCTCAGCCAGTAAGACAGCCTTGAGTTGTATTGGAAGAAATTTTGGGGAAGCTTGTTGATTAATGAGGAATTTTTTAGTGACAACCTATTTCGTTGTGACCCCGTGGTCGTAGGTAGCCCAACGTCCGCTCCAACGATATCAAGTTAACAAACTGTGTGAAAGACGGATGCACAGCAGCTTAGCAATCTGTACGGTTGCGTAACCAGATGTCAATAGAAAACGTTGTGACAAGGCATTAGCGGAAGTCCTCTGTGTGTGGCCCTTCATATAATGCCGCAAGAAAATCGCTTTGTTCATCTCGCAACCGTTTTGTTCGCACCTAGTGGCGCAGTTGATTGTCCAGATTGGTAGCGGCAAGCGTGGACAGTGAACTTTTCTTGAATAACAGCGCGAACTTGGACGAGGACAGAAGAAAGACACGTGGACGGGCGCTATTACTTGCAAGGGAAAATTTTATTGCTTGGGCAGTGAAAATAAATGGATGGCCACAAAACAATAAAGGAAAACAACACACTCACTCATACGTACTCATCGTTCATACACACACAATCATGAAGGAGCCATACGCTATATCACTTGTATGTCGATAAAAAGTACAATTCTTTAGATGAAAGTGCCAAATAGGGGCTGCTGACAAGATTCTGCTGACCGGGTGATTTGTTTCGCTTGAATGATCTCACGCGTTTGCTGATTTTTGTGTTTACTTATCACAAAAATTTTTGTGTCTTTCTTCTGTCCACGTCTTCGCGCTGCTATTCAGGAAAGTGTCGTACCAACTCACCCAAGCTTCCGCTTTAACGACTGTGAACGCCTTAGGGCACTGGGCAGTCTCTTTAGGGAATAGGTCGTGCTTGATAGGTTATTAATTTACTGCACAAAACCTCTATAATACCTTACATCAGTTTAATGATCTCTTTGTGGCTTCAGATTTAAATCTCATAGAACCCTCCTCTATGCAGACCTCCATACTACTTTATTCTCCCAGATAAGTTCTCTAGCTTTCTAGATGGTCTTTCTCTTTACATGGATTCTTTACCAGAGTCCGTTTTAGAGACTATGTTGTTACTTTTTCTTTTATCTAGCATTTTCTTTTGGTTAATCCTTTGAGACATCCACGTCATTCTAGGGTTTATTGTAAAGAGCCTTATGAAGGTAAAAAGCATCACTCCATTCCTCATTTCTATTCATGATCTGAATGTTCGCTGCACCATGAATGTCGCATTAACGGGACGCTACTGCCAGCATCGGTCAACCAAAAAACATTCCAAGAATGAGCTTTGGATGGTGCAGTTGGTGATCTACCCTTCGATTCGTTTCATGTGACTTACGATCACCGCCGGAAAGTGGGAATCGCCCTAGATAGCAGGTCTTTCCGTCGTAGTAATAACCTTGGGCCGTAGTAGTAATTGCACCATCTGAAAGGCAGAGAAATGTTCACTGCAATGGCTTGCGGCCTAAAGTTCGGGGCACTTCACCAAACACATTATACAAAAGGCGTTTTGTGTGCAAATTGCTGCTGTATTTGTAGTTTTATAATTTGCTTTTTTGAATTCATGTGTTTCATGAGCCAGCAGGAGGTCAGAGCCATGTCAATGGAGTCCAGTGAATTAAGGTAAACGTCGTTAAGCTCACTTCGGTGGGGAAACTGTTTCAAGAAGGATTTCTGCCGGAGTCATGCACAGTTGGCCTCATAACCGAGCGTCATGTGTAACCCAATAAAAAGCATGAATAATCAATTTCACTTCGTAGTTTGATATGACCAGCCTGGGATAACTGCTATTTGAAGAAGCTACGCATGTAATCAGCCCTATTTTCGAATTAACTGCCGCAAACTGGCTTTGCCTCTCCTCTTTCAGCACACGAAATGCCAATCTGGAAACAAACCATCATTCGTTGTCATAATAAATGTGCAGCGCAAGCTCAAAAGAAAACGGGGTGAGGTAGAGGCTGCGAGAAAGAAATCACCATACGTACAAATTAGAATACAAATTGTCGCAGTGGAAGAGCATTCAGTACAAAAGAACTATAATACGAAAGAAGTGAAAGGAAAAGTAAAGGACCTGAAAAAATTAGCTGAGGCTTAGCTCTGGTTAAATCGCGCAAGTTCCGTAAGCAGCGCTGGGCACGGTGGAGCGCGGCTGAAACGGTTGCTATGGCAACGACGCTTCATCTGTTTGACCTCGCTGCGGCTAAAGGTCAACCGTGGCCGCCACCGGGAGCTACGCGACGGCTCGGAACCTGGCGCAGTATTGTTGCTTTTTATTTTTATTTTAAATATTTCACTTTCTTTTCATTTTATTGGTTATTCCTGTTTCTTTCCTTATATTTATTTATTTCGTTGTTATTTTTTGTCCTTTTCTAATGTTTTTATTTTTATTTTCGTATTGTCGTTTTTATTTCTTTTTCTTCTATTTATGAGACCCATGGATTCACAACATGAACCTTTTTTTCATGCTTAAACCCTGAGCCTTTGTGGCGTTTTCACAGGGTTTTCGCTACTTTTGTGTGGGATTCGTCTTTTGAATCCACGAGGCGTGACAACCTTTTTCGGCCTGTAAGCGCTGTGGCCTTGGTCTACTTCACCTGTATGTCCGACAGATAGTGTCACGTTTCATGTTTTTCCGTGACACTACACAACCAATAGTACGTTCTTTCCTGCAAACAAATTTAGTTCATGTTTTACCCAACCTCATTGTGTCTTCCAATGTTTGTGACCGTCCGTGTTTGTGGGGCGTAATGCAAGAGGTGTATTTGGCTGTCCGTTTCCTACTTGTTCGTTTTTCTCTTGAGTTCCTTTTTTTAGTGTCGAAGAAAAAGTTGTATAAGGATTTGATTAGTATGCTCTTCCCTCCGCCCATATACCGCTCTCTGTATTTTGGTTTACCTGGGCATGACGTACTCAAAAGAGTACGTAAGATGCCAGTCTCGCCGTGTACAAAGACCTTTTTCTTTAGGTAACACACCGGTACGTTGCCCGTTAGAACATGGTTAGAGAAAAAGGGTATTTTTGTGTCTACCGTTAATTGCCGCCTTTGTGATGAACCAGATACAATTGAGCATTGTTTCATCAGTTGCAAAGATGCAGTACTCTTCTGGGATATCCTGCAACGCACATTTAAAAAAAGAATTCATCTGACTCCAAATTCTGTTCGTTATCTCACTGCGCTGCCATTTGTTGATGAACCCCTGGACATGTTCTTTCTGATTGGACTGCACAGCCTCTGGAAAACCCGCATGATGGACAGACACTGTGAACCTGTTGTGTCTAAGGATCACTTCAGTCGAATGGTTGTTCATCTAAGAGACGTGTATGCCCAGACTGAGTACGAACCGGAGTGGCACTCACTATTAGTGATGTGCTCTGCATTGCCCCTTTTCTAGTGCATGGTCTTTTCAATATGTATTGTTTAACACTGTTTTCATAATGGCTTGTATATAGTTCATGTACATAGAACATTACATCACTGTAATAAATACCATGTTGAAGAAAAAAAAGCCTTTGTGGCGGAGCGCTAGCGTCTCCACCTCAAATGCCAAAGGCCGTGGTTCGATTTCGAGCCTCGACAAAGTTTTTTTTTTTTTTTTAAGTAGTGGCGGTCCTGCCGCCTGGTGGAGCGCGGCTGAAACGGTTGCTATGGCAACAGCGCTCCATCTGTTCGACCTCGCTGCGGCTAAAGGTCAACCGTGGCCACCGCCGGGAGCTACGCGACGGCTCGAAACCTGGCGCAGTATTGCTTGCGCAATAAAAATGAAGCCTGGTCAGCTGACTGTCTGTTGCCTATATGAACTTAGTAAGCTAATAGTTAATACAGTCGCTACAATCATCAATTTCAATAAACCAATTGATTAGTCTGGCTTTCGTAAAGAATGCTCGACAGTAGACCACATTCGCATTATCAATCAGGTGGTAGACAAATGGGCGCAATAAAGCAAACCCCGACCTATTGCCTTCGTAGATTACGAGAAACCATCTGACCCAGTCGAACGGGCAGCAGTCATGAAGGCATTGAAGAATCAGAGCTTCAAATGGCCTTATGTAAAAGTCCGGGAAGATATCTAGAACGATTGCGCAGCTGCTACTGCCCTCTGTAAAGTAAGCAATAAAATTTCAATAATGAAATGAAGGGTGTCTTCACAGGCTCTTCTTCCGGAATGTTTTTCTGTTTTTCCGGAATGTTTTTCACAGGCTGTTTAAATGGATGTTTGGCCGGTTGACGGGGTTTAACGTCCCAAAGCGACTATGGCTTTGAGGGACGCCGTATTCAAGGGCTCCGAAAATTACGACCCCCTTGGGTTCTTTAACGTGCACTGACATTCTATTGTGCACGACGCTCTAGAATCTAGCCTCCATCGAAATTCGATCACCGTGGCCAGGATTGAACCCGCGTCTTTCGGGCCAGCAGTCGAGCACCACACCTCCGGGCCACCGCGGCGGCAAAAAAAAGTGAATGAAGGACACCCTCGTAATATGCGATTCGCTGACGCAATTGTTTACCTAAGTGACACAGGAGACGTACTCCAAAATGTGACAATAGGCCTTATGCAAAATTGCTGCCATCTATAGGAGAAAAGAAGAACCAGTGGAAAGTCGCCATGTTGTAGGATGACTGAGGCTTGTTCCGCCTCTGCGCTCTGGATATATGCGTGCCCTGCGTTAGCTTCCTTACTGCTGTGCTGGCTCAAAAATCTTATTTCCGGTCACTTGAGCCTGTAAGAATGACTGAATGGTCAGTCGACCTGTTTCTGCTGCCCAAATTTCCAAATGACTTCGCAGACACTTAATACGCGTCCAAAACACTTTCCAAACGCCACCGGGTACGGAGCTACAAGTTTTTCACGGAGTCCTACGTCAGTTTGCCGACGCTGAATACCAAGAAATGTACGAAGCAAGTGTAATTTTCGTTTGAGTAAGCTTTTATTTGGGTCGATACTTTTGCGAACGGACGTGCCGCTTGAATTGCTGTTGTGGTAGCGTTTTCTGTGTGTTGCGTCGGCGCCGAAAGCAAACGATAGTGAACTTCAAGCTCATGTTGGTAGTGTCGAAAAAAGTGGCCTCTCAACATGTGACGCCTTTCATTTTCCTTGAAAAGTTCATACAGCATTTTTTTGTTTGCCCTGGTGCTCTAGTGCCTTAGAGACCCTAGTTTGCCCTAGTGCCCTAGACAGAGAGAGAAAACACTTTATTATTCTTACCGGGCACATAGACCCCTAGGTACCCGCACGACCCCACTACACAAGTGTTTACCATTCTTGGACTACCGCCTTTAAAAACGTAGCCCGTGAATGCAGCAGTGTCTATGGTTTTACCATGACGAGAAATCAGTTATGCACTGAGCTTGTTGGAGAATTCTACACGCGTTATGCATTCTCGCTACTAGTTGGAACTATGGTACCGCTTGAGCGCCTTCCCTTACGGTCCTTTCTTTTTTTTTACACAACACAAGGTTTCGTGGAAACCGGCCGGTTAAGTGAAATCGCTAAAGGCATGCAAGCCGTCGCTCCACAAAGTAGGCACCTTTCGTTGGTCTAACAGAAACGATTGACTGACTTGCAGAGCACAAACGTTCCGTGCCACGGGCACTTGACCCTTGCTAGTGTTTCCGTCGAAACAAATGTTCGCACTAAAAACTAACCCGTGTAACCGCTGCGGCGGAAAACGCAAGTAGCGACGGTTCTCACAAAACGCGACCCGTACCACTGAACAGCTGATCACGATTACTCTTGCGAGGCCGATAATCGCAGCACTTCAAGGGCAATCGCAGGAGAAAGCTTTTTTGTAGTATTTTTTTCGTGCCTACAAAACTTATTTCTAATTTCATTGGCCACATGGCGATAACGAAATGTGTTGCGCGATGTCTCCACATATATAGCGACGGTTCTGCAACATTTGTGCCGCGGATGTCGTGGATCGCAGTCCAAAAATAGGAATGCGCTCAAATCAAGCGCTCTTGCCTGTCTTCCCTGTCGTCTTTGTGACCCTTCTGCGTACAGCAAGGCACTAAGCAATATGTGGGCATCTTGAGGACGGTGAAACTTTAGCGCGCGCGATGAGCGTGTAGCAGTACGTGCTGTGAATCCGGCGGCTATCCTCCAACATGGCGGATCGCGCGCGGCGACCGCTAGATGGCAGTGCATTTCGCATAAGGTCTATTGAAGCGCACCAGAATGGTGGGTCTGAAAATCAATATGCAGTAAATGAAAGCAAAGTTAAACCGTCTCAAAAGGGGACAGCAGGTCACATTTGACAGAGAGATGCTAGAAATGGTTAGGGAATACGTTTACAGTGGGCCTGAAGATTATTATGTTGTAATAATAATAATGTATGAAAATTAATATTAAAGTTAAGTTCAAGATATAATAATTACAATAAATATATTAAAATGCATTATTATAATAAATTTAGTATGCTCTATTAATATGCTGCGTAGTCAGCCTCATGATGATAACGGTGATGATAATGGAGACGCTCAGGCTTCAACAATGAATTCATGATAGGGAAAGAGCACAATTATAGAAAAAAGTGGTAGCGCACAGTTCTAGAATAAAGACGGAAACAATTGTGCCTTTTTTTCCAATTCTTGCTGGAAACTGAAGCACCTGTGAAATAGAGTGTACAAACTGTAATATGAGTGGAAGATATGGCTTGCTGAACGATGCTGCTCAGTGAACGTCTAGATTTGCCTTCCTGAATGTAGAAAGGTCGAAAAAATTATTAGAGCTAAGAGGAGAGTTAATTTAGCAATGATCGATGTTGTTGATCTTGTAGCCTTCTAATGGTTCGGTGATCCGGCGACACGTTGCGGAACAGACAAGACACTTCTTCGGGACTACGTGGTTTATTCACGAGCGCTCAACAGCGACCTCTCTCCGAGCCCTCTCTCCGACCTCGCTCGGTCTCCGCTGCGGTGCCGGCCGGTCTCTCCGGACTCCCTTGAGCTCCCATCTCCAAGTCCCCCCCGGTCCGATCTCCGCCGGTCTCCCCCGGTCCAATGTCTGATCTCTCCCTTTTCGCGCCAAAAACTCGCCCTTAAATGCACTTTCCCAGCATTCTGGGGCCCATTTTTGTAACCAATAGGAAATGCGCTTGTCAGAGCCAATCAGAAGAATTTCGTTCAAACTAAAGGAGCCAATAGCACGCCGGTGCTCACGGGCTTGTTGTTTACGCGACCACCGCGCGAATTCCACGAAGACGTTACGTATTTCCGTTTGGTTACAGCACCGACACACACAAATACACAAAAACACCAGCGGCGGCACAGGGAGGGCAAACTCAGGGAGGGCAAATTCATCCCGAACCGCGCTCACTGCCCTGGTCGCGCTCTCCCCCCTTCGCCGCTCGTCTTTGGGGCATCCCGTCCGTCACGCGGTCTGCAGTTGAAAGGAATAAATTTACACGCGACTCCTCTCGACGCCCCAGGGGTCCGCGCGTCGGCTTCGTTTTGCGGTTCGAACGCTACCCTGCAGGGCCTCGTGTTCCCGCAGCCGGCTACGGTGCGGTCCGCTAACCGCCATTCTTGGATGCACTTTACCCCATTTGTTTAAAACAAACCCATTCCAACGGCGCAGCGGTGGCGGCCGCTTGAGGAGCCCCGAAAAACAGCCAACACACACAAAGCCAAACGGGCCAAGCTACCGGCTTCGGGGTGCGTGCGCGATGGGTCCCTGAGCCGCAACCCGGCAACTCAACTAGGAGTATGGCAACTTCAGTTACAAGCACGTATGACACGGTTCAATCAAAGCATAAAGCCGTACACCATCTTCATCATGATTAGCCTGACTACGCTCACTGCAGGGTAAATGCCTCTCTCATGTCTCTCCAATTAACCCTGTCCTTCGCCAGATGCAGCCATCATATCCCCGCAAACTTCTTAACCTCTTCCACCCACCTACTTTTCTGTCGCCCCCTGCTACGCTTGTTTTCTCTTCGAATTCGTTCCGTTACCCTGAAGGACCAGCGGTTATCCTGACTTCGCATTGCATGCCCTGCCCAAGCCCATTTCTTCCTCTTGATTTTGACCAGGATCCCATTAACCCGCGTTTTTTTTCCATCACCCACTCCGCCCGCTTCCGATCTCTAAACGTTACACTTATCATTTTTCTCATCATAGCTCGCTGTGTTGTCCTTAACTTAAGCTGAACCCAGTTTGTTAGCCTCTATGTTTCGGCTCCATAGGTGAGTACCGGTAAGATACCGCTGTTGCATACTTTTATCTTGAGGGGCATAACACTAACTTGAGAGTTATTACCTGAAAAAATATTTTTGTCCTCTATCATCTCTTGTTTCAGCTGAAATGGGACGCGTACTGAGCACGTGCTGCCGTAGAAGCATGACTTTATGTTTTTAAATATTTTAACCTTTACTTTAAAACAAGACTTTAAATAATCAGCCCTCAGCATCACAAACCTGAAAAACCGAGTTGCTGTCCGAACGTCTGCGCGTTTCACGTGAACTGACGAAGCTAATCGCTAGCCTGTGACGGAGCAGCGCAAAACATCGGGACTAGAGGCAAGCGCGAATAGAAGAAGATTCTTAAATCAGAGTGGAAACATCAAGCCCAACTCTACAAGGACTGCCTTCGCCTGCGTCTATTCAGCGACTGGCGCCAATGGCGCTTGTCTCTTGTCCCGGTGTTTTGCACTGTTTCGTAACAAATGAGTAACCAACATGCCCAAGCTGCTGTCCTGGCTAGTCAGTAGTGAACACATTGTTTAAATATAAGAAAGATGTTATACTCTTACAGGCCGCAAAGAGGATCAAACTGTGGTCAAATGCTCTGAAGGTTTCAACCGCTGGTGCACAATAATGAATAGAAAGAAGAGCATCATTGATGTCAATTTTATGCTCAGGAATGCATCCCACAAAATTCAAACCCTCCAGTAAAAGCAAACTTTCAACCAAAATGTGTTGCAAGACACTCAATAGGAATAAGAATTGCTGGGGGCCTGCGAAATAAAAACTCACCTTTGCATGGTGCAAAACCAAACTTCAAAGATTCTGTCGTAGTAAGGTTCTGACAGTAGCTCACGTCATATCTAAAGAAAACAATAAGCACGGCATTGTAGTAAAAGAAACTACTACCACACCTTTCCACCGAAAAGCGTTGCTAGAGTCAACCGCCACGAACTCTCCAAGAGGCGTGCCAAGCACAAATAGGTGCGCAGATATTTTGCAAGATTTTTCTCACACTATCATCCTTCCCTGTGTGATATAAAAATACGTCACGAAATAACTGCACTTCATTTATTACAAGCAGCACCGGGCATGTTTCGACGTTCTCTTCTACATCGGCTTTTCAGTGCCTGCTTTTCAAAAATATATTTTTTTTTCATCAAGTGGTTTGGGTAGTTGTTACCAACTCGCAAAATCTTTGTCTAGACATAGTTTACACACATTTTTAAGCTGCATGTAGACGCATGTAATGTTTTATGACAGCATGAACATTTTTTCACTTATAACGCTTCATCGCCTGCACTAACTCGAAGAATGCCAAGGCACTCCCGCGCCAAAGAACTGCACTTTAAATTATGAAGCAGTAAGTGGGATTTCTTTAGTAGGTGTTATCCACGAAGGTATTTATTTAGTAAGGATGCTTCAAAGTATTTCGCAACACAGCGCATCGTATGCTGTCTCAGGAAGGCAAAAATTACAGCAAAGCTGATGTCAGCATTTGGACTGCAGGGCCCTGCTTCAACGAACCTGGAGTGGAATCTAAAAAATCCGGTAGATTAAAAGTGTTCCTCCTCAAGAATAAAAGTTTAAAATTTGATCATCAATCTTACCAGTTTGCTTTAGTGGCGAATTTTCTCTTTCACATGATGCTTGTTTCTTTGGTAGGCTGCGCATCTTCGTGTTCTCATCTCTTTTTTCTTATGAATGCAATATGCCTGTGCCATATGCTTTTTAGGTTCTTTTCATCGTCATGCATTTAGGCGACTGCCAATTCTGTTTCTCACAAAGGTAATAAGATATATCAATAACCGTCCAACGTACCCTGGCTTCCCGCGTTGGCCTTTATAATGATAAACGAAAATGGAGAATAGGTCTTCCGGTTCATAGGCCACTCGAGTGCAGGTCAAGCATTTCTCTCTAGGATCATCAATGGAACTGTAGAGTGCACCATCGTCGTCCAGAACTTCAACCACGTCCAAAAGAAGGGCAGTATTCTGCTCCTAGAAAAGAAAGTTGCAAAAGTCAAGCGTTTCCTTGCGTCTTTCTCGAGAAAAACATTTAGCAGAAGTCTGGAAACGGAAAAAGTTGTCTTCACGCAAACTTGTACACTCCAATTATAAACGGTAAAAACGATGCAATTCTGAATTTGAACCGCGGCCGCACAGGTGGCCATAAACTCTTTAAGGTTTGAAAAAATGCGCAGCTCCAATGTGAAACAGGTGGATGAGGTGATGGAGTGTCAGCTATTTCTTAAGTAACGTTGAAATATAACCTTCTACTAAGGTAGTGTTTTCAAATTAAAGCATCCGCACTCAAGGTAAAATTCGTATCATAGCATTGACTGTAACATAAAGGTGGATGTCGGTATTGCCCATTGTAACATTCGAAAGTTCGGGCACAACAAAGACAATATTTATAAGACCTTTACAATTTGCAGAGATAATTACTTGAAAAAGATTACTTTTTTCAAATACTAGAAGAATGCTTTTGTCACCGAAGCATACTGCGCGAAACTAAGTTGTATTAGTAATTTTTACAGCATGAGTCTCTTGAGTTTCACCTCCGAAACGCTCAAAATATTGAAAATTCGGTGCACTTGTTGGCGAATCCTTGCATTTTGGTCTTAGGTGGGGGTTCCCATAGGGAGTACGCATATTATCAACACAAAAATAAGGGAGAACAATGAGCTTCTCTTCCTGAGTGTAGTTACTCCGCTGGGCGTGCTTGACACGATCCTCCTTGAAATTTCAGAATTGCATCGTTGTGATTACAGGAGGGATATGGCTAGTAGTTCCGCTGCTCTGCTGTCGATAAAAATGCTACAAGGCAGATTCACCTACCCATTGATGAAATTCTGAGCGCTGTTGAGTGTCCATAGTTGTAACCTTTTGGGAACCTAATAAAATGGTGAGCTCAAACTTCAAGTGAACAAACACAAATTTGTTGCGCATTATTTTCTCGCGTACATGTTGCGGTGATGAATATCTGATATTTAAACAGTGGAAAGCCGAAGCATTCTGTTTCACAAGAGTTCTCTTTTAAGTGTTAGCGCTCCGTGCACTACATGGAATACATTCGCTACAGCTGCAGCGAAGTGCGTGTCTATATCTGCCAGCTTGTATGTTTATAACATATTGGTGGCAAATATGCGGAAAAGGCTTAGCAATAAGGCTTTGCATAGCAGATGTTGGTGGCATGCGAGAAGCACCACATTTGTACAACTCCTCATTATGTGTCTCACTGATTATTTAGTAACTGAAACGTTACTGTAAAACAAATAAATTAATATTAACTGTGCGGCTCATTTTTCCTCTCCCCAAAATTTAAAACATTTTTTGTTTCGAAGCCTCCTCACAAATAAAACACACGTGTACAGTGGCGATGTAACCTGGTTGGTTTATTAGGAGTAGGACAAAGAACACGGGCAGCACTCAATGCGCGTGTTGTCGGTCTTTTCAGCCGTTCGTGTTTTTTTCCTGCTTTGGATGTTATTAGCAACTATGCGATACAGGCTCCCGCAGAAATGCAGACTGTGAATGACTTCATTGGCACAAACTCTTAGGAGCCTATTTCGAATAAACGTTTCGGCTCTTGTACTGTTTCCAGAACAACGGTGTTTCAGCGTTTGTTGCGGGCGTTTGTCCTTCGACATGGAGAATAAAGAGCGTTAAATTATACGGAAACGTCATCATCAGTACCGGATAGCGAACGGCCTCTGGTAATGAGAAATATAATATTCAAAGTTAAAATAATGGAATGACTGTAACATAAAAAGAGCCACCGAACAAAGTCCGCTAATGAGATAAATTGTCTCTCTTATTTATTTGATTTCGCTTCAGTGGTCTCTTATTTGCTTATTCACTGTAATGTACTACAGTTTTACTTATTTACTCTTATGTACTTTGTTTACTTATTTAGTGTTATGTACTTTTATTTACTTATTTACTCTTATTTAGATACAACGGTTTCTGTTAATTATTTACGCTGTTTTCTACCTTCACGAATGTCTCTGAGGCTTCACATCCACTTGCCGACATTGTGTTTTAGAGACTAATAGTGCTTTTCGCACATGGACGGAAGTTGATGAAGACGACGTGTGATGCACACTGAGATACCTAGGCGAATCCTACAGCGTGGGCATGTGCCCTCTTTACTGAGGTAAACCACAATAACACAGCGTGAAAGTGTAGCAGTTTAACATAAGGCATGATATGATACTTGGCGCGAGGGGGCGCTATGCTGTGCAGCACCGGCCTCTTGAATGGGTGCCGGTTCTTGACGCATGTGTATGTCTCCCGCGGAATTTTGATGCGCAGGTGAAGTGCAGTGTAGGAAAACAAGAGAATGCATTTATGCATTTAGGAATAGTATATACGTGAGCAAAGCATTTTGTACCTTAGCGGATATGAGTTCCACGCAATAAAGAAAACAAATTGTGGCGATAGCATAGTGCTGCTGCGCCGTGGCCGGTGGAGCTTGTCTGATCGAGATGTTACGGGTTCGAAACCCAATCACGGCAATGTTTATTTTATTTCTCCATGCGCCTAAGAGGCGTCAGCCCAATATCAAGTTTTTCAGGATTGATAGTAAAGTAGCGCGTTCGTACAAAAATGCTCACTTACTTGCCAACATCAAAAAAGCGATTTTTTTAGGAGTATGCCTTAGGCTATAGACTTTCGCCTCTCGTTTTGCACTGGCGCATTTTGATACACAGCTGGTTGGCAGGGTAAGGGGGAAAATACAGGTTAGGTGAATGAGACACTTGGGAAAGATGAAGAGAACTAAATAATAAAGTCCATTCTCAATGCTTGTGAACCGTGTGCTTCGCTAACAGTGGCCGCTGAACGCTTTTGCGTATTCATCTCGTCGCCGAGATTTATTCCTTGCACTATCTAAGATTCCTTCCGACGTGTTCATGTTTCTGTTTTATACCTGGCATGTCTCTCTATACTCTACTTCTTACACAATTCGCGGAGGGTAAAACCAGTCCTAGTGGACTTTTGCAGCCCATGCTGCCTGTTTGCTCCCCCCAAGCATTTGTAATTAGCATTTGTTATGTTACACACAGCACCAAACAGTTTGACTGGATTCCTATAGGAACTTTCAGCCCGAGATTACTTGCCGGCGCAGTACATTTATTCTGTGTTTGCTCGAAGAGCGAAATTAATGACTGGATCGCCAAGCCATCAGTTAGTTTCCCGGCAGCGCGCCACTTTCTTCTGGAGAGGTTTGCTCTAAGTTAGAGCTGCTGATGCTGCAGCTGCAGCTTCCGACAGGTAATTGTCGCCTCCCCTGCTAGACTGTGCTGACCGTCTTTGAATTATAAGTAACGGTGTAAAACTTCGGCCTGAAACTATTCACTAACATTCGGCAGTGACTTACTATTATTTACTTGAAACTAAGCTAGCCTGATACGTTTCTCTCTAAATTTCTGAATTGGAATCGGCATGCCGAAGCAAAGTAAAAGAAGCGATGGTTGAAGCAAAAGAAACCGCTGCTCTTATAAATAACAGCAAGACCTTTTTAACGGCATCTTTCCACTCTGAGCAATGATGTATAGCTGGTTCTGCTTCGACAGCGCAGAAAATTGATAGAGGGCGAGAGCGGCCCCGCCCTGTTCCTGCCGATACTTGGCACTATAATAGAAGTTAGAAAGGCTTCACTGCAGAGCTTACTAGAAAAACCCCTAGGCTCTTCACTTTTGATAGTGTTTTGTTGGCGTCAGTCGTGCTGCCATTGTTAATACCGGTCAGATATGAGTTGGCAATTTGTCCCGTTCATGCCAACAAAAACTGACGGGACGTCGTGCTAAACTAAACAGTCAGATTAAAATAAAGCACTAGAAGACCACGTAATAGCTCTATGAAGATGTAGACACAGGAAGCGTTTGAAACTTTGACCGTCGATACTGGGGGATACAGCTTCTTTATATACAGACAAACCACGCGAGAAAGCGGAGCTCCACTGGAAAAGCCGTCTTCTAGATGCGCTGCCAAGGAGTGCTACGGGATAAGGGCTGCAGCTATGGCCACTCAAATGGCCGTATCACGTAAAAGTCTATGGCCAGCCAAGGTAGATGCTCAATAAAAATTTAGCGATCCACAGTTGCATACCCAGAGAAGGCTAAGGAAGGATAGTTACCGCATGAGGAAGCGTGTAGTGGACATCTACTCCAATTCAAAGTTTTGCCTGATTTCGTTCATTGGTTTTTGGTGTTCGTCGCAGTTTCATCTCGTGTGCATCTTTGTGCCTCGGAATAAGAGACTGCGGGCCTGAAGCAGTAGCATACTATGACTTTAGAATGTAACAACAACGACTAAATGCTTTGACAAATTGTTCAAATCTCGTGACCGTGAATTTCTACCCTTTGAAGAGTCCATACTCACCGATATCTCGTCTCCGATGGCAGTCGAGGCAACAAAGGCGAGGACCAGTACTGAGGTAAATTGAAGAGCCATTTCGTGAAACCAGAGGATATGGCTGCTCTTCGCTCTGCATTCGCCGTCATTTTTATATATATACACAGCCGAACCGTTTGGACACAGAACAGTTTAATCACTCTTGCCTCTTTATGATGACATTTTGCGGGGATTGACCGCAGCACCTCAAACAACGGTTATTTCTGGAAGGGAACAAAATGAATACCCAATGCTATTTGATTTTGCCTGGATAAACATCCTTTCAATGTCGTTAACTCTAGCCGTGCCCGGCGCATGCAGCCATTGTACACTGGAAAAGCCTGCACGTCCGTTCAAGGCTTTGCACTGCACGGAAAGCAGCTGCATAAGCGCAAGTTATTGATGACAAAACTGTGGAAATAGAAACTTTCAGGTTAATTTTCTCAGTTTTTTTCAGCTATTTCTTTGGTCATACATACGAATTGCCCGCCAGGCAGAACATACCTGCGAGGCACAATTTCTCGTGTAACGCATGGGACCTCAGACCAACCGATGTCGATTTACTACGAAACTACTTATCGAATGTGAGTAAGGGATTCTTCGCTAAAATGTAGTCTTAGTACTCATGGTATAGAACGGCATAAATATATCCTGTACAGTGAAGGGAAATCAAAGACCCTAATGATGGCAGTCATTACGCGTTTCCTCAGTCTTCTTTAAGGAAAGAGCGACCGGACTAATCGAAAAGTTCAATAGGACGTCTGTAACAAGTATTCGTTTTTCAATACGAATGGTGGTAAATAGCCGGAACAAAACAAAGAGCAGGAAGGTATGCTATGAAGGCGGTGCACTAGTAACGACATATTTTGAAAATCGCAAGAATGCGCCAATTGATTTTTTGTAGATAGAATTCCGGTTTAACAATGATTTCCTTTGTAAAAAAAGCATTGCTTAGATTAAAAAATCTGAAAACAACGTATTTAATGTTATTAATACAGATAACTAACCGATCACGAATAGTTTCTTCCGGCAACGCGATGACCCGAAATGGACATTGCAGGGCCCAAATCTCGAGGCTCAAACTTAGTCTTCATATCGTGCGCACAGAGTGGAATCGTGCACATTGTGCAGGCTTTCGGCAATATGAGATGTATTGACCATAGGAAGGTGAGGCCTGCACATCGCGTAGACTGGTGTAGCGAATGAGGGCAAGTATTACACATTAGGGACCAGGAAAAATCTAAAGGAGGAATTTTCTTCGATTTTAGCACGTAATGCTCCCTTATAAACAATAAAACAGACTACTGGAATTTCGTTAGTTACGATGTTACACATGTTTACTTTTTGTACTACGCTGGGTCCTTCCCACAGCGTAAGTGCCTACGTCACTCCAGTTGGACTTGATGGTGTGGATTTTGTTGATATGTCCGTGATTTTACACTTCTTGCAGGCCCTCGTGAATCTTTTTTGGCTAAGCTCGCACTGCAGTTGTTATTCTATTTTCAAAGAAGCATAAGACATGATTGAGCCTGAGTGTCTGGCAACCGCTTGTAGCTGCATGTCAAGGCGTAGGTGATGATGACTAGCGTTCTTATCAAAGCAAAAGTTGCCAGCAGGCTCGTCTCTAGCAATTTGGTAGGTTGTTCAGGCATTCACAGTTGCAAAGTAGGGCTTTCGTGTCAACTTGCACCCCTACTTTGTGTCCCTGACGGCGATGTATAGTAACAGATTACGGTTTGATCCCAAAGGCTGACAACTGGCATGCCATTATCGTAAAAGCAAAGGCGTTTTGGCTTCAAAATCCTCTTTTCCGTGCGCCCTAGGCAACCACCGCTTTAGAATACATGTAGGCTCAGTGCTGCTGTAGTTACAGGCTATAGTGACTACACTGTTCTCCTTAAACTGCAATAAAAGAACCTAACCGCCACTATTGAAGCACGAATCATTTTTCGTGGCTGCTTCTATTCCGCTGCTTTTTTTGGGCTGAATAGACAATTCCTAAAAACGTTTTGGCGTACTATTCCTGTAGCGTAAAGTTCCTACCCCAAAGAGTTACAAGGATGTCGGGGCTGGTAAGAAGTCGCTAAAAAGTTGAAATGATCATCAACTGTCGAAATCACCTCAGGCAATGACAAAAAAAAAACGCGTGCTTTCAAAAGTTTTTTTTCGGAACTCGAGGACTTTCCACAGTAGGTCTGAAATGCATACCAGAAACCGTCGGCTCCGCAGAACATCCAGTTGATATCACCAAAACATTATTACAACGAATGAAAACCGCACCAACGTCATATTCAGTATAGATAGCTAGAAGAACAGCTGTATCTGAGGACTCGCTGAGCATGCAGAGTGGTTTCAATCCGAAAAAAAATTCGCAGAGGCTTAGCTTGGATAAGCCCGGTAAGTTGCGAAAGCAATAGCCCTGGCGGCGCCTGGTTTGGCTGGTGGTGTGTCTTGGTAGTGCTGTTAGTAAAGCTTATGTTTATGAAAGTTTTGGCCATTTGTATTACATGGCATTATACTCACCACAAGAGAGCCCCCACGTGCAGGGAGATTTATGCGTGCCTCGGTCGCCAAAACAAGCGGCTGACGCTAACGGATGATTGCCTAAAAGCTTCCCTCTTCTTTCACTCCCACTTCCTCCCTTCCTGTACGGTGCGGTTCGGGGGTCCGCTGAGATGACAGAGAATTTCCTTTCCTCAAAAAGCGTTGCGTTCAAAGAGCAAGGCATCGGTCCGAACGGGTGGTGGCGTTCCTCCCTCCCTGTGGTTCGGGTGTCCGCCGAGATGACAGAGAATTACTGCGCCATGCCTTGCCCTTTGAACGCACCGCTTTTCGAGGAAAGAAAATGGCGCAGTAATTCTCTGTCATCTCGGTGGACACCCGAACCGACCGCTAAGCGCGCTGCGCGCGGCAGGAGCGGGAGTTAAGCCACTCTGGTAGCTGCGGCCTCGCTACGCGACGGCGCAAGTTGGAGCCCCGCTCTTGCAGCTGTGACGTCAGACCGCTAAGCGCGCCGCGCGTGGCAGGAGCAGGAGTTAGGCCGCGCTTGGTAGCTGCGGCCTCGCTACGCGACGGCGCGAGTTGGGCCCCTGGTTTTTTCGGCAGATGGCATGACGTCACAGCAGGGGGTCATGCTAAAGGTCATTGGTAGCTACCAGCCTCGCTACTCGACGGGCTTAAAGTGCAACTAGTATTGCTTTCGCTATAATATTGCAAGAAACCATAACATCTATGACCAGAAATAGGCGCCGTTGCACACAATAAGACCTAGCATGTATATAATGTACAGCAGCATATAATTCAATATAGGGCAAAAAGTCACCGGTGCAAGGCAGTTAAAGCATACAATGTTTACCTTCGTGTTTCGAGTTGGTCTATACTTGAAACTAGCATAATGTGTATAAAAACACGAAAACTATAATCCAGCGGCTACCGGCGCAGTTGGTGGGAAAAAAAACATCCTGAAGTTTCACCATGCAAAGATGATATACTAAGGAGAGGAAACGCGCCTTCTTCGTTAAAGGGATACTGAGGCGGTTTTCGAATCAGCTAACCTTCTAGGGTTTTGAAGTAGTGTCATTGCTGATGACGTCTGTGAAATTATTTTTTCGATTTTGGCTAAAACAGTGGCGCAATCACCAATTAAAAACGCGATGTTCAAATTTCCCGCGCCCCGCGCGAGCGCAGGAGAGGGGAACAGCGGAGAGGGAAACCTCGTCCATGTCGGCCAGCGTGACGTCATGTTGAGGAGCCGGGGATGCTTCGGCGCACCCAAGCGCGCTTTCAGCGCGCGTTGTTTCTCGTGCTGCATGCGTTGTTCCTCGTACTGCGTGCGTTGCGACGTACAAAACGTGTCAGCCGATCTTGAGAATCAGATTCAACAGGTACTACTCTGCGTTCGTGTCCACGAACAACTACGGCCGCGTTGTGTCGTATTCCACTGTTTTCCGCAATACCACAAGCTCGCAGCACAACCGCTCGCTGCTGTGACGAAGAATTCAAGCCGACTAAAGCAAGCTTACTCTGCTCGAAACACTTTCGTAAGAGCGGCTACAGGCAGAGCTTATCCTAGTGTGATCTCTGGAGATTTCTGTCGAAAAAGCGCGGCTGAACAATGACACAGTTCCATCGATTTCCTCGCGCATAAGTGGAGTGTCACCATTCCGAAGAAGCGCCTCTTTTAAAAGTAGAAACATGCTCACTTAGCCCCTGAAGAAACCTTATAGAGGCTTAAGCATGTGTCGCTCTCCTCAGCTTAGGTGCGGCCAGACCACCTGAGACGTGCTCAGCAAGGCTCGGTTAGTGATTTTATACTCGGTTCGACGTGTCCAAGCAAGCAAGCAAGCAAGCAGAGCAAAGCACAATAAAGCAAAGCAAGCAAGCACCGAAGCTCTTCATATGCGGCATCTCGTTTAATCCTAGCTAAGCAATTATTATGAAAGCGTTCGACGTTGATTTCGGATGCAAATTTATGAGAGAAATGAATGCCAACCGAGTTTTTGCAAAAAAACGCCGCAACCTTACTCGGTTCCTTCATCAAGTTGTGGCAGCGGGCGAGTTGCAGCTAGCTTGGCTTTTAAACACACATATAGTTGGCAACTACTTCACTGAACCTAAACTGCAAATCTAGGAAGGGCGAACGTTTCCGAGGCAGCGATTAATATTTTCTGGCATCTGCTGAACGCGCCAGGAGTGAAGCGTATTTGTGCGCGTATTTGGCTTGGTTTTCAGCGCACCATGATTGCGTCACTATCTTGTGGTCACATGCCTCGCAGTGCTTGGCCACTGCGCTTCGCTAATTTTGACACCAACTTTCTGTTCCTTCATCGTTCACTTGAAATACTTTCTTGCCCCAACCTGCAACGCCGGGTACTGAGAACAGGATTTACACAGTGCTTTGGGCCTTTTCTTTAGGACGACGCTCTTCCGGGCGAGCCAGGAGGCGTCCGGTGGTGGTAATTGACTTGAGTATTGTTCGCACCCCTTCCTTTCCGAGAATACGAGCCGATGTTGTGCTGGCACCTTTTACGCATGGTCTGTATCGCGTCTTTGACGCTGGCGTATGCTTGTGCTAGGTATAGAATTTTTTGCTTGTGTCTTTTTTGGTTTCAGGCGATACGTGGAATGAGCAAACTGTAGAGACAAGTAAAAAAATCTATGCTAAAAAATTCTATGCCTAGCACAAGCATGTGTCTTTTTTTTGGTTTCAGGCGATACGTGGAATGAGCAAAGGATAGAGCAAACTGTAGTATCCTTTCGCCTGGACCCTCGCCCTTTCACAGAGGCCAAGATCCTCGGTCCGTGGCCACAACAGTCAACTGCCATCAATGCTTACAAGGCACTCTTTCGCTTTTTGAGAGCGACTGCCTTGATGGACAGACTGTGATTATTTCCCTTTACTTCTCTCTTTCCTCTTTAATTCCCCTCATTCCCTTCCCCTGTGCAGGGTAGCCAACCGGAATCCTTTCTGGTTAACATCCTGGCCTTTCTCTCTCTCTCTCTCTCTCTGTAGTATCATTTACTTCGGTGGTCAGTAAAAAAAAAATAGTCGCCGTATTCGCTTTTACAACGACACAGAAAGCTGCGATCTGCCCTCAACGCAGCGCCGGATCCGCATCGGCAGCTTCTCCAGTCCTCAAAGAGACGTCACGACCTCTCTTGACCAATCACGGGCGGCGGCGCGCCGCGCGGCGTGCCCCGCGGCACAGGCCGCATATTTCGGCTAAAAAAAGGGAATTCGCGCTTGTTTTTGCCTTATTTGGATGCAATATTCCAGTATACAGCATGAAAAACTATAGGATGCCGCTGCCAGCCCGATTTTCAGAAAAAGTGCTTCAGTCTCCCTTTAAGGGGTGTCGACCAAGCCCCTGGTGACAAAAGCATGACCTACTTGAAAGGAAACATTCAATCTTTGCTGTTTAAATAAAAAAAAACTTTGAACGTAGTTTTAAAAGTACGCTGAGCACTTGAAGGTTCATGACAGTTAAAACATACATTGTTTACTTTCCTCTTTCGTGCTGGTCTTTACTTCAAACTCGCATAATATGTATAAAACGCGGCGGCGAGAAAATTATAATCCAGCGCCAACCGCCGAAGTTCGTAGGCAACAAATATCCTGAAGTGAGATATGAGATAGTATATGAGAGTATATGAGATATTGAACAGACGAAACCCGCCTTCTCAGTTAAGTGGCGTCGGCCGATCCCCTGGTGACAAAGGTATGAGGCACTTGAAAGGAAGCATTCATTCTTTTGTGCTGAAATTTAAAAAAAAAACTATAACTCTGCTATTAAAAGTACGCTTAGCGATGATGGCCTGAGGAATATCCCCCTGGTCGAGTAATCGCTAAAAAGGAAACTAGAATACTTTTCTATTTCGCCGAAGAACAGGTATTTCGCTTAATTTGTGGACGGATACCTTCGGCACCTGCAATGAATGCTGATAAAAAAATATCATTACGCAGTTCACAGTAGAAGTTGTAAGTAGGGCGGCTAAACAGGATACTGGTATATTTAGCTCTCTGAGTAGAGGAAATTTTCGATTGAAATAATGAAAGCCTCCTTCCACCCAGATAGCATAGAAGTGGGAACCTTTCAGAGTTAGTAAGCGTAAGATAACCACTACAGGAAAGATTGCAGGGAGAAAATAATAAAGGTAACCCAAAATAATAAAGGTAACCCAAAAACAACCAATATAAAATGCAAAAGGGGAAACTGTGTACACAATAACAGACAGGAACATCAGTGTCATTGACGATATAAATAAATAGCTGAAATAACTGAAGCCATCTACATAGATCCATGCAGTAGCCGAAATAGTCAGCGTAATAATGGCAGAGGCAGTGCTGCAAAGGAATTGGACATCCTGCCAATAATCAAAGCGAAAACAAAAAGTCCTAAAAAGTCATGCAAAGGGGAAAGCAGCTGCTGAGGATCAGGTCCCTGGAGGGCTGTTGAAGTACGGAGGGGATATTCCGCTAAAAGAACTGACCGCTATGAATACGCAAACCGTCTTGACCTGGAGCGTTTAAAAACTGTGAGAAAATGCTAGCATATCTTTATCAAAGTTACGCAAGAACAAGACATCAGGGACTCAAAAAGCTCGCCAAAGATAGGTAACTACTACCGTCCGTTGCCTGCAAGGTACTTACAGAGGTAATCATTGATAGAACGATACCTTCCTTAGTGTGCAATCAACCGAAGGGCCTGTCTAGCTTTAGTAATGGCTAGACCATCCACCATATTCTAGTGATCATTGCGGTGACAGAGAAAACCTGAGAATATAATTGACCTGCATATTTTGGCTTCAAACATTTCTAGAAGGCGATTCATCAGTCGAAACGTCAGCAGTGCTGTGGGTATTACGAAATAAGGTGTAGCAGACTCGTATCTAATTATACTGGAAAAAATCTGTAGCCGCTACGCAGCTATACCATATTCTTTCTTCAAGGAAATAGAACCCCAAGCACGAAGAGCCTCTGTTAGAGAGACACGGTCTCTTGATTTTTGATAACCGCGTGTTTAGAAAAGGTATTCAAAGATCTGCACAAGAAAGAGTTGCAGATAAACCTGAACGAAGATAAAGAAGTTATGTGCCATCCACATATGACATTCCTTCATTTCAGCAACTGTAGGGCGAGAAGAAAGCAGGACTGGAAGCTACAAAGGTAGCTCTCTTTTTGCTGGAGTTCACCCAATAAACAATTTGACTGCAAAAGGGAAGATTTTTGAGTCAGTCGCTTTATGATCATAGAAGTGGAGCGGCGCGAAAAAATGGGGCAGGAAGACAAGAAATGACAAACACTTCGTTCATCCTTTCCGGCTTTTTCGCGTCTTTTCGTCGCTGTGAAAAATGTTTTAGTCTCGACGCTTTTCATTTCTCTGCAATTCACGTCATCTTTTGTGCTCTCATAGCAGGTGCGTTATAATATCACGTCAATAAAGCGTTCTTACCAATACAGAGGTCTAGAGGAATGTGTGCGAAAGAGCTGCTAGGAAATCTGTCTTTATTAACACAACAGCTGATTCTATTAACATGTTTTAGTATTGCTCGAAGCACCACACCACGAAAATATAAGTACCAGTACAGATGTTACCGTAAATATATTACTGACCAGGGGTTCCTTACTGGCCCATTCTCCAAACTCCTCCCCGCACGCAAACTGCGGATACCATGACCCAGAAGTGGCCGCATTGTCAATATATCAGTAGTCTAGTATATGTACATGAAAACTGACAAAAAAAATCATGACCTGAAGCTCCGGCAGGACAAAGTCTGAAATTAACTAGGGAAAATTTTAAGAGACGTTCATTTCCCACTTCCGCCGACAAAGTTTACGGTATACGAACTTTGAGATATGGATTGTGTCGTACTTATCCGTCGCGTTTTCGCCCTTTAATTACTGCATTAACTGCAGAAAATAAGCTTGGGCGCTGAAATTTCATTCGCGCGGAAATGACACGCCGATTCTACGTGCTTCCGTCTTCTATGCGGATGGTTAATAATCACTTCAGGTAGAAAACACGCTGGCGTGCTTGGAGCCTTTACGAATCTTCCAGTATTTTTCGTATGGGAAGGACAAAACACACTACAAGATAGCAGCAGCAACATCTGGCACAATAATTTTGCCTTAATTCAGCTGACTTGGAGAGAAAGAGGTAAATCAGGAGGCTTTAGCCTGGGACGACAAATAGAGCAAGGAAACTGCTGCATACTTTACCACCCTTAAACTTTACACTTCAAATTTGCAAGTGCCATTTTCTTTTCTTCCTCCCGCTTACACATTGCCCTCTTGCAAGCAAGCAACCTACGCTCAAGTGTTTCGGCATGAAGGACATTTTATCACCTTACTGTTCTTGCAGTAAGCACTTTCATCCTGCTTTGCGCGACCATCGACACCTTTTCTTCTTGGCTTCTGCTTTCTTTTCTTTACGACTGGCTTTTATTTAGAAATTTTCTTTCGGCCTTGCGCACAGATTTTTTTTAGTTTGTTTGTGTCTGCTACAACCACTTTTTAGGCGGGGCTTCCCGAAAATTTATTTTTGTTGTTATAATGTGGCATGGCAGTTCGACACAAGCGGTAAAAGCGATGGACACTGACCGGGGTACGGATGGAGTGGGCCTCTTCAATGAAGGCTGCGTTTTTCGGCCAGCGTTCAGTTCTGAAAAATTGATCACTGTGTTAGCAAGTTTTAACTCTCACAATTGCTCTTCAATGATGCGGTCGTGTTCTATCGTGTTTAGGTTTGTAATTTTTTCGGGTGTTTTGATTGCAGGATTAAAGTTAATAAACGCAGAGTGACCGTTACCCGGACAACCCAGCCACAAGTAGTTCGGGCTGAACGTCTCGAAATAGAGGAAATCGAGATGACCAACGCTGCTGCTTGTTGCTTTCAGTGCACATCACAGATAGGTGATCAGCGCGGTGGTGCCGACTCAGAACAGGTCGTTTGGGAGTTAAACACGTGGCTTCTTGTTTACTTTCATTTTGGCAAAGTATCGAAAGGCGGCTTCATCAATCTATCGATTTTGAATGGAAATTCTTTGAAAGTAATGCAACGACAGTAGGCTCTCGTCAATGCCGCCGGGGATTATTTCTCCTATTTCTTCATTATATCGAGCACGTTGTATAGAACTGCACGGCTCACACCAAAAACGCCCTGAACTGCACTTATATCTAAACTTTAAAATAACAAAGAGAATTAGTCCCAACATGCTGCGCAGTGAAGCGGTTTAGAGGTGTAGCGCGACATACTCAAAGTGATTTCTGTTTCAACCTCAGGAAGGCATCTAGTGCATTGTGTATTTTTCTCACAGCTGAATAAGAATGGAAACGTGCTTTCTTACGAACCTGCATGTATAACCGGTGGTTCAACAGCTTGACTCTTCACCCAGGTATCTGCTTCCGCAGGCAAAAATAAAAAAATACATGGTTTTAGCTATAAATTGTAAAGCACACTCGAAAAAATTTGTCTCGCGCTGCTGCCGCGAGGGCTCAGAGGTTATGATGGTCGGCTGGTGGCCGGAAAGATGGAGGTTCATCCCTGCTACGGCGGTCGCATTTCGACGCAGGCTAAATGCTAGAGGTCCTCGTACTGTGCACGTTGAAGAACCACAGGTGGTCAGAATGATCCAGAGGCCTCCACTACGGCGCCTCTCACAGCCGGAGTCACTTTGGGGCCTTAAGCCCCATAACTAAAACCAAACCAAACTGTAGAGGCGTTAACAAAAGGGAAAGCAGCACAATGGTCAAGGCCGAAGAAAAGAGGCCACACCTTTGTCTCCTTCTCTAGTCACTGTTAACTGCGCCGGAGAGTGATTTCACTCCAATTTTACCATCGCACAGGCGCACAAGCAAGCATTGTCCTATCTGGCAGTTAGGAGTCACACTGATGCAATGATTTGCATCGATAGTATTCTGTGGAATGGGTGACCATCTTTTCTTAAAGGGCTTTTCAGCACCTTTTTCGGTTCAAATATGTAATTCTTTTATTTTGGAGTTTCGAAGCAAATGCTTGTTTTCAGTTGCATTTTTTTTAAAGCGAATGAAATATTTTTTCCGAGCATTCAAAATTTCTTACAGTGTCACATCTCAAGTTAGCACTTCGTGCACTGATTCCTTCTTTGCACTTGAATATAAAATTTGGTTTTAATGCGAACTTATTGGGCGGCACTTTCCAGTGAAAAGTTTTCACCTCTCTGTGGGCGTGTCGTGTAAACTAAAAGAACCTGAAAGAGGTTAAAAATCTCTAGTATTACGAAGGTATTCTGGGCACTACCCCAATGCACTGAACTGTCTATGTTGCCGAGGTTCATAAAGCTGGCTGCCCGGCCGATGGTGACGGTCTGCACGGCCGGGTTCTCCAAGCGCAGCAGGGTCTCCCCGTCCTCCCAGGTCTTGAGGTACTCTAGGCCCCGCGTGGTACGCTCTCCCGGCCAGAGGGAGAGTAAGTGTAGGGAGGGTAGAGGCTAATGGCGTAGGGTGCAGGCAGGAGTTGGGAGGCAGTGGTAGTAGTAGAGTAGAGTGAAGAGTGAGGGGATAGTGGGGCTTTAGTCTGCGTCAAAGTGCTGCGTGTTTAATATCTAGGGAGGGAAGGGGCGGGCGGGGAGTGGAGCTGGCGCGTGACTCTGTAGGCCTGGATCAGGTCGCTGCAATAGTCATGGGCTCCTTCGTGAATCCCCGATCCAGGGTTATCTGAGTTCAGTTTAAAGAACCTCTGGCTAAAAGGTTGGCGGCCTTGTTTTCGGGATTCCTGAAGTGCGCAGGCACACATACAAGCTCCACTTGGCGGGGTGGGGTTTGATCGGGCGAGCCCAGTATACAAAAGCAAAGACATGGACTGGGCCTCACGCAAAATTTAGGATCTTTGTTTTAGAGTATGTTAAAATGCACCGGGCATCCGTGCGGTTGATAGAAATTGCACTGGCGACTTCCTGTGCAGCCTCTGAAGCGAAGTCTGGGGGGAGAGCTCATTGAGGAGGCCTAATGGAGAGGAGTTCACCGCGTTAGGGGTCGCTTCATTAATCATGCCGGCAGCGTCCACTCATACGGCGTCAGCTCGGAGTCGTACTTTCGGTGGAGTCCCTTTGCACGGGCTCTGCGGCACTGCTCGTGGTGGGACGGGTGCATATATCTCCAGAGTGGCTTAATGAGTATCTCCCAGTGAAGGTGTCGAGGAATGGGGAGGGGAGTTTTTTCGCTCGCCAGTGTTCTGACTCTGAGGGAGTCCAAGATATACTGGTCGGTGGTGGTTTATGTGAGGCTGACGTATTGGGTTGAATGGTGGGCTTCCTGGAGTTCCTTGATCGTGCTGCGTAGGCCCAGGCCTAGTAATCTATCTGTAGGTGCATTGAGAACAAAATGAAATGCGCCCGCTTTTCCCTGTGAACCAAAGAATCTAAAGAAAACGTAGTGCCTTGTTTGTATAGTTGGTATGGGTAGTGTACAGCACACGGCTGAGGACGAAGGACGAAGGAATGCAGGAGGCGATAAACATCGCGCTCCGTAATGCCCCTATCGCGGACCGAAATTCTGGAAATGTGGTGCGATATCCTGCCAGCAACCTGCTTGAGTTTCTCGAAGATGCTTGTGTTTTTAACATCAGTCTGTATGTGTAGGCCGAATTCACGGAGGGTGTCAATCTCCGGTACCAAGTGCAGTTTCAGTTGAGTGGTAATTAGGCAGTGGGGTGAGCGGCGGTTCTTGGGGCAGATGAGTAGCAGTTCGGACTTCTCTGGGGAGCAACAGTCCGATGCTCCGTGTGTAGTTCTGTGTGAGGGTGGCTACCTCCTGTATGGTGTGCCGTCGTCACTTGTGTCAGTGGCCCACAGCGTGATGTCGTCTGCATAGAGGGAGCTTATGAGGTGGGGATCAGTTGAAGATTTCGCGCGATGGGAAATAGAGTGATATTAAGCAGGAAGAGAAAGAGCACGAGCACATGAGTGGTGTCGATACTCTGAAACGTGTAGTACGGGCAAGAGAGAGGACCGAAGTGTATCTCAGCCATGCAGTCAATGAGGAATGCTTGAATCCAAGTGTACGTTCCAGCACTCACATTCAATGGCGATAGGGCAGTCATGGTCGCTTGATGTTCAATGCGATAAAAATCTTTAGAGGGGTGCAAAGCTCGGACTGCCTTAGCGTGTCCCAGAAGATATGGGTCGAAAATGTCGTGTGTGAGTTGCAGCATGGCGTCCTGTGAGGTTAGATGGGGCGGAATCGCACTGTGATGTGCGGGTATAGATTTTTTCCGGCTGTTCCTCTAGTCTCGTCATCATAAGCTGCTTGAAGTGTTTCCCGGGGCATGAGGCTACACTATTTAAAGCGGTAACAGTATGGATGAAAGAAAATAAGCTGCAGCTAAACGTCGGAAAGACCAAATATGGAACTTTCCGCTGAATTAATGAACTAGCAGGTTCCGGATAAATCTTACCTACAGCTATGACGTGATGAGTCAATCGAAGGAACAACAATACTTTGGAGTATTGTTCAATGAACACCTGAATTGGAATACGCATGCAAATTACCTTACTGCGGAGCTGTCGAAAACTGTAAGCTTTGCATATAACGAAGCAGCTACTACCGTTCTGGCTAAAGAAGAAGCTATACTACTTGCTGTTCTATATTAAGCTTACTTACCGTGCTATACTATGGGGCACAACGACCTAGAATAATTGCAGGAAACTCATCTTACTAAAAAATTCTTCGTATGTTATGAAATTTTCATGGCCACTATGCGAGCTTGCGCAGAGCACCACTTTTCAATCAGTATGCATGCTAAGAGCAGACAGAGTTTTTTATCTGTAAATGTGGCGTTCCTGAAAAGAAAATGAAATGGTGGTAAAAAAACACTGTAGTCAAAGCCACTGGCTTAGACCAAAATCAATATATACGCCCAAGATACTAGTAAATTACAGAAAACATACGTTCCATTTCCAAGCAAATATAAATACTCAACAATGTCAAGGAATTAACCGATTTTAGCTGCTCTAAGCACAAATTGAAGGAGCAGATAAAAACGGTGCTATTGCGAAAAACTTGTATTTTGCTACTGAGAATGTTTTATTTTCTTTAGTTTACCATCCTATGTGCACTTTCAGACAATTTTGAAAGTGGCTGTCAGTGTTTCTAAGTAAGGCTAATTCAACCTGTGGCATACAACTCAACTCCACTTAGCTCTTTCTGTCTGAAGATAAGCATGTCCTGATGTTTTCATTATTGGTCATCTGTGTTGTGTTGCTACTCTGTGCTGTTTTTTATAATGGATAGCAAAAGCTCGTGCATATTGAATCAGTTTTCTTTAAATTTTTCCGAGAGGTTGGGGAAGTTTTGTGTGAAAATATATGATTATTTCAGTACAAGGTTTCTCCTGCAAATAGTATATGCTAGAAGGGATTGTAACTGTATACCACCTAGTGGCCTCTACCGCACGAGGCGGATTTAGGGTTGCTTGTCGCGGAACTTATCTCTGATCCGTCACGGCAAATGTGGTTTAAGACCCTTTTCCCAAGCATCTCACCCTAGAAGAGCCGAGCACCAGGCCAGGGGATATCTTGTACCCATTAACGAAAGCGTTGGGTACCCGGTGGGACTAGGGATTGAAACCTGCACCTTCTGAATGCGAGGCCGACGCTCTACCACAAGGCCACCGCTTCGATCTTTGATGTTTTTTTTTATTGTGGTCAGCCGCCTTTAAGCGTTTTATTATGTTTATTGCTTTTCCAACATTTAAGGAGTGTGTGATAAGCCTCAGAGAGGTGCGCTCGTCTTGGGTCCAGGGTAGGGGTTTGGGAGGTAGTTTCAGTGTGTTGCGCGTTGTGGTGGACGTCATCATTGACTGACTGATCCCAGGCGTCCATGTCTTTGTTGGGAGTGTCTCAGTGGACCGTGAGCGCATCGCGAAGGTCACCAGAGTTAATCAGCTTGTATCTGTAGAGGCATGATGGGGTCATTTGTACCGGGCAGTAATTGGTGCGATGTAGTGATCAATGTCCGTGCAGATGTGATCCTTTCAAAATGCGTCGAACAATTCATCCTCTCTCCCTCTTTGAAAAATATTTCTGGTACAACGATTTGCTTGGTTAAGCATTGCTCACTAAGTGTTGATTCGAGGCCATACTAAATGCTAATTGTAGGCAATAGGCTGTGCCGATTTCTCAACTTCCTAGCGGCGCTAATAAATTAGAGATATTTGTTTAAATGCAGGTGTATCAGCTAGCATTATGAAGATGTGACGATTTTTAGTACGAAACCTCTTCTAGTCGCACTCCTTGCATTTCGGCGGTGAGTGTCTGTTGGAAACCTCAGTTGTAGCCCGCGTAACTTGCTAACTGTGTCAGTGGAAACCTTAATTGCGCTTTGAGGGAAGTGGCGGTGGTGACAGAGAGATGTGTGCTGCTTTTGCTGGCACTGAACAACTTGTGGCAGAAACGCGGCACTTTAGCAATAGGCTGGCGGCGTTCATTTCTTTCATTTTGGCGTTGGCGCTTACAACGTTTAGAAACTGTTGTTTTTGAGGCAAGGAAAGGGGCATAACTGGCTGCCTGGGTTAGTGGACACCTCAATCGCGCTTTTAAGCACGTGGCAGTGGTTGCCACCGGCAAAAAATTGGGCTTTCTGATAATAATTTGTTCTTATAGCAATGCTAAACTACCAGGCATATTTTCATTGATCTCTTTGTATTTTAATCAACAAAGGTTTAAAAAGCGCAGTTTATTTCCGAAGCATATTTTGCAAATACATATTTTTAATGAATAGTTGGAAACTGACGTTTTCTCTCTGGCACAATACAGAATGTCTTTTTTTTCGTTTTGCAGATTGCATTCTCTTTGTCAAGACCGAGAGCAAAGATTCGGTGCCCGAACACTGCCTGACGGAGTTTGGCAACAAGTGCGGCCCTAACAATTACACACTGTACAGCGAAGAACTGTGCCCATAGGTGGGTCGCAGAAGGCGGATTCACAGGGTAGCCACCATTCGCCGGCTGTACTCTCGAAATAAAGCTGTGTTCCGCTGACATTAGCGTCTTCCTTGGTTAAGCAGCAAAAATTAGCGAAGTGCAGCTCAGTGCTCAGTAGAGGTCACCAGCCTTGACTGGAAAAAAGACACCGTCCCTTGGCCAACACAGACGCTGCTTGCGTCTGGCGCACCACTCACGTCACGGAGCTCGCACTCTCTGAAGCCCGCGCCGCTCACTCTGCCCTGGGCAAGCTTATTCCCTTAAAATTATTAGAAGCTGCGCAGCGTCAAACAGTTAACTACTTACGTTGAAGCATGTAATTTTAACTTTTTTTTGTTCGCTACCTACGTACCCTTCCTTATTCCATCCTTTGACGGTGCGGTCCAGGCGTCTACTGAAAAAAGGATTTCTACTACGCATTTTCGTTCAAACACTTAAAGCCAGTGTGTAGACTCAGATTGAGGTGTGTATTAGTCTGCAGTTGTCTTCAGGCAACACTCCGCTCTCAACTGAGGTCTTTTTGGGAGGGAGGGGGGGGGGGGGGGCGGCGGTAGGTGCCACTGAGTGTTCTTTGGTGTTCTGAGCTGGCTCCATGTCGTCTAGTAACTGTGTCAAGTTCTCAGCCATTGTGCGCCTCTCGGCTCGCGTATTCTCGAGCGTTTGCAGACTGGAACGACACCCCGGGAGTTAAAGCACGCTGAAATAATAAGCCCCCTAACCAGGCAACGCGCACACACCTGAAGAACGTCCGGCCGATTTTGCTCGCGCTCTGCGTGGGTAAATGGTTTGAGCAAATCGTACATACTCGACTGACAAAGCACTTGGAGCGTGAGGAACTTTTTCTGGACACCACGTTCGGATTTTCGAAGAATCTGCCTGCACAGGACATCATGCTCCAACTTAAGGAGGATATCCTGGTCCACATCTCATCCTAAAATAAGGGAATTATCCTGGCCGCAGGCACCAAAGGAGCCTTTGATAACACCAGTCACGAGGCTGTCCTGACAAACCTCAGACGCTATCGATGCGGTCATGAAATGTTCCACTACGAGGGGAATCTCTGCGTCGCAGAGCAGATTGCGGTATGATACGCCTCGTCACCAACCGGTGGGGCGGTCTTAAGGAACGGGACGCTTTACGCGTGGCGGCAGCGCTCATCATTCCACGGTGGACATGCAGCCTGCCCTTCCATGAAACCACCAGGAGGGAAGAAGAAAAAATAGAAGCCCAAATTCGTAAAGACCACAAAATCGCACTCGGTTTTTCGAACTCTGCGCCAGCTGATGCCATACATTTCATGGGTGCCTTCGGTACCTATGCGGAGCACAAGGAAGCCCTCATAGCTGCTCAAGAACGCCGCCTGCGCCTGAGCTCTGTAGGGATCACGACTCCTCAGCGGCATAGCCCACACAGGAAATGTTCGCACAGCCCCTACGAAGGTCTGGCGGCTGTGGTAGCAACCGTTACAATCAACCTTGGGGAGGGGATAGCCAGTGCCACGGTCCAAAGCCGGCACAACATAGCGGACGCTGAGCAAGTCGCAGTCGCGACTAAATGACAAATGACTAATGACTAAATGACTAAACTCATGAGCGACTCCAAAAATCCTGCAAGGCCTACCTGAATGGGGACCTCTGCCAAGAGGCCGCCTACATCATGACGAAACACACTAACGGTACACACACCCGTCACAGCATTCTCTGGACCCCAGCTCTTAGCGAAACCAAGGATGTGCTAAAAATGCTTTACGAAGATGTTGTATTAATTTCACATTTATTTCACATTTTTTGACCCTATGCTTCAACTGCAATACGATACTTTATAGGTATATTTGGAATACTATTTTGAACATTCTTAAAAATATCTAAAAATACATTTTTCCCGCTTAGCTTCTTTATAATGCTTTAAAATTACATTGAATATAAGATAAAAATATACATTGAAAACATTGAAAATATATTCACTTGTGCTTCAAAAAGGTCTACTATTCGACTTCACAGAATGAGACGGGTTAATGCAGGCAACTACAGAACAATATAATGACCTGCATATAATCGATAAGTATAAGGAGCCCATCTCTGAGAAGACGCGTAGTTACCACCGCGTTACGGAATGGGAACGGAAAATATACTTCAACACAGCAAATGCTGCTGAAAGTGACGCAGCAGACAAGAAGTACTTCGACAGGTGAGATGGTGATGGTTGCGTTTGAAGGAAAGATGATAAAGGAAAGTGCACGGGCTTGCCCACTGCCTCGAGCTGAGCCACAATTGCTGCCAAGTGCAGACAGAAGTGTGTTGAAAGATCTAAGATAAAATACAGAACAGACGCGCGCCGCAACAACCGCGTCCGCCGAAGCGCCGACGCCGGTTAACAGATGCCCCTTCTAACTTGTCTTGCCTTATATAAATATTTATCCATACCCGCCGAGGCACGACGCACTATCTTTCCCGGTGAGGCGTTTTTTGTGCAAAGACTGTGGGCCCCCAAATTGTCGAGTAAGGCCGTATGCTCGCGTTCGAATCTGGGAGCCTTCTAGAACCAAATTGCTGGTCGTAACTTGCGTCAGGCATAGGTCGGAAGTGGAACTCTCTACAAACACATTCACGGGCGTCTGAGGGAGCTGGTCGGCCTTGACAGTCGGGGTTCCTATCGCTGTCATATTCGGGCCCGGAAGTACCCAACGCGCCTTTGCTGGTATAAGGCTAAGTCGAAAGCGTCTTTATTGCTATTCAACAGACAAGGAAAGCGTATTGAGGGGGTCGCTATAACATAGACATGAAGCTAGCGAACAATGATTATCAACTGGAGGTTAATGGTGTGATTATATTTTTGCTTAAAGGTAAACGATTCGAAATCAGAAGAAAAACAACCAGGTGTGTATGCCAACCCACGACCTCCGATATTCGCTTCTGGCGGTCTACCACTACGTTCATTGCTACTCGGTTCATGAAACAAAGAGGTCGCAATGATGCACGTCTTTTCTCCAGCAATGCTTTGATTTGAGCTAGTTGGTTGTAGCATGACATGTTTACGCAAAAGGCGTACTGGCGCTAGAAAACGGAGAAAACACACACAACAAGACAGGACTGGCGCCAACTTCCAACTGAGTTTATTCACAGAAAAACCACTTAATAACCACAATGCATGCAAAACGATAAAGACAAACCAGATATAAGGGGTGATTTAACAAAGACACACGTGCCAAACGGACCAAAGCAATGATTATAACGCTGACAAAGACCCACTAAGAAACCTAATATCATCCGATAGCGACACAGATGGTTTGCTTATGCAGATATCACCCATCTGCTTGATGTAATAGGCTTCTATTATCTCACGCTCTAATCTGTCTTTTGACCTTGCAATGAATTTGGTGTTCTCAAAACCGAAATGGCATTTGCAGCTTTTGCAGTGAGCGGCCATGTGGCTGCCATAGCCATTTTTTACAGCAATCTTGTGCTGCCTCACTCGTTCATTGTAGCACTGACCTGTCTGGCCAATATATTCCTTACCGCAGCTTAGAGGAACAACGTGCACAACATCAGCCGTGCATTCAGCCGTGTGTGTTGTCTCCGTTTTTTAGCGCCAGTACGCCTTTTGCGTAAATATGTCTTTTCTCCGTTTGCTGTCCTTGGTACTTGCTCTTTTATATTTTTGGGTATGCCCTTAGAAGCCGTACATTTTGGCAAAATGAGAATGTAAAGAGTTGCGAGAGCATGCAGGCATTCATTTCTTTTATGGTGTTCTTTGCCAGCTTTCTTTAACCATGCCATCATTTAAAAACCACAGGGCTGAGCCAACCCAGCACCTACAAACTCTTAAATTCCCATGTGTGTACAGCAAGCAGCAAGTTTTACAGCAAGTATATTCAATGAGGTCAATGTCATCACTAGGTAAGCGATGCGGAAAAAAGTCTCAAAACTCACCGAGTGAACGTTTTGTGAACACGCATAGAGATGCAGTTATGACAAGGAAGCAGACATCATTTTCCATTCACCTCTTCCACCTTGTTTGTGCATACACAATACGTGAACAGATTATGCAGCAGTTTTCTGCTGCATGCAGCAGGTGCTTATTTGGCACTCAGATCTTGAGGAAATCAAATATTTCGACTACATTGAGTGTCAATACTAGTCAGTATAATATCTGTGCCTTGTTACGAGGAAAGCTGCTAGCAAAACCGACCGCGAGTAAGGCTGACAGTTGAATTACTGCTTCACCTTTGATCCGCGTTCATAGTTTTACATAATGCCTTTTACATTTTCCCTTTAAAGTGAAATCAGACGCCTTTATTTTAAGGATCTCTTTGGAGTGGTATATGACATTTGCATTACAGTAGAATAATGACAGGGTTATTATTCTGCTATAGTTGCTGTTAGCACTCAATGTGACATGAGTGTAGAAGGATAACCGGGTTGTGCTGCTGCTGTCATGTAGCACATGACTTGACACGGGGCACCAGAGTGGCAGGGTTTGATACCGAACTCTAGAGAAGACAAGCGCACATACATTTTTGAACAAGGGAATGTCACATATGTCATCGACGTTCTAGTTCAAAGCGAGAGCGCAATACACTGACCTCATCAACGCGGTTTGAAAAAGTACGTGTATGGCGGGATTTAACGCACTAGTAGCCGTAAGAAACACAGCACCGATGTTCTGGTTTCGAAGCTCGTAGTTGTTGCCTCTTAGTCTGCCGGGCGGCTACACTCCTCGTCTTCTTTTACGTCTACGGGTTCAGCGCAACTTCTTCACTAAAATCGCCCCCCCCCCCCCCCCCCAGCAAAGGGGAACCCGTCCTGGCGACTCAGTGCAACAAAATGATGGTGGGGTCATAGTATGGCTTCAAGCGGTCGTCGTGAACGATCTCACGGCCAAAGCGGTGAAGGTCGCTGGAGTGAGCTAAAGGTTCAACGAGATAGTTGACAGGAGAAGTCTGTGGGATGACACGATAGGGCCCGTGAAATTTCGCAACCAACGCAACCCACAGCCAGACGCGATCACCAGGAAGGAAGGATGGTAGTGGCCGTGCCACGGCTTTGGCATAAGATATGGGAGCAGGAATCGATGTTCGTGGAGACAAGACAGCTTCGGCATAGGTGAGAGGAGCCGTGAACGGGGCGTCGTAGGAAATTGGACGGCAGGCAGAGGGAAGGTTTACAGTTGGTCTTTTGAAAAGTATTGATGACAGTGAGAACAACACTCCGGGGATGCTCTTCCCACTCGTCAAAATGCCCCCTGCGTGTTACTATATACGAAAAATGGGCCTCGCAAAAGTCGGTTTCTGTGTTTCTCACTGCCCATTCATAAATGCTTCAAGTGGATCACCAGTTTCTGATCAAAACGTCGTACGAAGTTTTTTTTTTTTCATGTTCTCAAGTTTTTCAAGTTAACATATGCGAGGAGCATATGGTCTTTCTAGTAGATATTGAAGACATTTAATAATCAATCCCGCAGGACAAATTACTTCAGTTTTCCGAAAAACTGTTAGTTGCCTGACAATTTGACCGGCTGATCTGTTTTTAATACTTCTGTATTATCTATCTCTATGCTACCCATGTTATTTGTTTTTACTAATGTATTTACTCACTCCTGCTATGTCTCTCCTCAGAGACAGCAGTATTTGTAAATAAATAAATAAATAAATAAATAAATAAATAAATAAATAAATAAATAAATAAATAAAAGCATCGATCACTACGGCGGCGTTGCTTTCCAGAACGCTGCCGGTATATCAGTACACGCCTTCTTGAACCCTCTGTTTATGTACCTGTTAGCTGCAGCGGTGGCTCCATGGTTAGAACACTGAGCTGATGACCCGAAAAACGTTGTTTTAATCCCGACTGCGGCGGTCCCTTTAGATGGAGCCGAAATGCTAGAGGCCCGTGTACAGTACGATCTCAGTGCACGTTAGAGACCCACAGGTGGTTGATTTTACCCGGGCCCTCCCATGCGGCGTCCCTCATCGCCTGAGTTTTCATTGGTGCGTTAAACCCGATCGAACTGACCAATGTACCTGTCCTTAATATTTTGCACATGCGAAGGACATGTTTATCTACGAAAATCAGGAATGCCCACAGGATAATGCCTCGCAACCCCATCCTAAGCGAAATTTGTCTGGCACCCAAAGGCAAGAAGTTGGCTCTCATTCTTCCAAGTTCTGTTGTGCAGACGTTTTGACAAAACGATGACTGTTTGTTCGTCACAAACATTTGCAACCAGTACGTTAGCTGAGCAGTACTGCCCATTGTGAACAATTATAATTCGGCCTTATCCACTTTGGTTCTGACCCACGAGTTGCCCAAAAATCGATCTATCCGATTCTTTCATATGAAGCTGCAATTCCAAACACAACACATGTGTTGGACATGCAGATAAGAACCCCCCTCCCCTATAAGAAGCCTGTCCTTACCATTCACCGAATTCAAAATTGGTCAAGGAGCCATGGCCAGCCTGTGTTTCCTGAACGCTCTCACAAATCCTAGTCCACACATTGTGCAAATAAGCTTTTAAAAGAATGCATTCGCTTCTCAGGAACAGGCTACCGTTATTATCTACTGGTTGCAGTCACTCAAAAGCTGCGAAAGCGGAAGAAAAAAAAGTAGTAGTTCAGATGAATCGGACTCGGGTAATAAAAAAGAATAAAAAAGTTGCCGCCTTTGTCTATTGCCGTACTCACACAAAGACTTAAAAATATTATGAATCTTCCTAAAATGAAAGTATTCCTTTCCGCTCCTGAACAGCTATCTAAAATACGCAACCGCGTCAACACTCGTCCAAAGAAAGGAATAATTTGCAGAACTAATAATCAAAAGCCATTTCTTGAATATGATAAACAGCTTATTTATGAAATCCTCTGACATGTGGGTGAAAATAGATTGGGCAGGCTAGCAGGTGCCTAAATGACCTTTTCCACGAGAACGAAAGTGATGTGAAAAATGGCGTGGAGGGACGTGTAGCCTCCCATTACCAAACATGCAGAAAGTGTCGTCCAGATTTTATGCACTATGAAGTGATAGGTTCGCATGCTGACGGGCTCACTAGGGAAGTGGATGATCCCTGCAACATATCAAATGGCACCTTTGTCAGAGCGCAATGGGTGCTTTTATCCGACAAAGAAATGATGTTTCTTCCTACTAAGAGGTGAAACCTTCGTGAGGCTGTTTCCCCCCATTTTGTGCCTCTTCTCAATTTTTTATTTGTTGTGAAACATCTCTATAGAAGTGGCATCTTCGCAATAAATCGTCAGTTATGAGTTAGCGCCCGTTGCTGTTGCTGTTGTTTACCTCAGTAATGATGGCGTGTTGTACGTCTCTCTTATGCCTCCTTCTGTTCACGCTGTTTTTAGACTGATAGCCAACAATTAGCCCTTCCTTTTGCATTGCCTAATAAGGTAATTGCTTACAGGTCATTAAGACACCTTTCCTTACTTTTTGATACTGATTGAAATGCTAAGCAGGCGAAGACTGGTCATGTGAGGCTATGCTATTTTTATTATTATTGAGGTAAATCATAATAAATAACGGTATGTTATCGCCAAGCACCAGCATTAGGAAACATAATAGGTATTATTATTGTTCAGAAAATTTGGAGTGTTGGACTGAGCGACAAAAGCATCGTACCTCTGTAGCTTAGTTTTCCTTAATTCAACGGCATTGAAATCCACGATAACAACATGACGAATACTTCCATAAGGCTGGCTGTGTTCGCAAAAACATGAAGTTGAGAAACGCTCATTTGAAGTGCACGCGCCAGCCATTCGTACATTCTTGTAGAGGCCTCAGAAAACGCGAAAACGCGACGTTCCGAAATTATTTCACACCAGTGAGAAATACCGAAATGTAGAGAAAGCGCTAGGTTTCTAGCAAGACCATTATGGCGGCCATCGGGTACTCAGTTGCGGTACGCGATGGGCTCGAATTCTGCTCAATTTTGCTCTCAAATCGACTGTTCGAAGCTTCGAGGGCGTCAAATATATAGTTTCTTATTCGTTTGATATCGACTTAGACCTCAAAAACTTTGTTATGAGGTTCTTTCAGTGTACGGAACAAGAATATGCAATATTTAAAACACGAAAATTTTCGCATTTTTTTTTCTGCTATTTGAAGACCAGCACTCCCCGTAAGTGATGAGGACAGTCTATGCGCGTGACAAAGAAGGCATACGAAATCACAATCAAACCAGATGTTTGCCTGATATGATTTCTATAGATGCCTACGAGAAACACGAAAAAAAGTGCAAAAACTGAAATGGATGTAGTGATCCCCGTATCGCAGGCAATATGTTTGTGCACGGTCTCCTTATCATGGCCGTGAAAAAACTTAGGTGGTGCATTATTTCTGGTGCATTATTAATTTGCAGGCGCCATGGCTGTTTACAGATATTGTTACGAGGTGGCAAGCCTACGAAAAAGACGACATGATGACAGATGATAATATGATTTAATGGCCGTGGGCCTAGCACGAGCGCTCCGTCCCGCGCCACTGCCCTCTTCTTCTTCGTAACACGACCCGGGTCCTCCGAGCGATCGTCCCGATCGATTGCTTAAATTCTCAATGATGAGGTGGCGATGACCATGATCAAAAAGGATAGAAGAAGATGAAAGGCTTGCCACCAAGATGAACGAAATGATCCGATCCGATGAACGGTTGTCTCTGGAGCTTCAGGTCCAGCGGTCGGTCGCCCACAGCCGAAGGTCAGGGGTTAAGGACTCACCGTACAGCTTGGGCGGGGGTGCCGTCTTGATTCGGATCGTCGTCGGGTCATGCTGCGTCTAGTCCTGGCCGTCGTGTCCTGTGGTCGGGGATGGGGACGGGGCTGGGGAAAGCGGCTGGTCGGTTCTGGTCAGGTCGGGCTCGGGTTGAGCTGGCGGCGGAGTCCAGGTCCCCTCGGCCAACGACGAAGGCGAGCAGAAGGCGGTGATGCTCCAGGGACCAGGATGACGAGGAGGAACCCGCACCTCCACCAAATGTTACTAGGTGGCAAGCCTACGTAAAGGACGACATGATGACAGATGATAATATGATTTAATGGCCGTGGGCCTAGCACGAGCGCTCCATCCCGCGCCACTGCCCTCTTCTTCGTAACAATTAACTTTGAGTGCGTGCTCGGTGCCCCCCAAGGAACCGAGATGCATGTTTTCGCTCTCGGCGATAGTCGATGGAGCTCGTACCGCTTGTATATCACCGTCGTCGGCACGAACTTTCGGCGTCTCAAATGGCTCTCTGCGCCCGTGTGGCCAGAAAACGGTCATATATTTACCAGCGCTTGTTTCCTGCCCTTTTTTTTTAGAAGAACGTTCTTTCAGTCTTGTAAACGTTGCTTCGTTCTTTTTGGTGGGCGGCCGTCCACCAGTCCTATAGCGCAAGGAAAGGATGCATTCAGAGTGAGAATTTTTTTCGTGCACCCTACGCTATTTATTGTAAAACAGGATTTTGCTTGAGTGTGAAACCTTTCCTGCCATCTCATTTTATATGCTTGGCACATCCCGTTGTGTTTTTGAACAATTTCAATTATGAATTAAAAATGGCTTCTGTCAGCTCCTAACCTGCATAAATACTGACATACAATAGCGATAATTTAAGTTTCTGCCAGCTCGTAATGCTCTGCTCATTGGAAAATTGGTTTTGAGGAGAAGCAATGACGCAGTAATTGCCTCACACCTAGGTGGGCATAAAAAATGCGCCGTAAGGGAGGGGAGTTAGGTGGGAGACAATGACGAAAGGAAGGTAGAGGTGCCATAGGAACGGCTCCAGAATAAATTCGGCCACATTGGGATCCTTAACGTTCACTGACAATGCACTGCACTCTGGCGCCCTTTTGCGCTTCGCCTCCATCGAAAACCTGCCAGCAATTCCAAATTGCATTTCGGATGTATATGCCCGATTTTTGAAAATTACACGTTAGCTGTAGCCTTTAATTTCTCATCGTTACAACGTCATAGAATGCCGCATATAATTTTGCACTCAGTGTGCATTGTACTTGGTAGTCAATTTATCGGATGTTCACGCATGCCGATCAAAGGAATCACGCATACGTAAATGAGCGAACCTGCACAAAATTTTAATGTTAGCCTTAGCGGTTTTTGAGGAAGCGAAATCGCGCATTAACTGTCTCTTCTTCGTGGATGCCTCAACCGTGCCGTGAGGAAATAGAGGAAGGTGAAGTAAAAGAAGAAAGAGAAAAAGACGTGCCGTAGTGAAGGGCTGCTGAATAATTTCGACCACCTCGAGATGTTTAAAGGGCACTGACATCGCATAGCATGCAGCTGATTTTTTTGTTTCACCTCCACCGAAACGCGACCGCAAGTTCATTCCCTTGTGAACTAAGGTACCGATCTCCTTGAGAGTGCGGAAGCAGAAAGTGGTACAGTGTTTAATATTTTTGTAGGGGTTTCTTACTTCACTGCCTTGATTCTGTATAGATATGAGAAGTACATAACAACACTAGAAGAAAACAGGTATATTCCTCCCACAGAGACTCAGCATGGCGGTGTTTTATTGCCATGAGTCTGTTGTCATCTCCTTCCAAAGAAGAGGAACAAGGCCGAATACTGCTTATAAATTGGTTGTTAGGAAAGGACGGACGCTGTAAATCTCTCAAAACTCGGCCAACAACTCAACCGCACCCCGGAGCTTAACTCGATGTCCCCTATCCATTCGCTAACCCATCCAACCTCCAGAGTCTACAACATTATACTCTACCATCAACGCCTCAACCGCCGATTCCTACTACCACCTGGAAAACAACTGTTGGCGCAGGAAGCTAGGGACTGCACAAATGCAGACCAACACCTTCCCCACTCTACACAAGTATAACATCATTCCCTTACCGATACCGCCCCAGGTGCCCATGGTGCGCCGGTCAGCCAACTGCCATGTGACATCGGGTGCATCGGGCACAAGCCCCCTCACCTGAAAACATATAGAACAAGAGGACAGTAGGAGGCCTCTCTGTCCAGCTCCGACCTGCAAGACCAACGCCAACAGGTTCGTCAGGTCCGTGCGGCAGCGACGGCCGCAGGGGTTCTTAACTAAGGACTCCAACCACCTTTTAAGACCCATGAACATTTATTACTGTGCATAATAAATGTTTACTACTACTAATACCACTACTACTACTCAACCGCGCCATGTGGCTACGGCACTTGGTGGTGGTGAAAGAAGGTAGAGGGAAAGAGGGCCATAGAAGAGACAAGCGCACTATAAACATTATTAGCTGAGTGGGATGACTGGAACCCATCATAATGGAGCAGGTCAACCGTGACGGAGGGCGGAGAGCATGGCCGAGACCTTATGTGCCTGGGCGATCCACTCAGTTCATCGGACAAGTCGAACCGGCTCCAAGATGTACAGCGCGGTCTACCAATACTCCTCGGTAGTTATTAAGCGGAAAGGGGTGAAAAGATAGACCCACATGATGTGGAATGGGGTAGTGTGCCCAGCGCAGAATCTGCAGTTCGCAAATGGAGGGCGGAGTAGATATGGGAGATATGAACGGGATTTGGGAAGGCGTGAATTTCAACCTGGCGCCAGAAGATTTTGTGCGTGCCGGATAGGGACCGGCTGGCTGGTGAGTGAAGGTTTTGGTCAAGTCGATAATTCAGGATAATTTTCTGAAAAGCGGCAGCCAGTCCATCGCTGACCTCTCTCCCTGGCGTGGATAAAGGCTGGGTCCCACCTAGGAAGTATTACCTCGGGCGTGTGCGTGAGCCGCCTCGTTACCTAGGTGTTCTCGGAAGAGTGAACGGAAGTCCGGATATTCTTGTGTGTGTGTGTGTGGGGGGGGGGGGGGGGGTGTTCAGAGAGCCACCCTTTAGATAGATTATTCATTGCGGATAATAATTAGGGGTGGGGAGGGGGTTGGAGGTGTTGATCGCTATGACGATGGCTGCCTCATCGGCAATATCGCAGGAGGCAAATATGACGAGGCAGCGAAAGTGGGCTGGCAGGTATGGCGCGTATCTGCGACCGCAAAGACGTTTCAGCGGCATTACTCGGCGGCATCTATGGCCACCTCCTCATTATTGTCATAGCGCTTCTGTAGAGTCTGAGCCCTTTTCTGCCGTCGTCGACCAGAATGGAAGATATGATGCCTGCTACGGAGAAGGGGGCTAATGCAATGCGTACTGTTAGGGACGAGGTAGCAGCATCCCACCGCTGCCACCAGTTTGTTAGGGATGAGGTAGCAACATCCCACCGCTGCCACCAGTTTGTTAAGGACGAGGTAGCATGGTCGTGTGCCGGAGAGTGAATGAGGGAAGTCTGAGACGAGGCTGCTGGAAAAGACAATTAGAGGACTTTATACAGGAATATTTACAAGTGAGCAGCAGGAACGCTGCATCACGACAGCTCAACAGGAGACCATGATGAAAAAAGCTCTTCGGCCGTGCCGCTGCCGGCTTTTTCAGAGTTCTCTTCCCTAGGGTCCCTAGATGGGGGCCGGGTTTCACTGGCACCAATCACCGACACGCACGCACTCACTCACTCCCGAGAGATCACGCCGTCGTCACGCGCTGGGAGATGGGAACGATGCCAACCACGTAGCGCAGACGCCGAAATGTCCATGAGCGGCGTTCGCGCGCGTTTCGAACGCGCGTTCACACTCGGTGTACGGGAAACGCTCGCTCAACCGGGCAGACGGACGCGGCTTCCGTGGCAATCCAGGCGTTCACCCAACGCGCGTCTCGGGGTTTGTCGGCGTTTCGCTGCTGCCATGTCGTTGTCTTCCCCACGACGAAGGCCAGACGTAACAGTACGCATTGATGAATTGAACGCGAAGGCAGGCTTTGGGGGGGAAAGAAGGATTCGCAGCGGATACCATCATGACTGAAGATGCGGCGGCCTGTGGCCGTTCGCGAGAGCCGCTCATATTTGCCCACTATGTGGGCTTCTATAAGCCCTGCCGCCGTGTTCCACAGGCTTAGTGCCTGAAGCCGGGTGCTAGAGCTGTCCCGGGGGCGGGCGTAAGAATGCTTTTTATGTTTAGCGGATGAAGCTGTCTATCATGTACTCTATCTTGAAGACAAAGCAAGCGGTTGAAACCACCCAGGTCATTTGAGAGATTCTACTGTACAGTCTCTACTCCCAACATGCGCGCTAAGTGCAGTTCTTTGTTGGCGGCAACGCGTTCGCTCGTAAATTTCACTGATGGTTCTGTGGATAAGGGCAGAGGAGAAAGCGCAGCTGCTTTTAACATTCTTGCTTTGAATACTGCCTAGTCTTTATGTTCTACTGAAGCCATGCCCTCCACAAAAGCCGAAAGCGTTGCAACCGAGGCTGCTTAACGGTGACAGCAAGAGTTTAATTTTTAACTGTTTTAGATGATCGTGTTTAGAGCCATGTAGTTCAATCAGACATCACGTATGGTCCTAATCTATGGGCATTCTTTAGGATTGATATGTCGCTACGTGGAGCAATTACGAGCAGAATCTCGAAGAATAATCCTATTCTGGCAAGCAAGCAAAGCCAACCCAGTACCTCTAAGAGAGCGAAGCCTGCTTGGTTGATTTATCCTAGGACTAACTCGCCCGCTACCTCATTGCCCCTGATTTCGTCGTGTCGCGGAACACATACGATTTAGGTTTTGCCAATGGCTGTGCTTCTTGGTGCCTTTTGCACTATGCGGGTCGCTGTCGTGTCGATTCAGCGTGGCATGTAGTTCCTACAAACATTTTTGCAGTTATTATCTATACAAAATGTTCTCTTGTTGCGTTTCTTTGGACGATTGCGAGAGCGATGGCACCTTCTTCAGCGGTTTTCATGCTTGGGCTGGCTGTTGTTGAGCTTGTTCTTTTACCCCCCTCCGCCTGAGTCTGTTGCTACGGCAAGGGTCTTGCGCTCGTACTTGTTCTTCGCTGCGACTTTGTAAGCCCGCCAAGGTTGTCTCGAAATTTCCTGTCGGGGGCCCAGATTCTTCCTTGTCTTCTCTTGCGGTGAAGTTTCGCAACCATGAGCCAATGTAGTGTTTTTAGGCGGATTTTTCTCCCGTCTTCGTCTCTGAGTTGGTGCTTGTTCTTTTGGGTGGCCCTGGATAATCCTAGTTTCTCTAGTAAGTGCATCCCTGTTCTCGTCTGCGCAAGTATGTCAGGTTGTGCGCCTCTTTCCGCTTCTCGTAACACGATAAATATGTTCGATAATCAAAAGGCCTTCAGCTTCTCTGTGGCTGTTGACTGTGGAAGTTGGCGTGCCGTTTTGTACGCTTTGCGTAGAATTATCTCTATTGGCATAAGCTAATCCTGCTTTTTGAACTCGGGGCAGGGGAGACTGTATGTCGGCCCCCTCGTCATTAGACCTTGTATTAATTAGTCTGAGGGTGACCTCATCCGTCATCCCATTCCTTCTGCTGCTCATTCATTGTACAATTCTGGTGATTTGCTCCATTGTGTTTTCAGGAAGCCGATGGTTTGGCTGCGCCGTTCCGTGTTTTGCAACCACGTCCCGAGTACTTTGATTTCCGTCTTCTCTTGTACCGGCTCGTTTCTGAATTTCACTTCAATGGGAGAGCCGTAATTTCACGCACCTTTCTTGATCCTTACATATTCTCACTTTTCTGCTGAGCAAGACAGGCTCCTCGATCTCTTGTACTGGTAGACTTGGTGTATTGCCCTCTGCAGCTTTTCTTTTTCCGCTAGCGATCCTCTAGTTGTGGATATTGTGATCTCGTCCATGTACACTGTGTAAATATCGTCCGTGATCTTGTGGAGCTTTTTCGTGAGCCCTATCACCCCCAGGTTCACAGCAGCAGCGATACCAACGCAGCCATGTAGGGCGCCTTTGTTTAGTGCCGTGAAATCTGGTGTGAGAACAGAAAATTTTCTGTTGTTCTTTTCCACTGCAATATGCAGCAGATGTGTACCAAATAGGATGAGTTCGGTTTTGAATGAGGGCAGTGCCCCCTTCCTCGTCATGTCTCGTGAAAGCAGTCATTCACCCCGGAGGTGTGTGGTTGCTGTGCGTGTGGTGAGCCTAAAATTCTGAACTTCCGCGCAGCTGCCTTCTGTGGTTCATTAAGTTTTTGTTTGCGGCGCGAGAGCAAAACACTCATTCGCCATTACCTGTCGTCGCGCGCAGGACGCTCGCATATAAAGCCAATGTCTGTTGTCTGTTTAACAACCTGGTTTAACAGCCGTCGGTCTATCGTTAAGGTGGTCTGGTTAACAGCTTAGTTTAACAGCCGCCGGTCAACCGTTAAGGGTGCCTTCGAGTTCACAGCCATGGCGGCCTACCTTGTCTCTGCGCTGTTAATCCTGTGCGCCACTCCCGCAGCCTTCGGCAGCGAATCACTGGTGAGAGAAACACCACAGCTTTGGCGGCACGCTTCGAACCGTGGCTACGTTCTGTATATTTGTACAGAGCTCATACGTGAGAACCTTGCTATGATTTTTCATAACGCCGCTATGAATGGCTGGCTATATTTTTGTGCTTGAAGATTCAAATGGTTTATAATTTCGAGTGAAAAGACTGGACTGCTATGTTAGCCAAACAGATACTACAACCAAAAAGAATTGAAGCATCTGTGAACAAATTTCTACGCTGCGTCCCGCCGAGACTTTTTAAATTCAGAAATTTGTGGAAAATTGGCTTTTTGACGAAAGAAAATGGCCCAGTAATTTTCTCACAACTCAAGGGACAGACGAACCGCCTCGTAAGGGAAGGGAGGAAGGTGGGATTGAACGAAGAGAGAGAGAAACAGGTGCCATAGTGGAGTGCTTCGGAGTAATTTCGACTAGCTGGGAGCGTAGTCCTTGCACTGACATCGCATAGGAACCAGTGGGTTCACTGAAATTCTCCTCACGATGAACTTCGCAAACTTCTTTCCAGAATCACCACACACAGGAATTGATAGATGCGGTCGCAGCGCTAGAGAGTGACGTGGCGATTTTCGACTCCGTCGACGACCCCAGCCAGCGATGCATGTATGCTACTCGGCCAGTATTCTTCCCTGAAGAACAATTCGCTATTTACATTCTTCACTACCCAGACGGAAGTGGGTAGGTAAGCAGCGTGCCTGCTTTCGATGGCCTCTTCACAAATGCACAACTACCGAGATCATTCGAAATATTGTGTGCACTTCCTTAAAAGCTCACAAGTTAATATAGTGTATTAAGATATAACGTTATTAATTATAAGAACGGTAATGTACTTACGATTTAGATTATCTATTCAAAGTAGCAGATTTCAAAACATATGCGCTGTATCAAATTGAGCGAAGTCGAAAATAAAATTCAGGTAGCAATCAAATTTTGAACCCAACCTAACCATTTTCCTCTAGCTCCTCGCAATATTTCATTGCGCAGATCTCAGACATTAATCTTCTTCCTTTTGGAGTGAACCACCAACAAACCCGGCTTATAGTTTTCAGTCCTACGAAATAGGAAAGCGTTTTCCAGAGGCACATGGTTCTAATATTTCAGAAAGGGTGGCGTCTTGGGGAAATATTCGTGTTGCAAATAGTTGAACTAGCTCGGCGGCAACGCAGTTTCAGCAATTTTTATTGAGTGGTCATTCGTGCTCATCTCAACTTATTTTATTTCCTCAGAGGGGAGAGAAAACGCGCTTACTGGGTTAGCCTTAACGTCCCCGACTCAGGATACTACCCATCCGGCCCCTGCGAAGGTAGGCCTCCAATTTTTGCACTTTTCTTGACGCAACCTTTTCCATATTCCTTCAGTTAACCATACCTAGACCTGCTTTCCTGGACAACGCTTTTAATTTGGAGAGAACTGTCCAATATCTTAAGATACTGTTATGTATGTAACGATAGAAACTTGCTGGTTTTCTGATGCATAGCAAGATATGACTTTTAACGTTTCTCTTGCCCTCCCACCGAGCACCTAAGACTGCCACAAAAACCCAATGGTGTGCTTTTTTTCATAACTTATGGCAGAAATCTGGAACGCCCGGACGAGGTACCTGCGGATGATTTGATTGTTGTGGTGTAATCTCTCGACAGGCGAAAAAATTGCTTTATTAAATAACAGCCCATTTAGAATATGGGCACATCATAATTTTTGTTTATGTTTAAAAGCGAGAAACCACTTTCGCAAGTTTTCAGTATTTCAGCCTTTAAGCAGCACCAGTCACGTTTCGATCTGCATATTTATTCTGACTGCAATAAATAAGCGGTAGCGAATTATTTCTTAATTCATCCCAATGTTAGCAATGTAAACATAGCAGTGCATCCTGAGGAGTGCCCTTTCCTTTGGTTTTATTCAAATAACTTTGACGCGCTGCCTTTGTACCAGCGACAAGCGACTGTCGGTGTAACGACAGCGCCTCATTCTGACAAGTGTGAGGGTAGACACTCACCTTCACTCACCAGCCAGCCGGTCCCTATCCGGCACGCACAAAATCTTCTGGCGCCAGGTTGAAATTCACGCCTTCCCAAATCCCGTTCATATCTCCCATATCTACTCCGCCCTCCATTTGCGAACTGCAGATTCTGCGCTGGGCACACTACCCCATTCCACATCATGTGGGTCTATCTTTTCACCCCTTTCCGCTTAATAACTACCGAGGAGTATTGGTAGACCGCGCTGTACATCTTGGAGCCGGTTCGACTTGTCCGATGAACTGAGTGGATCGCCCAGGCACATAAGGTCTCGGCCATGCTCTCCGCCCTCCGTCACGGTTGACCTGCTCCATTATGATGGGTTCCAGTCATCCCACTCAGCTAATAATGTTTATAGTGCGCTTGTCTCTTCTATGGCCCTCTTTCCCTCTACCTTCTTTCACCACCACCAAGTGCCGTAGCCACATGGCGCGGTTGAGTAGTAGTAGTGGTATTAGTAGTAGTAAACATTTATTATGCACAGTAATAAATGTTCATGGGTCTTAAAAGGTGGTTGGAGTCCTTAGTTAAGAACCCCTGCGGCCGTCGCTGCCGCACGGACCTGACGAACCTGTTGGCGTTGGTCTTGCAGGTCGGAGCTGGACAGAGAGGCCTCCTACTGTCCTCTTGTTCTATATGTTTTCAGGTGAGGGGGCTTGTGCCCGATGCACCCGATGTCACATGGCAGTTGGCTGACCGGCGCACCATGGGCACCTGGGGCGGTATCGGTAAGGGAATGATGTTATACTTGTGTAGAGTGGGGAAGGTGTTGGTCTGCATTTGTGCAGTCCCTAGCTTCCTGCGCCAACAGTTGTTTTCCAGGTGGTAGTAGGAATCGGCGGTTGAGGCGTTGATGGTAGAGTATAATGTTGTAGACTCTGGAGGTTGGATGGGTTAGCGAATGGATAGGGGACATCGAGTTAAGCTCCGGGGTGCGGTTGAGCTGTTGGCCGAGTTTTGAGAGATTTACAGCGTCCGTCCTTTCCTAACAACCAATTTATAAGCAGTATTCGGCCTTGTTCCTCTTCTTTGGAAGGAGATGACAACAGACTCATGGCAATAAAACACCGCCATGCTGAGTCTCTGTGGGAGGAATATACCTGTTTTCTTCTAGTGTTGTTATGTACTTCTCATATCTATACAGAATCAAGGCAGTGAAGTAAGAAATCCCTACAAAAATATTACACACTGTACCACTTTCTGCTTCCGCACTCTCAAGGAGATCGGTACCTTAGTTCACAAGGGAATGAACTTGCGGTCGCGTTTCGGTGGAGGTGAAACAAAAAAATCAGCTGCATGCTATGCGATGTCAGTGCCCTTTAAACATCTCGAGGTGGTCGAAATTATTCAGCAGCCCTTCCCTACGGCACGTCTTTTTCTCTTTCTTCTTTTACTTCACCTTCCTCTATTTCCTCACGGCACGGTTCAGGCATCCACGAAGAAAAGAGACAGTTAATGCGCGATTTCGCTTCCTCAAAAACCGCTAAGGCTAACATTAAAATTTTGTGCAGGTTCGCTCATTTACGTATGCGTGATTCCTTTGATCGGAATGCGTGAACATCCGATAAATTGACTACCAAGTACAATGCACACTGAGTGCAAAATTATATGCGGCATTCTATGACGTTGTAACGATGAGAAATTAAAGGCTACAGCTAACGTGTAATTTTCAAAAATCGGGCATATACATCCGAAATGCAATTTGGAATTGCTGGCAGGTTTTCGATGGAGGCGAAGCGCAAAAGGGCGCCAGAGTGCAGTGCATTGTCAGTGAACGTTAAGGATCCCAATGTGGCCGAATTTATTCTGGAGCCGTTCCTATGGCACCTCTACCTTCCTTTCGTCATTGTCTCCCACCTAACTCCCCTCCCTTACGGCGCATTTTTTATGCCCACCTAGGTGTGAGGCAATTACTGCGTCATTGCTTCTCCTCAAAACCAATTTTCCAATGAGCAGAGCATTACGAGCTGGCAGAAACTAAAATTATCGCTATTGTATGTCAGTATTTATGCAGGTTAGGAGCTGACAGAAGCCATTTTTAATTCATAATTGAAATTGTTCAAAAACACAACGGGATGTGCCAAGCATATAAAATGAGATGGCAGGAAAGGTTTCACACTCAAGCAAAATCCTGTTTTACAATAATTAGCGTAGGGTGCACGAAAAAAATTCTCACTCTGAATGCATCCTTTCCTTGCGCTCAAGGACTGGTGGACGCCCGCCCACCAAAAAGAACGAAGCAACGTTTACAAGACTGAAAGAACGTTCTTCTAAAAAAAAGGGCAGGAAACAAGCGCTGGTAAATATATGACCGTTTTCTGGCCACACGGGCGCAGAGAGCCATTTGAGACGCCGAAAGTTCGTGCCGACGACGGTGATACACAAGCGGTACGAGCTCCATCGACTATCGCCGAGAGCGAAAACATGCATCTCGGTTCCTTGGGGGGCACCGAGCACGCACTCAAAGTTAATTGTTACGAAGAAGAGGGCAGTGGCGCGGGATGGAGCGCTCGTGCTAGGCCCACGGCCATTAAATCATATTATCATCTGTCATCATGTCGTCCTTTACGTAGGCTTGCCACCTAGTAACATTTGGTGGAGGTGCGGGTTCCTCCTCGTCATCCTGGTCCCTGGAGCATCACCGCCTTCTGCTCGCCTTCGTCGTTGGCCGAGGGGACCTGGACTCCGCCGCCAGCTCAACCCGAGCCCGACCTGACCAGAACCGACCAGCCGCTTTCCCCAGCCCCGTCCCCATCCCCGACCACAGGACACGACGGCCAGGACTAGACGCAGCATGACCCGACGACGATCCGAATCAAGACGGCACCCCCGCCCAAGCTGTACGGTGAGTCCTTAACCCCTGACCTTCGGCTGTGGGCGACCGACCGCTGGACCTGAAGCTCCAGAGACAACCGTTCATCGGATCATTTCGTTCATCTTGGTGGCAAGCCTTTCATCTTCTTCTATCCTTTTTGATCATGGTCATCGCCAAATCATCATTGAGAATTTAAGCAATCGATCGGGACGATCGCTCGGAGGACCCGGGTCGTGTTACGAAGAAGAAGAGGGCAGTGGCGCGGGACGGAGCGCTCGTGCTAGGCCCACGGCCATTAAATCATATTATCATCTGTCATCATGTCGTCTTTTTCGTAGGCTTGCCACCTCGTAACAATATCTGTAAACAGCCATGGCGCCTGCAAATTAATAATGCACCAGAAATAATGCACCACCTAAGTTTTTTCACGGCCATGATAAGGAGACCGTGCACAAACATATTGCCTGCGATACGGGGATCACTACATCCATTTCAGTTTTTGCACTTTTTTTCGTGTTTCTCGTAGGCATCTATAGAAATCATATCAGGCAAACATCTGGTTTGATTGTGATTTCGTATGCCTTCTTTGTCACGCGCATAGACTGTCCTCATCACTTACGGGGAGTGCTGGTCTTCAAATAGCAGAAAAAAAAATGCGAAAATTTTCGTGTTTTAAATATTGCATATTCTTGTTCCGTACACTGAAAGAACCTCATAACAAAGTTTTTGAGGTCTAAGTCGATATCAAACGAATAAGAAACTATATATTTGACGCCCTCGAAGCTTCGAACAGTCGATTTGAGAGCAAAATTGAGCAGAATTCGAGCCCATCGCGTACCGCAACTGAGTACCCGATGGCCGCCATAATGGTCTTGCTAGAAACCTAGCGCTTTCTCTACATTTCGGTATTTCTCACTGGTGTGAAATAATTTCGGAACGTCGCGTTTTCGCGTTTTCTGAGGCCTCTACAAGAATGTACGAATGGCTGGCGCGTGCACTTCAAATGAGCGTTTCTCAACTTCATGTTTTTGCGAACACAGCCAGCCTTATGGAAGTATTCGTCATGTCGTTATCGTGGATTTCAATGCCGTTGAATTAAGGAAAACTAAGCTACAGAGGTACGATGCTTTTGTCGCTCAGTCCAACACTCCAAATTTTCTGAACAATAATAATACCTATTATGTTTCCTAATGCTGGTGCTTGGCGATAACATACCGTTATTTATTATGATTTACCTCAATAATAATAAAAATAGCATAGCCTCACATGACCAGTCTTCGCCTGCTTAGCATTTCAATCAGTATCAAAAAGTAAGGAAAGGTGTCTTAATGACCTGTAAGCAATTACCTTATTAGGCAATGCAAAAGGAAGGGCTAATTGTTGGCTATCAGTCTAAAAACAGCGTGAACAGAAGGAGGCATAAGAGAGACGTACAACACGCCATCATTACTGAGGTAAACAACAGCAACAACAACGGGCGCTAACTCATAACTGACGATTTATTGCGAAGATGCCACTTCTATAGAGATGTTTCACAACAAATAAAAAATTGAGAAGAGGCACAAAATGGGGGGAAACAGCCTCACGAAGGTTTCACCTCTTAGTAGGAAGAAACATCATTTCTTTGTCGGATAAAAGCACCCATTGCGCTCTGACAAAGGTGCCATTTGATATGTTGCAGGGATCATCCACTTCCCTAGTGAGCCCGTCAGCATGCGAACCTATCACTTCATAGTGCATAAAATCTGGACGACACTTTCTGCATGTTTGGTAATGGGAGGCTACACGTCCCTCCACGCCATTTTTCACATCACTTTCGTTCTCGTGGAAAAGGTCATTTAGGCACCTGCTAGCCTGCCCAATCTATTTTCACCCACATGTCAGAGAATTTCATAAATAAGCTGTTTATCATATTCAAGAAATGGCTTTTGATTATTAGTTCTGCAAATTATTCCTTTCTTTGGACGAGTGTTGACGCGGTTGCGTATTTTAGATAGCTGTTCAGGAGCGGAAAGGAATACTTTCATTTTAGGAATTCATAATATTTTTAAGTCTCTGTGAGAGTACGGCAATAGACAAAGGCGGCAACTTTTTTATTCTTTTTTATTACCCGAGTCCGATTCATCTGAACTACAACTTTTTTTTCTTCCGCTTTCGCAGCTTTTGAGTGACTGCAACCAGTAGATAATAACGGTAGCCTGTTCCTGAGAAGCGAATGCATTCTTTTAAAAGCTTATTTGCACAATGTGTGGACTAGGATTTGTGAGAGCGTTCAGGAAACACAGGCTGGCCATGGCTCCTTGACCAATTTTGAATTCGGTGAATGGTAAGGACAGGCTTCTTATAGGGGAGGGGGGTTCTTATCTGCATGTCCAACACATGTGTTGTGTTTGGAATTGCAGCTTCATATGAAAGAATCGGATAGATCGATTTTTGGGCAACTCGTGGGTCAGAACCAAAGTGGATAAGGCCGAATTATAATTGTTCATAATGGGCAGTACTGCTCAGCTAACGTACTGGTTGCAAATGTTTGTGACGAACAAACAGTCATCGTTTTGTCAAAACGTCTGCACAACAGAACTTGGAAGAATGAGAGCCAACTTCTTGCCTTTGGGTGCCAGACAAATTTCGCTTAGGATGGGGTTGCGAGGCATGATCCTGTGGGCATTCCTGATTTTCGTAGATAAACATGTCCTTCGCATGTGCAAAATATTAAGGACAGGTACATTGGTCAGTTCGATCGGGTTTAACGCACCAATGAAAACTCAGGCGATGAGGGACGCCGCATGGGAGGGCCCGGGTAAAATCAACCACCTGTGGGTCTCTAACGTGCACTGAGATCGTACTGTACACGGGCCTCTAGCATTTCGGCTCCATCTAAAGGGACCGCCGCAGTCGGGATTAAAACAACGTTTTTCGGGTCATCAGCTCAGTGTTCTAACCATGGAGCCACCGCTGCAGCTAACAGGTACATAAACAGAGGGTTCAAGAAGGCGTGTACTGATATACCGGCAGCGTTCTGGAAAGCAACGCCGCCGTAGTGATCGATGCTTTTATTTATGTATTTATTTATTTATTTATTTATTTATTTATTTATTTATTTATTTATTTATTTATTTATTTATTTATTTATTTATTTATTTATTTATTTATTTATTTATTTATTTATTTATTTATTTATTTATTTATTTATTTATTTATTTATTTATTTATTTACAAATACTGCTGTCTCTGAGGAGAGACATAGCAGGAGTGGGTAAATACATTAGTAAAAACAAATAACATGGGTAGCATAGAGATAGATAATACAGAAGTATTAAAAACAGATCAACCGGTCAAATTGTCAGGCAACTAACAGTTTTTCGGAAAACTGAAGTAATTTGTCCTGCGGGATTGATTATTAAATGTCTTCAATATCTACTAGAAAGACCATATGCTCCTCGCATATGTTAACTTGAAAAACTTGAGAACATGAAAAAAAAAAAACTTCGTACGACGTTTTGATCAGAAACTGGTGATCCACTTGAAGCATTTATGAATGGGCAGTGAGAAACACAGAAACCGACTTTTGCGAGGCCCATTTTTCGTATATAGTAACACGCAGGGGGCATTTTGACGAGTGGAAAGAGCATCCCCGTAGTGTTGTTCTCACTGTCATCAATACTTTTCAAAAGACCAACTGTAAACCTTCCCTCTGCCTGCCGTCCAATTTCCTACGACGCCCCGTTCACGGCTCCTCTCACCTATGCCGAAGCTGTCTCGTCTCCACGAACATCGATTCCTGCTCCCATATCTTATGCCAAAGCCGTGGCACGGCCACTACCATCCTTCCTTCCTGGTGATCGCGTCTGGCTGTGGGTTGCGTTGGTTGCGAAATTTCACGGGCCCTATCGTGTCATCCCACAGACTTCTCCTGTCAACTATCTCGTTGAACCTTTAGCTCACTCCAGCGACCTTCACCGCTTTGGCCGTGAGATCGTTCACGACGACCGCTTGAAGCCATACTATGACCCCACCATCATTTTGTTGCACTGAGTCGCCAGGACGGGTTCCCCTTTGCTGGGGGGGGGGGGGGCGATTTTAGTGAAGAAGTTGCGCTGAACCCGTAGACGTAAAAGAAGACGAGGAGTGTAGCCGCCCGGCAGACTAAGAGGCAACAACTACGAGCTTCGAAACCAGAACATCGGTGCTGTGTTTCTTACGGCTACTAGTGCGTTAAATCCCGCCATACACGTACTTTTTTCAAACCGCGTTGATGAGGTCAGTGTATTGCGCTCTCGCTTTGAACTAGAACGTCGATGACATATGTGACATTCCCTTGTTCAAAAATGTATGTGCGCTTGTCTTCTCTAGAGTTCGGTATCAAACCCTGCCACTCTGGTGCCCCGTGTCAAGTCATGTGCTACATGACAGCAGCAGCACAACCCGGTTATCCTTCTACACTCATGTCACATTGAGTGCTAATAGCAACTATAGCAGAATAATAACCCTGTCATTATTCTACTGTAATGCAAATGTCATATACCACTCCAAAGAGATCCTTAAAATAAAGGCGTCTGATTTCACTTTAAAGGGAAAATGTAAAAGGCATTATGTAAAACTATGAACGCGGATCAAAGGTGAAGCAGTAATTCAACTGTCAGCCTTACTCGCGGTCGGTTTTGCTAGCAGCTTTCCTCGTAACAAGGCACAGATATTATACTGACTAGTATTGACACTCAATGTAGTCGAAATATTTGATTTCCTCAAGATCTGAGTGCCAAATAAGCACCTGCTGCATGCAGCAGAAAACTGCTGCATAATCTGTTCACGTATTGTGTATGCACAAACAAGGTGGAAGAGGTGAATGGAAAATGATGTCTGCTTCCTTGTCATAACTGCATCTCTATGCGTGTTCACAAAACGTTCACTCGGTGAGTTTTGAGACTTTTTTCCGCATCGCTTACCTAGTGATGACATTGACCTCATTGAATATACTTGCTGTAAAACTTGCTGCTTGCTGTACACACATGGGAATTTAAGAGTTTGTAGGTGCTGGGTTGGCTCAGCCCTGTGGTTTTTAAATGATGGCATGGTTAAAGAAAGCTGGCAAAGAACACCATAAAAGAAATGAATGCCTGCATGCTCTCGCAACTCTTTACATTCTCATTTTGCCAAAATGTACGGCTTCTAAGGGCATACCCAAAAATATAAAAGAGCAAGTACCAAGGACAGCAAACGGAGAAAAGACATATTTACGCAAAAGGCGTACTGGCGCTAAAAAACGGAGACAACACACACGGCTGAATGCACGGCTGATGTTGTGTACGTTGTTCCTCTAAGCTGCGGTAAGGAATATATTGGCCAGACAGGTCAGTGCTACAATGAACGAGTGAGGCAGCACAAGATTGCTGTAAAAAATGGCTATGGCAGCCACATGGCCGCTCACTGCAAAAGCTGCAAATGCCATTTCGGTTTTGAGAACACGAAATTCATTGCAAGGTGAAAAGACAGATTAGAGCGTGAGATAATAGAAGCCTATTACATCAAGCAGATGGGTGATATCTGCATAAGCAAACCATCTGTGTCGCTATCGGATGATATTAGGTTTCTTAGTGGGTCTTTGTCAGCGTTATAATCATTGCTTTGGTCCGTTTGGCACGTGTGTCTTTGTTAAATCACCCCTTATATCTGGTTTGTCTTTATCGTTTTGCATGCATTGTGGTTATTAAGTGGTTTTTCTGTGAATAAACTCAGTTGGAAGTTGGCGCCAGTCCTGTCTTGTTGTGTGTGTTTTCTCCGTTTTCTAGCGCCAGTACGCCTTTTGCGTAAACATGTCATGCTACAATCAACTAGCTCAAATCAAAGTATTGCTGGAGAAAAGACGTGCATCATTGCGACCTCTTTGTTTCATGAACCGAGTAGCAATGAACGTAGTGGTAGACCGCCAGAAGCGAATATCGGAGGTCGTGGGTTGGCATACACACCTGGTTGTTTTTCTTCTGATTTCGAATCGTTTACCTTTAAGCAAAAATATAATCACACCATTAACCTCCAGTTGATAATCATTGTTCGCTAGCTTCATGTCTATGTTATAGCGACCCCCTCAATACGCTTTCCTTGTCTGTTCAATAGCAATAAAGACGCTTTCGACTTAGCCTTATACCAGCAAAGGCGCGTTGGGTACTTCCGGGCCCGAATATGACAGCGATAGGAACCCCGACTGTCAAGGCCGACCAGCTCCCTCAGACGCCCGTGAATGTGTTTGTAGACAGTTCCACCTCCGACCTATGCCTGACGCAAGTTACGACCAGCAATTTGGTTCTAGAAGGCTCCCAGATTTGAACGCGAGCATACGGCCTTACTCGACAATTTGGGGGCCCACAGTCTTTGCACAAAAAACGCCTCACCGGGAAAGATAGTGCGTCGTGCCTCGGCGGGTATGGATAAATATTTATATAAGGCAAGACAAGTTAGAAGGGGCATCTGTTAACCGGCGTCGGCGCTTCGGCGGACGCGGTTGTTGCGGCGCGCGTCTGTTCTGTATTTTATCTTAGATCTTTCAACACACTTCTGTCTGCACTTGGCAGCAATTGTGGCTCAGCTCGAGGCAGTGGGCAAGCCCGTGCACTTTCCTTTATCATCTTTCCTTCAAACGCAACCATCACCATCTCACCTGTCGAAGTACTTCTTGTCTGCTGCGTCACTTTCAGCACCATTTGCTGTGTTGAAGTATATTTTCCGTTCCCATTCCGTAACGCGGTGGTAACTACGCGTCTTCTCAGAGATGGGCTCCTTATACTTATCGATTATATGCAGGTCATTATATTGTTCTGTAGTTGCCTGCATTAACCCGTCTCATTCTGTGAAGTCGAATAGTAGACCTTTTGAAGCACAAGTGAATATATTTTCAATGTTTTCAATGTATATTTTTATCTTATATTCAATGTAATTTTAAAGCATTATAAAGAAGCTAAGCCGGAAAAATGTATTTTTAGATATTTTTAAGAATGTTCAAAATAGTATTCCAAATATACCTATAAAGTATCGTATTGCAGTTGAAGCATAGGGTCAAAAAATGTGAAATAAATATGAAATTAATACAACATCTTCGTAAAGCATTTTTAGCACATCCTTGGTTTCGCTAAGAGCTGGGGTCCAGAGAATGCTGTGACGGGTGTGTGTACCGTTAGTGTGTTTCGTCATGATGTAGGCGGCCTCTTGGCAGAGGTCCCCATTCAGGTAGGCCTTGCAGGATTTTTGGAGTCGCTCATGAGTTTAGTCATTTAGTCATTAGTCATTTGTCATTTAGTCGCGACTGCGACTTGCTCAGCGTCCGCTATGTTGTGCCGGCTTTGGACCGTGGCACTGGCTATCCCCTCCCCAAGGTTGATTGTAACGGTTGCTACCACAGCCGCCAGACCTTCGTAGGGGCTGTGCGAACATTTCCTGTGTGGGCTATGCCGCTGAGGAGTCGTGATCCCTACAGAGCTCAGGCGCAGGCGGCGTTCTTGAGCAGCTATGAGGGCTTCCTTGTGCTCCGCATAGGTACCGAAGGCACCCATGAAATGTATGGCATCAGCTGGCGCAGAGTTCGAAAAACCGAGTGCGATTTTGTGGTCTTTACGAATTTGGGCTTCTATTTTTTCTTCTTCCCTCCTGGTGGTTTCATGGAAGGGCAGGCTGCATGTCCACCGTGGAATGATGAGCGCTGCCGCCACGCGTAAAGCGTCCCGTTCCTTAAGACCGCCCCACCGGTTGGTGACGAGGCGTATCATACCGCAATCTGCTCTGCGACGCAGTAAGCCCTGTTATGGTGTACGGTGGCTGTGATGGTGGCTTTGGATCCACATGCCAAGGATGCGGATAGTATGGACCTCTGGGAGTTCCTGGTCTTGCAGGTGAAAACTGATTTGCTTTTTTTTGAGAAGCTTTTTATGGACGCGAATGTATTCTGATTTTTTCCGGGGCACTGCTCATCCCACAGCGTTGGGCCTCGATGGTGTCCATGGCTTGTAATTTCGCTTCCTTCTAACGTGTATAGCCAGCGGTTGTCCAGACCGTGAAGTCATAGGCAAAGAGCGCATGACGGACGCTAGGCTGATCGGCGAGCATGCGTGCGAGGAGCATCACGGCAACATTGAACAGCAGGGGAGAGGTTATCGAACTCTGCGGGTACCTTTCCGTGGGGAGAGTCGTTCATCAGACTTGAGCTCGCCCACGCTGATGGTGGCTGTTAGGTCATCGAGGGAATTCCCCTCGTAGTGGAACATTTCATGACCGCATCGATAGCGTCTGAGGTTTGTCAGGACAGCCTCGTGACTGGTGTTATCAAAGGCTCCTTTGGTGCCTGCGGCCAGGATAATTCCCTTATTTTAGGATGAGATGTGGACCAGGATATCCTCCTTAAGTTGGAGCATGATGTCCTGTGCAGGCAGATTCTTCGAAAATCCGAACGTGGTGTCCAGAAAAAGTTCCTCACGCTCCAAGTGCTTTGTCAGTCGAGTATGTACGATTTGCTCAAACCATTTACCCACGCAGAGCGCGAGCAAAATCGGCCGGACGTTCTTCAGGTGTGTGCGCGTTGCCTGGTTAGGGGGCTTATTATTTCTGCGTGCTTTAACTCCCGGGGTGTCGTTCCAGTCTGCAAACGCTCGAGAATACGCGAGCCGAGAGGCGCACAATGGCTGAGAACTTGACACAGTTACTAGACGACATGGAGCCAGCTCAGAACACCAAAGAACACTCAGTGGCACCTACCGCCGCCCCCCCCCCCCCTGCCTCCCAAAAAGACCTCAGTTGAGAGCGGAGTGTTGCCTGAAGACAACTGCAGACTAATACACACCTCAATCTGAGTCTACACACTGGCTTTAAGTGTTTGAACGAAAATGCGTAGTAGAAATCCTTTTTTCAGTAGACGCCTGGACCGCACCGTCAAAGGATGGAATAAGGAAGGGTACGTAGGTAGCGAACAAAAAAAAGTTAAAATTACATGCTTCAACGTAAGTAGTTAACTGTTTGACGCTGCGCAGCTTCTAATAATTTTAAGGGAATAAGCTTGCCCAGGGCAGAGTGAGCGGCGCGGGCTTCAGAGAGTGCGAGCTCCGTGACGTGAGTGGTGCGCCAGACGCAAGCAGCGTCTGTGTTGGCCAAGGGACGGTGTCTTTTTTCCAGTCAAGGCTGGTGACCTCTACTGAGCACTGAGCTGCACTTCGCTAATTTTTGCTGCTTAACCAAGGAAGACGCTAATGTCAGCGGAACACAGCTTTATTTCGAGAGTACAGCCGGCGAATGGTGGCTACCCTGTGAATCCGCCTTCTGCGACCCACCTATGGGCACAGTTCTTCGCTGTACAGTGTGTAATTGTTAGGGCCGCACTTGTTGCCAAACTCCGTCAGGCAGTGTTCGGGCACCGAATCTTTGCTCTCGGTCTTGACAAAGAGAATGCAATCTGCAAAACGAAAAAAAAAGACATTCTGTATTGTGCCAGAGAGAAAACGTCAGTTTCCAACTATTCATTAAAAATATGTATTTGCAAAATATGCTTCGGAAATAAACTGCGCTTTTTAAACCTTTGTTGATTAAAATACAAAGAGATCAATGAAAATATGCCTGGTAGTTTAGCATTGCTATAAGAACAAATTATTATCAGAAAGCCCAATTTTTTGCCGGTGGCAACCACTGCCACGTGCTTAAAAGCGCGATTGAGGTGTCCACTAACCCAGGCAGCCAGTTATGCCCCTTTCCTTGCCTCAAAAACAACAGTTTCTAAACGTTGTAAGCGCCAACGCCAAAATGAAAGAAATGAACGCCGCCAGCCTATTGCTAAAGTGCCGCGTTTCTGCCACAAGTTGTTCAGTGCCAGCAAAAGCAGCACACGTCTCTCTGTCACCACCGCCACTTTCCTCAAAGCGCAATTAAGGTTTCCACTGACCCAGTTAGCAAGTTCCGCGGGCTACAACTGAGGTTTCCAACAGACACTCACCGCCGAAATGCAAGGAGTGCGACTAGAAGAGGTTTCGTACTAAAAATCGTCACATCTTCATAATGCTAGCTGATACACCTGCATTTAAACAAATATCTCTAATTTATTAGCGCCGCTAGGACGTTGAGAAATCGGCACAGCCTATTGCCTACAATTAGCATTTAGTATGGCCTCGAATCAACACTTAGTGAGCAATGCTTAACCAAGCAAATCGTTGTACCAGAAATATTTTTCAAAGAGGGAGAGAGGATGAATTGTTGGACGCATTTTGAAAGGATCACATCTGCACGGACATTGATCACTACATCGCACCAATTACTGCCCGGTACAAATGACCCCATCATGCCCATACAGATACAAGCTGATTAACTCTGGTGACCTTCGCGCTGCGCTCACGGTCCACTGAGACACTCCCAACAAAGACATGGACGCCTGGGATCAGTCAGTCAAGGATGACGTCCACCACAACGCGCAACACACTGAAACTACCTCCCAAACCCGTACACTGGACCCAAGACGAGCGCACCTCTCGGAGGCTTATCACACCCTCCTTAAATGTTGGAAAGGCAATAAACATAATAGAACGCTTAAAGGCAGCTGACCACAATAAAAAAAAACATCAAAGATTGAAGCGGTGGTCTTGTGGTAGAGCGTCGGCCTCGCATTCAGAAGGTGCAGGTTTCAATCCCTAGTCCCGCCGGGTACCCAACGCTTTCGTTAATGAGTACAAGATATCCCCTGGCCTGGTGCTCGGCTCTTCTAGTGTGAGATGCTTGGGAAAAGGGTCTTAAACCACATTTGCCGTGACGGATCAGAGATAAGTTCCGCGTCAAGCAACCCTAAATCCGCCTCGTGCGGTAGAGGCCACTAGGTGGTATACAGTTACAATCCTTTCTAGCATATACTATTTGCAGGAGAAACCTTGTACTGAAATAATCATATATTTTCACACAAAACTTCCCCAACCTCTCGGAAAAATTTAAAGAAAACTGATTGAATATGCACGAGCTTTTGCTATCCATTATAAAAAACAGCACAGAGTAACAACACAACACAGATGACCAATAATGAAAACATCAGGACATGCTTATCTTCAGACAGAAAGAGCTAAGTGGAGTTGAGTTGTATGCCACAGGTTGAATTAGCCTTACTTAGAAACACTGACAGCCACTTTCAAAATTGTCTGAAAGCGCACATAGGATGGTAAATTAAAAAAAAAAATAAAACATTCTCAGTAGCAAAATACAAGTTTTTCGCAATAGCACCGTTTTTATCTGCTTCATCAATTCGTGCTTAGAGCAGCTAAAATCGGTTAATTCCTTGACATTGTTGAGTATTTATATTTCCTTGGAAATGGAACGTATGTTTTCTGTAATTTACTAGTATCTTGGGCGTATATATTGCTTTCGGTCTAAGCCAGTGGCTTTGACTACAGTGTTTTTTTTACCACCATTTCATTTTCTTTTCAGGAACGCCACATTTACAGAAAAAAAACTCTGTCTGCTCTTAGCATGCATACTGATTGAAAAGTGGTGCTGTGCGCAAGCTCGCATAGTGGCCATGAAAATTTCATAACATACGAAGAATTTTTTAGTAAGATGAATTTCCTGTAATTATTCTAGGTCGTTGTGCCCCATAGTATAGCACGGTAAGTAAGCTTAATATAGAACAGCAAGTAGTATAGCTCTTCTTTAGCCAGAACGGTAGTAGCTGCTTCGTTATATGCAAAGCTTACAGTTTTCGACAGCTCCGCAGTAAGGCAATTTGCATGCGTATTCCAATTCAGGTGTTCATTGAACAATACTCCAAAGTATTGTTGTTCGTTCGCTTGACTCATCACGTCATAGCTGTAGGTAAGATTTATCCGGAACCTACTAGTTCATTAATTCAGCGGAAAGTTCCATATTTCGTCTTTCCCACGTTTAGCTGCAGCTTATTTTCTTTCATCCATACTGTTACCGCTTTAAATAGTGTAGCCTCATGCCTCGGGAAACACTTCAAGCAGCTTACGATGACGACACTAGAGGAACAGCGGAAAAAAATCTATACCCGCACATCATAGTGCGATTCCGCCCCATCTAACCTCACAGGACGCCATGCTGCAACTCACACACGACATTTTCGACCCATATCTTCTGGGACACGCTAAGGCAGTCCGAGCTTTGCACCCCTCTAAAGATTTTTATCGCATTGAACATCAAGCGACCATGACTGCCCTATCGCCATTGAATGTGAGTGCTGGAACGTACACTTGGATTCAAGCATTCCTCATTGACTGCATGGCTGAGATACACTTCGGTCCTCTCTCTTGCCCGTACTACACGTTTCAGAGTATCGACACCACTCATGTGCTCGTGCTCTTTCTCTTCCTGCTTAATATCACTCTATTTCCCATCGCGCGAAATCTTCAACTGATCCCCACCTCATAAGCTCCCTCTATGCAGACGACATCACGCTGTGGGCCACAGACACAAGTGACGACGGCACACCATACAGGAGGTAGCCACCCTCACACAGAACTACACACGGAGCATCGGACTGTTGCTCCCCAGAGAAGTCCGAACTGCTACGCATCTGCCCCAAGAACCGCCGCTCACCCCACTGCCTAATTACCACTCAACTGAAACTGCACTTGGTACCGGAGATTGACACCCTCCGTGAATTCGGCCTACACATACAGACTGTTGTTAAAAACACAAGCATCTTCGAGAAACTCAAGCAGGTTGCTGGCAGGATATCGCACCACATTTCCAGAATTTCGGTCCGCGATAGGGGCATTACGGAGCGCGATGTTTATCGCCTCCTGCATTCCTTCGTCCTCAGCCGTGTGCTGTACACTACCCATACCAACTATACAAACAAGGCACTACGTTTTCTTTAGATTCTTTGGTTCACAGGGAAAAGCGGGCGCATTTCATTTTCTTCTCAATGCACTTACAGATAGATTACTAGGCCTGGGCCTACGCAGCACGATCAAGGAACTCCAGGAAGCCCACCATTCAACCCAATACGTCAGTCTCACATAAACCACCACTGACCACTATATCTTGGACTCCCTCAGAGTCAGAATACTGGCGAGCGAGAACCCTCCCCTCCCCATCCCTCGACACCTTCACTGGGAGATACTCAATAAGCCACTCTGGAGATATATGCACCCGTCCTACCACGAGCAGTGCCGCGGAGCCCGTGCGAAGGCACTCCACCGAGAGTACGGCTCCGAGCCGACGCCGTATGAGTGGACGCTGCCGGCATGATTAATGAAGCGACCCCTGACGTGGTGGACTCCTCTCCCTCAGGCCTCCTCACACTATCCCTCCCCCCGGAATGGGGTCGTGCACAGAATACCTTCGTAATAATAGAGAGAGAAAACTTTTATTTAAAACGAGGAAGGTTGCTCGAGCAACTTGGGTGGCACCCCTAGTCCAAGGCGCCACTGGCTTTAGCTGACTGACGGACTTGCTGAACCAACTTAAGTTGCTGATCCAGGGTCTCGCTGGTCAGGGCCACCTCCCACTGCTCATATGTCGGGTTGGATACAGTTAAGTGTTTTGGTTTCGTTGTGCATTCCCACGATATGTGGTAGAGCGTAGGGCAAGCTCCACACCAAGGGCATGTATTCTGATATTGAGTGGGGCTAATCTTGTGTAGGATGAACAAGTTAGGGAAAGTGTTGGGCTGAATTTTCCTCCAGTCTATGGCTGCGGAGGAGTCTAGTTTTATGTGAGGGGGTGGGTATTTTCTGCGCTCCAGCCGAATATGTTCTAATCTGTCACCATAGGTGCTAGGCATGGGCGTGGGGTAGGGATGAGGATCCGCCCGGTGGGTTAAATCTCAGGCTAGAGATTTTCAAACTCTCTCAGGTGCTTTTAGTTCACACGACGTACCTACAGAGAGGCGAAAACTTTTCACTGGAAAGCGTCAGCCCATGAGTTCGCATTAAAACCAAACTTTATACGGAAGCACAACGTAAGAATCAGTGCATGAAGTGCGTACTTGAGATGTGAAACTTTAAGACAATTTGAGCGCTCGAAAAAAATATTTGTTTAGTTTTTTTTTCAAGAAAAAATTCGACTGAAAACAAGCATTTGCTTCGAAACTCCAAAATAAAAGAATTACATATTTGAACCGAAAAAGGTGCTGAAAAGCCCTTTAAGAAAAGATGGTCACCCATTGCACAGAATACTATCGATGCAAATCATTGCATCAGTGTGACTCCTAACTGCCAGATAGGACAATGCTTGCTTGTGCGCCTGTGCGATGGTGAAATTGGAGTGAAATCACTCTCCAGCGCAGTTAACAAGGACTAGAGAAGGAGACAAAAGGTGTGGCCTCTTTTCTTCGGCCTCGACCATTGCGCTGCTTTCCCTTTTGTTAACGCCTCTACAGTTTGGTTTGGTTTGAGTTATGGGGCTTAAGGCCCCAACGCGACTCCGGCTGTGAGAGACGCCGTAGTGGAGGCCTCTGGATCATTTTGACCACCTGTAGTTCTTCAACGTGCACAGTACGAGGACCTCTAGCATTTAGCCTCCGTCGAAATGCCACCGCCGTGGCAGGGATGAACCTCCGTCTTTCCGGCCACCAGCCGACCATCATAACCTCTGAGCCCTCGCTGCAGCAGCGCTAGACTTGAATTTCTTCGAGTGTGCTTTAAAATTTATAGCTAAAAGCATGTTTTTTTTTATTTTTTGCCTGCGGGAGCAGATACCTGTGTGAAGAGTCCAGCTGTTGAACCACCGGTTATACATGCAGGTTCGTAAGAAAGCACGTTTCCATTCCTATTCAGCTGTGAGAAAAATACACAATGCACTGGACGCCTTCCTGAGGTTGAAACAGAAATCACTTTTAGTATGGCGCGCTACACCCTTAAGCCGCTTCACTGCGCAGCATGTTGGAACTAATTCTCTTTGTTATTTTAAAGTTTAGATATAAGTGCAGTTCAGGGCGGTTTTGGTATGAGCCATGCAGTTCTATACAACGTGCTCTATATAATTAAGAAATATGAGAAATAATTCCCGGCGGCAGTGACGAGAGCCTACTGTCGTTGCGTTACTTTCAAAGAATTTCCATTCAACATCGATAGTTCGATGAAGCCGCCTTTCGATACTTCGCCAAAATGAAAGTAAATAAGAAGCCACGTGTTTAACTCCCAAACGACATGTTCTGAGTCGGCACCACCGCGCTGATCACCAATCTGTGATGTGCACTGAAAGCAACAAGCAGCAGCGTTGGTCATCTCGATTTCCTCTATTTCGAGACGTTCAGCCCGAACTACCTGTGGCTGGGTTGTCCGGGTAACGGTCACTCTGCGTTTATTAACTTTAATCCTGCAAGAAAAACACCCGAAAAAATTACAAACCTAAACACGATAGAACACGACCGCATCATTGAAGAGCAATTGTGAGGGTTAAAACTTGCTAACACAGTGATCAATTTTTCAGAACTGAACGCTGGCCGAAAAACGCAGCCTTCACTGAAGAGGCCCACTCCATCCGTACCCCGGTCAGTGTCCATCGCTTTTACCGCTTGTGTCGAACTGCCATGCCACATTGTAACAACAAAAATAAATTTGCGAGAAGGCCCCGCCTAAAAAGTGGTTGTAGCAGACACAAACAAACTGAAAAGAATCTGTGCGAAAGGCCGAAAGAAAATTTCTAAATAAAAGCCAGTCGTAAAGAAAAAAAAGCAGAAGCCAAGAAGAAAAGGTGTCGATGGTCGCGCAAAGCAGGGTTAAAGTGCTTACTGCAAGAACAGTAAGGTGATAAAATGTCCTTCATGCCGAAACACTTCAGCGCAGGTTGCTTGCTTGCAAGAGGGCAGTGTGTAAGCGGGAGGAAGAAAATAAAATAGCAGTAAAAGGCACAAATAAAACAGGAGGATAACAAAGCGCAATGGCTAGTATCATAAAGGCAAAGAGGACAGGGTCAGCATCGCAAAGAGATGAAAGTGCCGTGAGACAGAACAGGTAGGAGAAAGGCGGGGTATGGAAAAAGCGGCAAAGGTGAGGGATGCCCAGAGGAAAAAGTGAGCCTGCTTGTAGGTAGCAAGGCAGGGAGTGGGAAACCCTGGAGATACTAACCTAGACAAAAAAAAGGACTTAATCACAAAACCGGACACGCGGGGTTGTACAGAAGCCCATCAAAATTGGCCATTTGGTGCCCCTGTCTGCAGCCGACATTATACGAAGAAGTTCCATATCATTGTAAGTGGGCCTCTTGGGCACCCTCGGAGGGAAAAACCAAACGGTGGGAAGAGGCCAGAGGTACGGAGACTGATTCAGATTAAAAGACCATGGGATCGACCCGTCGACAACAAAGATGCTTTGAATGAGAAAACGACTGTGGACAGGCGATGAAATGATGAATGACATCGCCAACGTCCGCCCCACATGTCCAAGAGGGTGAAGAGGGCAAGTGGAAGTGGTGAAAGTAAGACGATAAATGGCCGCTACCCTCGAGGTTGGCGACGACAGAATGGAAAGAAAGAAAACAGCAAGACAGATGGGAGAGAGGAGGAACAAAACGAAAGAGCTGCGCACCCATTAGGCCGAAAGAAACCTATCTGAACTTCTGCCGCTTGTCTTCTTGTACCCTTCGGCTTAACCAATCGCAGCAAAACTCATTGGTATATCGCGATTAACCCTGAAAGATATTCTTGCGCGGCACACGAACGGCGTGCAGGGGTGAGCAGGCTTGTCTGGGGCGTTGGAGCGGTGTGCGGCTGGATAAGGAATGCGAGTTCCACCCGCAGCCGCTTTGTTGAAGGCACTGCACATGTGCTTTTAGCGTTCGGGAAGCTATGCAGTTGCCCTTGAGCGCAAGAAATACCTATGAAAACCAGCACCTGGTTCTTATTTTTGCATCGGTTGTTCCGCCGTCCACAGCTCAAGTACTCTAGACATTCCTGCTCAAGTCTGTACGGTCCCAGGCATTGCGTACACAACGAACGCGCTCGTGACGCCCGCTCCGCAGCATCTTCATGACGTCACGCCTTGATGCTTCTCTATTAACTGCCACATAAAGGCAATTTTTTCAAGTCATCAGTGCGGGCGAGTGGCACCGCCGTTGTCGGCGCGCCTTGGGCTGAAATTTCGTTTGGTCGCAGCCGAATTTCTTTTATCATGCTGTTCTACAAATAATCCCGCGAGACTTGTCCTGAGTAGAACGACGGCCGTGTGCCGAGTATACAGTGTTGTAGGGTGACAGCAGATCGAAGAATCGAAGCGGCTTTCGTGCTTTTTTGCGGTTGTTATTTCAACTGATGTAACAGAAACGACGAACCAACAAAGCAGGACAGGCGCAACATTTCCTTAGGGCCTCCTAGTCCGCATCGACCTGTATTCACTATACAGATTAACGCCTAAACTTACCCGCCAGCGTGACGCACCCACACGGCGGGAACTTCGCGCCTGAATTTGCGTTATGGGAGGATCAATTAACTCGAGCAATTGAGCTAGCTCGAACCGAAGGAATCTGGCGATATACACGACGGAGAATGCAGTCACTTCCGAAAGAAAACTTGCAACGAGGAAATAAATATAGGCGACTCTTTTTACCTTGCCTTAAGCTGTCCTTTGCAGGTATAGTATGCTCGAGCTAAGAAACATCTTCGTGGATATTACACATTTGTTTCTGGTGAAATGAAGCAATACCCGCTCCATTTTCCAGTCAGCGAAGCGAAGCTATATGCGACGTGCGCCACTCAGAGGCATTGAGTAACTAGAGTATTTTTTCTCGAAGTTTCGGACAGAACAAAAAATGTCTCAAGGTAAGTTTCGGAAATGGGAAAGCGGGCGATGTAGCAAGTCTCGCCGTCAAAGTACAGCTGCTGGGCCGTCTGGGTTGGGTCACCTGAGGAGAGAGAAAAAATCCTGTTCTCCAAAAGCGCCAATAAAGATTTGACCGAGGCAGAACCGTAACTATACCCCTTGCTCTTTGATTTCTTTTGCCTAAGGGGAGAAAAATGTCAGCATTCTTTAGATCGTCGCCCCAGAGAAAGCGTCATGACCCGCTCGGATTATGACCATTATATTGGGCCTGCGGGCATAATTTGCGATTCGTAAACTACTGTACAGTATCGCCGCCACCATTTGGCTCTCAAGTTATTAATTAAAATATCTTTCTTGTGTGGAGACAGGCAAGCTTTAGCTAAGCTTTTTCAACTTCGTGCCGTCAGTCTTGTCCCCAGTCTTTTTTTGATATTATGTCAGCAGTGACCCAAGTCGGCGCTTTCGAATTATGAGCGCACTTCAGCGTACCGCGGGTCTCTCTAAAAGAAGAAAGCAAATCTGGGGCCGGTCAGCAGGAGGAGGCGTCACACAGATGCCATCGCCGGATATTTTTCAAAGTCACGAACCTGCTAATGCTATCACAATTAAACGTGCACTACGCTAGCTTTTCCGTCAGCACTTCCGTTTCTCAGCACTTCCATATAATTGTGACGCGCATAAACGCAGAGTAGTTGATCTGTTCATGCCCTAATAAAAAGTCGCATTTTAGAAAGCACAGAGCAAGTACAATTTGAGTGCTTGCTCAAATTGCGCTTGATTTACAAAAGTGCCCGGAAGTTTTCACCGAATTCGTACAGAGGAAATATTATTTTCAACGAGTCCAAATATGAACACGTATACCGATATCGCGAATTCTAACTTCCTGCTGTCAGCTGCAGATATCAACGAAGTTTTGTGGATATTTGACTTAAATCCTGCCACTGACCAATATTTTCCACGAATTGGGCATTTCGTGGTTCTACGATATGTTTCGTTTTCAGAAGCATTTCACTGCAAACCGCAGTGTATGAGGGAATCCCTAAATTACGGACAAAATGTTAAACTCCAATAATGGGCACAAGTACTTTTGCATGAAGACAGTAAGCACTTACTTTTCCATGTGTTTTTATTTGTTATTTTTTTGACAAGCACCACATAAAAAGATTCCCTAATGTGACCACATCCATAAGCCATGACGGAATGATCTGCTGTTTCAAAATGAGAGCATTTTACTTCCCCTGTACGTGTGTACGTGTGGCTTTGGCCACACGTACACAATAACTGCTATTGCTTGGGCAACACTAAGCTGCTGTGCGCACAGGCATGCTGAGCCTACGACTGGAGTGCCTGATGAAGGTTTCCAGTAGCCTCGACAACCATGTGAAATCAACATTCTTCTGAATACAACCATCTCCCATACGAAAAGCTAAAACTATTGATTTTACTCAGTGCAGCCTACGGCTGGTATGGCTCAGTCAAACGCTGTAGCGGCAGGTCGCCCTAGCCAGAATGGTGCAGGTATCCGGACTAGCAGCTCTAGCCAGCCTCACTTCAACAATATGGCAGCGATCTTCAGAAAACGTGCATTTCATTTTTGTTTCATTGCTGTTGATGCGGATTCCGCAAACGTTTGAGATATTTTTTTCATATTAGTCGAAAAGGGAAGAAACTATGTATTCTGTTATTATTTTCAAAGCTGACTGCCGCCTTGTAGACAGAGCTGAGGGCTCCTGTCAAGCTATGCTTTATCCCGCGGTTATAACCGGTCGCCTTCCCAACCTTTCAAAATTCTTGGGAATAAACTATTGGTGCTAATGTAACATCAAACACCGATTGACCCTAGTCTTTGCTCCTTTGCCTTTTTGAAGCTCTGCTCAGTGCAGCTACCCGAACGGGCGGTCGAGAGGTATTCACGACACCGCCACAGGTGGTGCAACCCCAGGCACAGTGATCGGGCAATCAGGTTTGAGCAGAACACGAGCTTTTTACTACGCGGGCGTCTGCCTGCAAACAGAACATAATTCGAAGGTGGTGTGCGAAAGCAGCAAGTGTGCGATAGATCACGGTCAGTTTAACATTACTATCGCTTCTGTTAATTAAGAGGCAACTCTGAAGGGAAGGAACTATATTGAAGGTACATCATTAAAACTGCCCAGAGAGCGGTTATGATGGTCATAGAGAAGTGTGGCAGCGTCTCCCTCGGAAATGTTCCAACGTCGCGTGCCCGCTGCGATGAACAAATGAAACTTCAACAAGCATTAAAATGCTTCGCGGCACGATAATACTAAAAGGAGGTCACTAAAAATGTCATAAGCGCATGCAAATTGCCTATGGCGTAACCGCCACATCGAATCGTGTTGATATTTTGCCGTTACACAAAGTGGCACACTGAGCACCGGTCTAAGAGGGAGTGCATACAGGGCATGCGAGAAAAGGGACAGTTTGCTGGCATCTGCTCAGGGCTTCCTCCTGTGCAGGTGGACGAAATCAAATACCTCTCCGTCACTCACGGGATTCGAAAAACCGAACCGTGGTTTGTAGCCGGAAGAAACTTTGTGCTTCAAATATTCCGGTAACCAGACAAAATGTGCGCGGTGGCTTTTTAAAATCCGAAAGGATGCAATTTGAAAGGAGCACAACAGCTTGTGTAAAGTGCATTGAGGTTTGCCTCACGGGTTGAGGTGCACTGTCTTGAAGCGCTCAGTTCTCTTAAAGGGACAGTGAGGAGAGCACTATTAATATTTTTTTTATAGCAAAATCCGATAGTTCGGCTGTCATGGCTTTGTTGCCACTTGGCTGGCAACGAAAGATGCGTTTATTTCTAAGAAATTTGGAATCGAAGTTGAAAAAGTTTTTCCCGCCGCTCTGATTCAAACTTGGGATTCTCCTATGACGACACAGGACTAAGTGACGTAAAACATGACGTGAACATGACGTAACGCAGACTCCGTGATTTCTGGCGGCCAGCAGTGCGGCCTAGCAGCAGCCGAAAAGAAAGCTACCGCCGGCCGCACGTTGAAGGCATCTATAGGCTATTGCGGCCGTCGCTACAGTCGCTTCGCTTACGTTTGCACTGGCGTTTTGCCAGCGTTACGATGGATTTCGTTCTCGAAGTCGTCAACGAAGTTCTCGCAAATAGACATATTTAGCATACCGTGTACCTTAATTGTTACCGCTAGCGGAATACCGGGAGCTCGCCTAACGCCGGAGAGCCGACGCTGATTGGTCCCGATGCTTCAGGCGCGTGCGTAGCTGCCGGGCACGTAGCGCCATCTGGCGACGTCAAGGAGATTTGCGCATGCATTGGCTGCGCCTCAGTGATTTGTGACTTCTCGGGTCCTAGAGTTGCTAGAAGCAAAGCACTGCTTTGTCCTATGACGTCATCACGCTTGTACTTGCGAGTTTGGCCTGTGGCGGCGATACCTGTATTTTGGTTCTTGCTCTTTTCTACGTTACAAGAGCTTTGTTGTCAGTATGAGTGGCGTTTTTGTAATCAGGAGCTGGTATTCTGTCGATACAAGCCAACTTCAATTTCTCCTCAGTGTCCCTTTAAAGAGGTTTGCCAGTGCAGTAACGCAGGGCAGTTTTATTACATGCGAGGAAATTAGTCAGGGCTCGTCGAAATCATGAGAGGAGCAGTGTACGTAAAGGTATATTTCTATCAGCGGACAAAACGGGTCATCAGCAGTTCGCCAGTATTCGTTCTTAAGACCGTAAAAAACAAATGTCTTGTGGTTGGTTGGTTTGTGGCGTTTAACGTCCTAAATCGGCTGTGAGAGACGCCGTAGTGAAGGGCCCCGGAAATTTCGACCACCTGGGGTTCTTTAACGTGCACTGACATCGCACAGTACACGGGCTTCTTAGAATTTCTCCTCCAAAGAAATTCTAGCCGCCGCGACCGGGATCGAACCTGCGTCTTTCGGGTGAGCAGCCGAGAACCATAACCACTGAGCCACCGCGGCGGCAATGCGGCAAACGCCTTGTGTCAGTACTGAACCCGGTTGCCAACTTTTGGACATCACATAGACAGGTTCAGAGCGTACTGGATACTGCGGAGTCATAACGACAAATAAAATCGGTTGTAACGGTAATAGCCTGAAACTGAGTGAAGTCAAGGGCAGACTACGAGTTCATTATGCAATTTTTGATGGAGGCAATGGGGAGACTCTCAGGCGAAGTGCACAAAAAAAGACCACGGTAGAAAGCGATAGGCAAGTAGGGGTGGTGTTACAGGCAGTTCCGCTGGGCGAGTGTGCGCAGTATGCTGGATATTTCGAGTTTGCAGAGAACGCAGTGCAGCTAATGATGATAGCGATTATTGATGCTCAATATTCAATCTCTTTGCGTAAGGACTTTCCGCCAGCTAGGTCAAGACAGAGAATTGACATAGCTGCCTTATATTCATATAGAAAAAGTGAAAACCTACGCCGCGCTTTTAAATGCACTTAGGGTACAATTAATACTTACAGTTGTTTTTACGTCACTTTCTCGTTTCATTCAATGCTGAAATTAGTGCAGCGAAAAAGCCACAGGTCGCCAAAAATATGCATCAAATTGAGTTTAAAATGGACCTATACAGCGCTGGCATGCCGCAGTTTGGGGTAGGTTTTATATGGGTAGTGTTTTCTGAGCTTGAATTCACACTGGACATTTTTAGACGCATGGGAAAAGCTAACTGGTGTCTTGAAGCTAGAACACGGTGCCAGCAAGTTTCAGCGTCATCACCATTATCATCACCATAATCATCAGGTTGTCTACGTGCGCTGCAGGACAAGCTCTCTCCCGTACCTCTCCAATTATCCCCGTCTTGTGCTCGCGGCGGCCGCCTGAATCCCCCGCAAACATCCCTATCTAGCAAGTTTAGGGCATTTGAGTTTTACGAAATTTTCTTTGTTAAGTACCTCCCACTCACGGCGCACCGAAGGCGCGCACGATTCGACAGGGACAATTCTAAAAAAATGTTAAAAAATATGAATACTTGGATTGTTATCTGATAAAATTACAGGATAGTGAATGGCGGTTCTATCCAACCATACTCATTACGTGCATGATCCGTTGTGGTGCTTTTCCTTGCTGCATGTACTCTCGACTAGTTATTTTCTACGTGTTTGAAGTCAAACTCGAGTTTAAAAAAAGATGTTAACGTATATTGTTTTTACTGTTTAGCCCATGTATCCTGATCTTCTATTTGTTAAAAAGTGTTCCAGGAAATGTTTCGAATATTTCGCTACTGTGAGGTGTTACTCATTATGTGTTCGAAAGAGCAACACTTGCTGTGTTGTTTCCTACAGGGTGTACACACGTTTTCCGGGTTGCGTCCCTAGTCAGGGATCAATTGAATTTTTTGCGGGAGCCCCTGAGACGATAGTATACCTCAAATGACCAAGATCGCTGGCGAGAAATGGCTTCGTGCCAGGTGCCAGCAGTGAATAGCGTCTTCCTTTGAGCCGCGGGTCTACGCCACATTGTTTGAAGCTACTTGAAAGCGCTCTTTTCTTTTTTTTTTTGTCTTTCCTCAATGAAAGCAGGCACAATAAAAATATGTCGCAGTCTGGGTAATCGCCTCAAAGCTCCTGGCAGATTTACATATTACTGAATAATGCACCTTTTGCCAGCAAAGTGTGCATAAAGAGTGTATGAGTAAAATAGACTTACCGCCACAGAGATAATTCGGGAAATAGCCCGAATCCGTCGCATTGAGCTCCACGCAAAAACCTTGTTGTTTCTCCGTACTTGGAAAAAATCAGACATGAAACAATAAGTATCAGCTACAGTTCAGTTAGTTTGCGACGGATGTAGGAGAGAGAGAGACAGACTCTTTAATAAAGAGCAGAGAATTTAGCCGGCGTTTAAAAATCGCTGGCATGCTACTCTGCGTAGGGAGGGGAATTTGGGAGATAAAGACAGAAGGAGAGCAGAGTGGAAGAGGTAAAAAAAACGAAGATAAAATGCGGCCATGAAATGGGTACTAAGGATGTAGGAGAGTGCAGCTGGTATTGCTTAAAGACAAGGTAATAAAATGGATTTACGTTCCGTTTAGCCTTTTGATAACGGCAACTTCAGCGGCAACTAGGGCGGAGAGAAATAGAGATACTGCTGTGTGTTGCTGAGAGAGTTGGGTTTGCCGCGAGGAGTTGTCAGCGATTGCTTCGACAGGTAGGGGGAGCGAGTTTTCATGTCGGGACAAGGACTGAAGGCAGGTGCGCCTCATTCCGACAATCCGTGGCGATAGGGGGGCGTAAGGTGGCAAGCGTATGGATGAATTATCCATCCATATGAAGCGGCTGTACGCGGGACTAACAAAGCGACAAAAGGAGAGAGGAGTGGAAAGAAGCGATGGACAGGTTCTGACGACACCACAGGGTCACGTGAACTAGATGACCCACCTCGATTCTTCTCTGGAATTTTTCACCCACAACGCCGGCGATGACGAGCCCCGGTTTTCGGCACAACAGGAGCTTTAACACTTTCGTTGGAAGGTTGAGTGCAGCCTCCAAGCGCGCAATATTTGACTACAAAACGTTTTTACACCGTTTAGCAACATTGGAAGAGAAAATGAAATTTCGTAACGAGTAGGACTAATCACCTAACCGAGAAGCTGTCCTTCACCGTGCGAACGCTCTTGGTTCATTAAAGAAAAGGTCCGATTGATCTCGTTAGAACAACTAAAAGTGAAATACTCCAATATTCACAACGTGCCTAAATTGTGTCACTGACTTTGCTTTTCTCTGGTTCCTACATGACTGCATTTTCATATGGCTGTGTATTTCACTATCGCTCTACTCCAACGTTATATTTCAAGATACGTCTGGCGGATGTTGTAAATGTATGAAACTTTGTCGATGAAAGTGGAAGTGCAACTCAGAATGTATTTTGAGTGCTCTGTTTCCAGTCCTTACTGTCGCCTTGCAGAGGAGGCTGCAGGCCCGCGTTAAGCAGGCGTTCTTCGTGCACCTTTTTTTCTGCAGCTTCCTCACTCTGTTCGATGGGAATAGGCTACATTTTTATCATCCCTACTAAGTGTGTACGTGCTCCTTGAGAGCCCCTGTTACAAACATTTGTAAACGTAATCCAACAGCTTCTCTAACCCATTTGTCACGATCACTTGAATATTATAATAAACGCCTCATTGTAGAAAAATTCGCATCTCTGCACGCGCTGCCACGCCAAAAGTATGCTTATGTGGACGGTACATGCGGAGTGACGCGGTCACTGAAATCTAGCACTCTCGCAATCTGATCTTCTGGTATTCTAAAATGAAGGAAGAATTTGCGTGATACTCAGTGAATTAGTGTAAGGGAATTTGCATATGAGCAAAATAAAAATGAGAGATCCCTGCGGCGAACCGCACAGAGAGGCTGCCAAAGCATTGGCGGCTCCGGGGCATTCCTCGCCCCTCTTTGCCTCTCTTTATCATTTCCATTTTGTTTGTTCAGTATTTTAACTACAGCATTAGCGTAACTATCGTATTTTTGTTAAATGCTCCATTATTTACTCTGATTATCCATTTTTTTATCTCAGTCAACAATTTTGGTTTTTCAAATTTTGCACCATGGTTGCTTCCCGTCCTCTTACTGCGTCCCCTTCCAGCCTATTCAACCGACCAATGGTTTTTGCGGATAATTAACTAATTAATCTATGTAAATAAAATTTTCTCCAATTAATTATCACTCATAAAATACATTTCCAGTCATTTAAAGTTTTATTTTCATTATTTTGCCTATTTTCCCAATATTTTGCCGGCCACGGCTGTTTACCCATCCACTCACTTTATCGACGTCCTAGCTATTTCCACATTTTTTCGACATTTTGGCTCTAATTAATTGACTAATCATCCTATGAACAGAATTTTTTTGCGCAGCATCCTCACATCGTTGACATCATCCTCTTTCGATTCCAACCATCCGTTTGATGCTACCTCTTCTGTGAACGACCAACTGCTGCGGACATGTCTTGCGTACACGTTTTGGTGACACGACCCCTCCGACATAGACTATAAATGCTTTCGCAGTAAAAAAGGGAGTAATTGCTTATTATAATTTACACACAGCGTAGTCACAGAGCGACACATAGGAGCGATAGCCATAGGGCTGCACAGTTGTACGCAGCAATATGGGTGTCATTGCTCATAGTTGGGGCTGTGGCTTAGGTTAGGTTAGGTTAGGTTAGGATAGGTTAGGTTAGGTTAGGTTAGGTTAGGTTAGGTTAGGTTAGGTTAGGTTTGGCTAGGTTTGGTTTGGCTAGGTTTGGTTTGGCTAGGTTTGGTTTGGCTAGGTTTGGTTTGGCTAGGTTTGGTTAGGCTAGGTTTGGTTAGGCTAGGTTTGGTTAGGCTAGGTTTGGTTAGGCTAGGTTTGGTTAGGCTAGGTTAGGTTAGGCTAGGTTAGGTTAGGTTAGGCTAGGCTAGGCTGGCTAGGCTGGCTAGGCTAGGTTGGGTTGGGTTGGGTTGGGTTGGGTTGGCTAGGCTAGGTTGGGTTGGGTTGGGTTGGCTAGGCTAGGCTAGGTTGGGTTGGGTTGGGTTGGGTTGGGTTAGGCTAGGCTAGGCTAGGCTAGGTTAGGTTAGGTTAGGTTAGGTTAGGTCACGTCAGGTCAGGTCAGGTCACGTCAGGTCAAGTTAGGTCAGGTCAGGTCAGGTCAGGTCACGTCAGGTGAGGTCAGGTCAGGTCAGGTCAGGTTAGGTTAGCTTAGCTTAGGTTAGGTTAGGTTAGCTTAGGTTAGCTTAGGATAGGTTAGGTTAGGTTAGGTCAGGTCAGGTCAGGTTAGCTTAGCTTAGCTTAGCTTAGCTTAGGTTAGGCTAGGCTAGGCTAGGCTAGACTAGGCTAGGTTATGTTACGTTAGGTTAGGTTAGGTCGGGTCGGGTCGGGTCGGGTTAGGCTAGGCTAGGTTAGGCCAGGTTAGGTCAGGTTAGGCTAGGTTAGGCTCGGTTAGAAATATTATAGCGCAAACAAAGTCACGGACAAAAAAGAGAGGAAACACACACAAGCGCTAACTGTCCACTGAATTTATTCGGTGAAAGCCACACCTTTTATAAGCCGAAGGATCGTGAGAAAAAATGACAAAAAAACAAAAAGGTTGAGTCAGAGCCATCAAATCGCGAGCGCATGCGCGGGTAGACAAGTGCATCACACTTCGGTTTATCTTCCATCTAAGTAGCTGCATTAAAATAGTCAATCTCAGCCTGGAACAGAGATAAAGAAGGTTCGCTGATGCACTCGCTGCCAAGTTTCTGTATGTGGTAGGCTTCTAGGCTTATCCGTGCTGTCGTGCTGCTGTTATAATATTTCTAATTCAATATGAACTACCAACTCGCCCAACAGGAAGTTTTAATATAGGCTAGGTTAGGCTAGGTTGGGTTAGGTTGGGTTAGGTCGGGTTGGGTTGGGTTGGGTTAGGCTAGGTTAGGTTAGGTTAGGTTAAGAGTGGTTTATTGGCACCTTCAAGCGCCGGCGACGAAGACCCTGGCGCAAGAAGTCTTGGAACGAGCGAGGCGAGGGACCGGCACACAAGCGGCAGTTCTCCAGTACGAGCCTGCTACGGGCGGCGCTAGCGCTTCGTCGTCGTTCGTGGCGGCGGTGCTGGATCATCTTCTTCATTCTAACTGCCCCGGCAGAAAGAGGGAGCCATCCTGGCGACTCAAGGCGAGGAGACGACGAGAGGGCTGTAATAAGGCTTCAAGCGGCTGACATGAACGACGTCGCGACCACGGCGGCGATGGTCCAAAGAAGGTGTCACCGGTTCGATGATATTGCCACATTCCTGGACATTCTCGTGGCGCCGTCTCCTGGCCGAACTGTCTCAACCGCCATCCTGGCTAGCCTTAGCCATGGTGGCGGGCGGGGCTTCTTCGTCGTCTCTTCTTCGGGTTCCGCTCGGGAGTTCGCTGCTACCTGGCGCTGTTCAGTAAAACGTGACCTGGCTGTCCCGACTGTATAGCCGTGACATATTTGGTGGAGCCGGCTGGGTACTGTCCCATGTACACTGACTCTGAAGACACCTTTGAAGCCAGCCCTCAGTGCGTGGACACAACCCCCGTCCACAAAGCGAGCCGCCGCCTGCGAGGCCTACAGCCGGAGTTCAGCGGCCTGACAAAACCGGCAAGAGATATGACATCAACCACAGCTAGCCAGACCACTCAACATTTTGGAGCTGACACTCCCTTCGTACTTCACGCGCCCAGGTCACCGCCGACGTTCCACGGTGACAGGTTCGAGGATGTTGAAGACTGGTTGGCCAGTTTCGACCGTGTGGCAGCCTTCAACCAGTGGGACGGTGAGCGCAAGCTGAGGAACGTTTACTTCGCGCTAGAGGACTCGGCAAAGATCTGGTTCGAGAACCACGAGTCCTCTTTTGCCACCTGGGAGGTTTTTCTTCGCGAGCTGCTGGCGACATTCCGCAGCAGTGAACGAAAAGAGAAGGCGGAAGTCGCTCTGCACTCGAGATCGCAGCAGCCTAATGAGAGCGTCACAATGTTCGTTGAGGACATGACGCGCCTCTTCAGTCGAGCAGGCCATGCTATGGCCGAGGCAAAGAAAGTGCGGCACCTGATGCGGGGCGTTAAGGAGCAGCTGTTTGCTGGACTTGTCCGCGACCCTCCAAGGACAGTGGCCGATTTTACGAAGGAGGCAGTGAGCATGGAACGCTCCTTGCAGGAACGCGGTGCACAGTACGGCCGGCAGGCTAGTATGGCAGCCGCTCAAACCTGCACGCCTACAACGCTGCCTCCTGAAGATCTTCGAGACCTTGTAAGGAGCATCGTTCGCGAAGAACTCGCGAAACTCCGCTTCGCAGCTCCACAGGCCAGCGTCGCAGCCCTGTCGGACGTGGTACGGGATGAAATCCGTCGAGTGGTGCAGCCAGCACCAGTTGTTCCGGAGCCGCAGCCGCAACCCTACATCATGACCTACAGCGAGGCACTTCGACGGCCTGCGGCAGTGGCACAAGCTTTTTCACCTGTGCCGGCTGTGCAGTACCCACGTCCAACTGTGCCCACCACCGTGCCGCAGGAATTCCGGCCCGCCATGCGTAAAGCGGACATGTGGCGAACGCCGAGGAACCGGCCACTCTGCTACCACTGCGGTGAGCCCGGCCACATCCTGCGCCACTGCCCCTACCGTCAGATGGGTTTAAGGGGTTTCGCTTCAGACGCTCCTCGACCACGCTACGGCGAGCGACCCCAGGAGATTGAACAATACCTGACGTCCAACGTGCAGGCTCAGACCGTGCCGCGACGCCAGTCTCGATCCCCATCGCCCAGGAGACTCTCTTCTCCCAGCCGCCCGTCGACCTCTGGCGAATTCAGAGGCAGGTCCCCACGGCGGGAAAACTGAAGACGGCGTCCTCTGGCGGTAGGGCCGCCGCAGCTAGAAAGAAACAAGAGCCTCCACTCGACGATCTGCAGCGACGACGAGACCAACGACCACCTGACCCGACGAGCCCACCGCCGACGAAGAGCCAGCAGTTGGCTTCTACGGAAATTCCAGTAACCGCCGATAACTGTGAAGTAACCGCACTGGTAGATACCGGCGCTGATTTCTCTGTGATAAGCAGCCGGCTAGCCACGACCCTTAGAAAGGTTTTGACACCTTGGACTGGGCCCCAGATCCGCACAGCCGGCGGCCATGTTGTGACGCCGACCGGCGTTTGCACCTTACGAATTCAGATCCGCGGCGTCACTTTCCCCGGCTGCTTTGCTGTGCTTCCTGAGTGTTCTAAAGACCTGATTCTCGGTCTGGATTTCCTACAGGAATATGGGGCTGTCATCGACTTTAAGGAGCTGATCGTCTCGTTTGCCGCACACCGTACTGTTGGCGACGAACCGCAGCAACGCAGGACTAAGTTGCGGGTCTGCGATGATAACGTGGTGATTCCGTCGAGAACCACCATGCTAGTAACTGTGGAGTGCGATGACAGCGCCGGCACTCATGGCATCGCTGAAGCCAACATGTCACTTCTCCTGGGTCGGCAAGTGTGTGTAGCTCGCGGGCTTATAGAACTGAACAATAAGCGAGCCGAACTACTGATAACAAATTTCAGTTGTGAACCCCAACGTTTAGCGGCCAACACAACGATTGCTTATTTTGAAGAACTCGGGGAATGCGCCGGAGAGTACGCGTTGACAGGGACTACGAAGTCCGTGGAATCAACGAATGCTCCGGTTAAACTCGACGTGAACCCGAATCTCCTGCCTAGTCAAAAACGCAACCTGCAGACTGTCATTGACTCTTTCCAGGACTGTTTTGCGTCAACCTCCAGAGTTAGGCAAACGCCGATAACAAAACATCGAATTATAGTTGATGAAAGCCAGAGACCATTACGCCAGTCGCCGTACCGGATATCTTCAAAGGAACGGGATGCAATTCGAAGGCAAGTTCAAGAAATGCTCCGCGACGACGTGATCCAGCCATCGAAGAGCCCGTGGGCGTCGCCTGTGGTCCTAGTTGCAAAGGAAGATGGGACCCTCCGGTTTTGTGTTGATTACCGACGTCTGGACAAAGTCACTAAGAAAGACGTTTATCCTTTGCCGCGCATTGATGACTCCCTAGATCGTCTGCGCCACGCCAGATACTTTTCATCATTCGATTTACGCAGCGGCTACTGGCAGATAGAGGTGGACGAACGTGACCGGGAGAAGACCGCATTTATTACCCCGGACGGTTTGTACGAATTCAGGGTGCTCCCCTTCGGCCTATGCTCAGCTCCGGCAACTTTCCAACGGATGATGGACACTGTGCTTTCTGATCTCAAATGGCAGTCGTGTCTTGTGTACCTGGATGATGTTGTCATCTTCTCCGACACTTTCGAAGAACACCTCAGCCGCTTACGCGCTGTTTTCGAAGCTATCCGTTCAGCTGGTCTCTCCCTTAAGCCCGAGAAATGTCACTTCGCTTTCCAGGAGCTGAAGTTTTTGGGCCACATTGTGAGCGCCAAGGGCGTTAGTCAAGACCCCGACAAGACTGCCGCCGTCGCTTCTTTTCCCATTCCTGCTGACAAGCGAAGTGTGCGCCGTTTTCTGGGTCTCTGCGCCTACTATCGGCGCTTTGTGAAGAACTTCTCCCGAATAGCTGAGCCCCTTACTCGCCTCACCAAAGATAACGAACCGTTCGTCTGGGGTCGGGAGCAACAACATGCCTTTGAAGAGCTACGCACGCGTCTTCAGAATACACCCATACTTGGGCACTTCGATGAGGCCGCTGACACAGAACTGCACACAGACGCGAGTAACGTTGGCCTTGGTGCGGTACTTGTACAGTGGCAGGATGGTGTCGAACGCGCAATCGCTTACGCAAGCCGCACGTTATCACGGTCTGAGGTGAACTATTCCACCACCGAAAAAGAATGTCTAGCTATTGTGTGGGCAGTAACGAAATTTCGACCCTATTTGTATGGCCGCCCTTTCCGAGTGGTGAGCGACCACCACTCGCTGTGTTGGTTGGCAAATCTCAAGGATCCCTCAGGGCGACTCGCACGCTGGAGCCTCCGACTGCAAGAATTTGATGTCACCATCGTGTATAAATCAGGGCAAAAGCACAGTGATGCAGACTGTTTGTCCCGTGCCCCACTTCCTGCCAGTACCGTGGACCTCGATGACGATTCGCTTTTCCTTGGGCTCATTTCCGCGTCCACCCTGGCTCACCGCCAACGAGACGACATTGAATTACGGTCCCTGATTGACTATCTCGAAGGAAGCGCTCAGACTCCGCCCCGCATCTTTTCACGCGGCCTGTCATCATTCTGCTTACGGGAAGGTATCCTGTACAAAAAGAACTATAGGTCGACGGAGCCTGCCTATCTGCTCGTTATCCCTAATGCCTTTCGCGATGAAATCTTGCAGGCGTCCCACGATGATCCTTCCTCTGGTCACCTTGGTTCCTCCCGAACGTTGGCCCGCATACGGCAAAAATATTACTGGCCCAAGCTCGCGGAGGTTGTGAAACGCTACGTCCGAACTTGCCGCGAGTGTCAACGTCGCAAGACGTCGTCGACTAAGCCGGCCGGACTTTTGCAGCCTATTGATCCACCACAAGTTCCTTTCTACCAAGTCGGCATGGATTTACTCGGCCCCTTTCCGGAGTCTTCGCTGGGTAACCGGTACATTGTGGTCGCCACCGACTACCTCAGTCGATACTGTGAGACGAAAGCTCTTCCCCGCGGAACAGCTGCGGAAATTGCCACCTTCTTCATGCACAACATCGTGCTTCGTCATGGCGCACCCACGGTCGTTATAACTGACAGAGGCACGGCCTTTACCTCGGCGCTGACACAGGAAGTTATGCGACTCAGCGGCACGAGTCACCGACGAACAACAGCTTATCACCCCCAAACTAATGGACTCACTGAGCGCCTAAATAAGACGATCGCTGACATGATTTCCATGTATGTCGACGACGACCACCGCAACTGGGATGCAGTACTCCCTTACGTTACGTTCGCATATAACACCGCGCTGCAAGAGACTACTCACTTCACACCATTTCGCTTAGTCCATGGTCGCGAGGCCGTGACAATGCTCGACGCCATGCTGCTTCCTGGTAGTGAAAACTCCACTGTCGTGGGGGCCGACCGCTTTGTTCACGAAGCCGAGGCCGCCCGCCAACTTGCTCGGCAGCATATCCGACATCAACAAGAAAAAGACCCTCGCCGTTACAACCATCGCCACAGGGATGTCACTTACCAGCCCGGAGAACATGTTTGGGTGTGGAGCCCAGTCCGTCAACGAGGGCGCTCTGAAAAGCTTCTTCGGCGGTACTTTGGCCCCTATGAAGTGTTACGCCAACTCGGCGAGGTAAACTATGAAGTTCTCCCTCAAGGAACTGTTCGTTCCTCTAGGCGACCAACGTCCGAAGTTGTGCATGTCGCCCGAATGAAGCCTTACCACGCCCGCTAGCAGCTCACTCGTCTCTACCTTCTCTCTCTCCACTCGGCTCTTCACCGTGCGCACCCGTCGAGATGGTGATCGGCCAGAACCGCCACATGGAATTCGGCAACGTCAGCATCCATTCCACACTTACCGTGCTGTTCAAGCATAACACGCTGCAGCTTGAATATTTCGTCGGACGGAGTACCCACGCTTCACTGTCGCGAACGCTGAACGACCGCGTGCTGCTCCCACTGGAAGTAGCCTATGTCCAGACGACTAAGAGCGCAAAGATCATGGCATTCTCCATCCTGACCGTCCATATGCTCCAGCTATCCGCATCTATGATGATTGTCTTAATGCCTCCCTCTCCTCGCGTACGAGATCACGACGGCCGAGAAAGTGGATTCCGCGCCCGTCGACGATACCTACTATATACACCAGGACTACTGCGCCTCTGCAAGGGCACTCTATGATCAGCGGATGTTCGTGCCCCAAAAGCCTGTGCCCGGGGAAGCGGCTGCCGGACCACACGCCCTCCAGCGCCGCGGGCGGCGCTTTCCAGAGGGGGGGAGCAATGCCACATTCCTGGACATTCTCGTGGCGCCGTCTCCTGGCCGAACTGTCTCAACCGCCATCCTGGCTAGCCTTAGCCATGGTGGCGGGCGGGGCTTCTTCGTCGTCTCTTCTTCGGGTTCCGCTCGGGAGTTCGCTGCTACCTGGCGCTGTTCAGTAAAACGTGACCTGGCTGTCCCGACTGTATAGCCGTGACAATATAGTTCACTGGTGACGTACGCTCTAAGATGCAGTAAGGGCCAATGTGCTTGGCCGAAAATTTGGACGCAGCCGGAACAGAGAGCCAGACCAATGATCCAGTGGAGAAGTGTGTAGCGGGCGTGTCTTGGTCCGACTCATGTTTCCGGAGCCCTTGACGTTCGGCGGTGAAGGAGCGAGCCAACTGGCGGCACTGCTCACCATGGCGGATAATGTCATAAATGGAAGTATATTCTGAGCTGTCGGGGTTGTAGGGAAGGATTGTGTCCAGCAGACAGGAAGGCTCGCGCCCAAATAAAAGAAAGAATGGGGAAAAGCCGGTGGTTGCCTGGGATGCGGTGTTATATGCATAGGTCACGAACGGAAGGACTTGATCCCAATTAGAGCTGTCGGAACTACTGTACATGGCGATCATGTCCCCAAGAGTACGGTTGAATCGTTCGGTGAGGCCGTTGGTTTGGGGGTGGTAAGCGGTAGTGGTACGGTGGACTGAGTGGCACGCATCGAGAAGCTCGCGAACAACTTCAGACAAGAAAAAACGGCCGCGGTCACTGAGAAGTTCTCGCGGAGCGCCGTGACGCAGGACGAAGTGATGAAGAAGGAAGAAGGCGACGTCGCGAGCAGTAGCCGCAGGTAGGGCAGCGGTCTCTCCATACCGACTGAGGTGGTCCACGGCGACTATAATCCATCGATTGCCGGCGGTCGTGAAGGGGAGCGGCCCATATAGGTCGATGCCCACACGATCGAAAGGGCGAGCCGGGCACGGTAATGGCTGTAACGGGGCAGTCGAGGGTCGAGGTGACGACTTCCGCTGCTGACAGGCTGTGCAGGAGCGAACGTATCGACGAACAAAGTTGTACATGCCCCGCCAGTAGTACCTCTGGCGTAGCCGCTCGTAGGTTTTTAGCGATCCAGCGTGAGCGCTTTGAGGGTCGGCGTGATAGTGCGCACAGATCTCAGACCGAAGATGACGGGGAATCACGAGGAGCCACTTTCGGCCGTCCGGACGATAGTTGCGGCGGTACAGAAGATCATCGCGGATGGCGAAATGGGAAGCTTGGCGACGAAGGGCCCGAGGGAAGGAGGACGTAGAGTGCGCACGAAGGGCATCCAGCAAGGAAGAAATCCATGTATCCTGGCGTTGTTGATTGGGCATGTCGATAGCAGTGAGCGCTGCGAGTGGGGAATCAGATACAATGGAAGAGGGCGCAGGAGAGGGCAGTGGCTAGCGTGACAAGGCGTCGGCGTCGGAGTACTTGCGGCCCGACCGATAGGCAACGGTAACATCGAATTCCTGAAGACGGAGTGCCCAGCGGCCAAGGCGTCCTGAGGGATCTTTGAGGGAGGCCAACCAACACAAGGCGTGGTGATCAGTAACGACGGTGAAAGGGCGGCCATATAAGTAAGGGCGGAATTTTGTGAGAGCCCACACTACGGCCAGACACTCCTTTTCAGTCACGCTGTAGTTCGACTCTGCTTTGGTGAGAGCACGGCTGGCGTACGCAACAACGTATTCAGAAAATTCGGGCTTGCGCTGGGCCAGGACAGCACCGAGGCCCCATTCCGCTTGCGTCGGTGTGCACCTCAGTAGGAGCACTGCGGTCATAGTGCCGAAGAATAGGGGGTGAAGTAAGACGACGACGGAGCGCAGCAAAAGCTTCATCGCAGGCAGAGTCCCACGTAGACAGTCGGCGGGACCATTGAGGAGTTTCGTAAGGGGCGCGACGATAGAGGCGAAATTAGGGACAAAGCGCCGAAAATAGGAGCAGAGGCCCACAAATCAGCGCACCTGTTTCGTAGAGGTCGGTTTAAGGAATTCAGCCACAGCCCGGAGTTTGGCCGGATCAGGTAGGACGCCATCTTTGGATACGAGGTGGCCGAGTATTGTCAGTTGCCGGGCACCAAAGTGACATTTCTTGAGGTTAAGCTGAAGGCCAGCACGGGTGAGGCAGCTCAATATCTGGCGCAAGCGCTGGAGATGCGTCGGAAAATCGGGCGAAAACACAACATCATCCAAATAGCAGAGACAAATGTTCCACTTGAGCCCGCGCAATACATTTGTAGAGCGGTTTATTGGCACCTTCAAGCGCCGGCGACGAAGACCCTGGCGCAAGAAGTCTAGGAACGAGCGAGGCGAGGGACCGGCACACAAGCGGCAGTTCTCCAGCACGAGCCTGCTACGGGCGGCGCTAGCGCTTCGTCGTCGTTGGTGGCGGTGCTGGATCATCTTCTTCATTCCAACTGCCCCGGCGGAAAGAGGGAGCCATCCTGGCGACTCAAGGCGAGGAGACGACGAGAGGGCTGTAATAAGGCTTCAAGCGGCTGACATCAACGATGTCGCGACCACGGCGGCGATGGTCCAAAGAAGGTGTCACCGGTTCGATGATATAGTTCACTGGTCACGTACGCTCTAAGATGCGGTAAGCACCAATGTGCTTGGCCGAAAATTTGGACGCAGCCGGAACAGAGAGCCAGACCAATGATCCAGAGGAGAAGTATGTAGCGGGCGTGTCTTGGTCCGACTCATGTTTCCGGAGCCCTTGACGTTCGGCGGTGAAGGAGCGAGCCAACTGGCGGCACTGCTCAGCATGACGGGTAATGTCAGAAAGGGAAGTATAGTTCTGAGCTGTCTGGGTTGTAGGGAAGGATGGTGTCCCGGAGGCAGGAAGGCTCGCGCCTGAATAAAAGAAAGAAAGGGGAAAAGCCGGTGGTTGCCTGGGATGCGGTGTTATATGCATAGGTCACGAACGGAAGGACTTGATCCAAATTAGAGCGGTCGGAGCTAATGTACATGGCGATCATGTCCCCAAGAGTCCGGTTGAATCGTTTGGTGAGGTCGTTAGTTTGGGGGTGGTAAGCAGTAGTGGTACGGTGGACTGAGTGGCACGCATCGAGAAGCTCGCGAACAACTTCAGACAAGAAAACACGGCCGCGGTCACTGAGAAGTGCTCGCGGAGCGCCGTGACGCAGGACGAAGTGATGAAGAAGGAAGAGGGCGACGTCGCGAGCAGTAGGCGCAGGTAGGGCAGCGGTCTCAGCATACCGAGTGAGCTGGTCCACGGCAACTATAATCCATCGTTTCCGGCGGTCGTGAAGGGGAGCGGCCCATATAGGTCGATGCCCACACGATCGAAAGTTCGAGCCGGGCACGGTAATGGCTGTAACGGAGCAGTCGAGGGTCGAGGCGGCGACTTCCGCTGCTGACAGTCTGTGCAGGAGCGAACGTAGCGACGAACGAAGTTGTACATGCCTCGCCAGTAGTACCTCTGCCGTAGTCGCTCGTAGGTTTTTAGCGATCCAGCGTGAGCGCTCTGAGGGTCGGCATGGTAGTGTGCACAGATCTCAGACCGAAGGTGTCGGGGAATCACGAGGAGCCACTTTCGGCCGTCCGGACGATAGTTGCGGCGGTACAGGAGATCGTCGCGGATGGCAAAATGGGAAGCTTGGCGACGAAGAGCTCGAGGGAAGGGGGACGTAGAGTGTGCACGAAGGACATCGAGCAAGGACGAAATCCATGGATCCTGGCGTTGTTGATTGGGCATGTCCATAGTAGTGAGCACTGCGAGTAGGGGATCAGATAAGGGGGAAGAAAGGTGCAGGAGAGGGCAGTGGCGAGCGTGACAAAGCGTCGGCGTCGGAGTGCTTGCGGCCCGACCGGTAGACTACGGTAATATCGAATTCCTGAAGACGGAGTGCCCAGCGGCCAAGGCGTCCTGAGGGATCTTTGAGGGAGGCCAACCAGCACAAGGCGTGGTGATCAGTAACGACGGTGAACGGGCGGCCGTATAAGTATGGGCGGAATTTCGTGAGAGCCCACACTATGGCCAGACACTCCTTTTCAGTCACGGTGTAGTTCGACTCTGCTTTGGTGAGAGCACGGCTAGCGTACGCAACAACGTATTCAGAAAATTCGGGCTTGCGCTGGGCCAGAACAGCACCGAGGCCGACTCCGCTTGCGTCGGTGTGCACCTCAGTAGGAGCACTGGGGTCATAGTGCCGAAGAATATGGGGCGAAGTAAGAAGGCGACGGAGCGCAGCAAAAGCTTCATCGCAAGCAGAGTCCCACGTAGACAAGTCGGCGGGACCATTGAGGAGTTTCGTAAGGGGCGCGACGATAGAGGCGAAATTAGGGACAAAGCGCCGAAAATAGGAGCAGAGGCCCACAAATCGGCGCACCTGTTTCGTAGAGGTTGGTTTAGGGAATTCAGCCACAGCCCGGAGTTTGGCAGGATCAGGTAGGACGCCATCTTTGGATACGAGGTGGCCGAGTATTGTCAGTTGCCGGGCACCAAAGTGACATTTCTTGAGGTTAAGCTGAAGGTCAGCACGTGTCAGGCAGCTCAATATCTGGCGCAAGCGCTGGAGATGCGTTGGAAAATCTGGCGAAAACACAACATCATCTAAATAGCAAAGACAAATGTTCCACTTGAGGCCGCGCAAGATGTTGTCCATCATTCGTTCGAACGTGGCGGGAGCGTTACACAGACCGAATGGCATTACGGTGAATCGATATAGGCCGTCAGGCGTAACGAATGCCGTTTTAGGACGGTCGGACGCAGACATCGGAACTTGCTAATAGCCGGAACGAAGGTCCAGAGATGAGAAGAACTCGGCGCCTTGCAAGCAGTCAAGGGCGTCGTCAATACGGGGTAGCGGGTAGACGTCTTTCCGCGTAATTTTGTTGAGCCGGCGATAGTCCACGCAAAATCATATCGAGCCGTCCTTCTTTTTCACCAGGACAACTGGGGATGACCAAGGACTGGCAGATGGCTGAATAATGCCGCGTTGTAGCATGTCGTCCACTTGCTCAGCGATGAGGCGGCGCTCGTGAAGTGACACACGGTAGGGGCGCTGGCGGAGAGGAGTATGGGTACCGGTTTCAATGTGGTGCTCGACATTGGTCGCACGGCCCAAAGAAGAGGACTGGTGGTCAAACGATGAGCGAAACTGGTTGAGCAGGGCAAGAAGCTGCGCGTGTTGAGCTGTGTCGAGGGCGCGGTCAATAGAGCGGTCGAAAATGTCCGAAGGCAGTGGGTGATCGGGAGTAGGGCTACGTGGGGTGAGGGCAGCGATGTCGGGACTGGAGGAGGTCACATCGGTGTCCAAGGAAGTGATCAAGGTAGCGGTTTCAAAATGGCCAAGGCACTCGCCACGGAGCAGGGAGAGGGCAGAGAAGGAGGTGTTAGAGACGAGGATAGCGGCAGTACCATGTTGAATGTCGATGACGGCGAAGGGAACAGAGAGGCGTCGGCGAGAAGCAAGGATGGGGGAAGGCGTGAAGAGAACGGTGGCGCCAGAAACAGAGGCGCGCAAACAGGGACAAGCACAGCACTGTCAGGGGGAATGTGAGTGTCCTCGGCGACAACAAACTTAGCATCACGGCGAATCGAAGGCTCGTCGAGGGGCGCATCACAGAGCGTAGAAAAGACGACATGCGCACGGGCGCAGTCAATGACGGCGCTGTGGCGGGATAGAAAATCCCAGCCAAGGATGACGTCATGGGAGCTTGCACGGAGAACTAAAAATTCGACAACATATTGTCACAGGCCAGACGGAGAACAGTCGTAGACGTAGAGGGGGACCGCAGAACGGCCGAGGGGTTTCATCGCCCAGAACAGAGCCAGCTCGAGCGCGCCTCACGCGAACGCGACCACTTCGTCCTCGTCACGGCTTAGCGCGCAGGTAGCTCGAGCCAGGTCCGTGGCATTAGTCCCCCGAAAAAGAAGAGCATCGTCCCGATGCGAGGGTATGTACAAAGCAGAAAACGAACAGGAAAAGCAGGAAGACAATGTTAAAAAAAAACGAACAAAAAGAAATAAATTAAAACGCAGAACCCGAACACAGTTTAAAGTGGAGCGTCATCGCTCTCACGCGAGAAGTATGGCTTAAGTCGCATTTCATGCACAATGTCAGTCCGTGGTTGCCGACGACCGGTAGACACAGTTCCACGTGGAACAACCTCATAATCCACGTTTCCAACACGACGGAGCACCTCATAAGGTCCGAAATATCGGTGCAGCAGTTTTTCGGACAATCCCTTTTGGCGGACAGGGGTCCACACCCACACACGGTCACCGATGTTGTGGTAACCTCCCTGTGGCGCCGGTTGTAACGTCTGGAGTCCGTGTCTTGTTGAGCTGTGATGTGCAAACGAGCAAGCTGGCGAGCTTGCTCGGCTTGTTCGACAAAGGAGCCCGCATCTGGTGTCAAGTCATCATCCACGCACGGGAGCATGGCGTCCAGCATCATCCGCACTTCTCCGCCGTAGACTAAACGGAATGGTGTAAAGCGGGTTGTTTCTTGAGTCGCAGTGTTGTACTCGAATGTGATGTACGGGAGTATTTGGTCCCAGATTCTGTGTTCCACATCCACGTACATGGAAATCATGTCGGCCAGTGTTTTATTCAGGCGTTCTGTGAGCCCATTTGTTTGGGGATGGTATGCTGTCGTTGTTCGATGGCTGGTGTGACTCAGCTCAAAGATGTCGTGGACAAGCTGAGCTGTGAATGCCTTCCCTCGGTCTGTAATGACGACGGACGGAGCGCCGTGTCGAGGCACTATTGCACGCATAAAGAAGTGCGCAACTTCGAACGCTGTGCCTTGAGGGAGAGCCTGCGTTTCGGCGTAACGCGTCAGGTAATCGGTTGCAACAGCTATCCATCTGGACGGAGAACAGTCGTAGACGTAGAGGGGGACCGCAGAACGGCCGAGGGTTTTCATCGCCCAGAACAGAGCCAGCTCGAGCGCGCCTCACGCGAACGCGACCACTTCGTCCTCGTCACGGCTTCGCGCGCAGGTAGCTCGAGCCAGGTCCGTGGCAAAACCCTCGGCCGTTCTGCGGTCCCCCTCTACGTCTACGACTGTTCTCCGTCTGGCCTGTGACATCTGGTGGAGGTCGCTTGGGTATTCTCGGCTGATGCTCCATCCTTCCTCGGAGAGCCGAAGCACAAGCCCGGTGCCTCTTGTGCGAACCCCCGTCCATCGTGTCAGCCACAGGCTCCGCGGCTTGTCTCCAGAATTCGGACTCCGGCCTCAAGAGAGCGCACCCATGGCTACGACCACGGCAGCAAGGTCAGACAGCGCCCCGTTCATACCTGCTTCTTTTGTGAGCCTGCAAAATCCCCGGATCCCGAAGCCCTTTCACGGCGGATACTCGGAGGACGCCCAAGACTGGCTTGATCAGTTCGAGCGCGTTGCGCGTTTCAACGGCTGGGACGACAGTGCTAAGATCCGGAACGTCTACTTCAGCTTCGAAGACGCCGCTCGTATCTGGTACGAAAACCGCGAGACGAGTCTAACGACGTGGCAGGACTTTCGTCGCCAGCTGTTGGAGACTTACACCAGCAGCGATCGCCGTGAACGGGCCGAGCGTGAATTGACCGCTCGCATTCAGCTACCAAATGAGAACGTAGCGATGTACGTGGAGGAAGTGACGCGCCTCTGTAACCGAGCGGACCCGACCATGACGGAAGAGAAAAAGCTCAGACACCTGATGAGAGGCGTGAAAGAGCAATTGTTCTGCGGTCTTGTGCGAAGCCCGCCCAGAACAGTCGCCGAGTTCCTCTCCGAGGCTGTGCTCATGGAGAGGGCGCTCCAGCAACGGTACAATTTCTACGACCGGCAGCTAAACCCTATCTCGGCTCTACACCCCCTGGATGCTGCTTCGGGGGCCAATACAAGCTCCCTTCGGGACATCGTGCGTTCTGTGGTCCGTGAGGAGCTGTAGAAACTTCGGGGGATTTTTCCTGTGGACTCTCTGACTAGCGCTATTCGGGAGGAAGTTCAGCAGGCGCTCAGACCACCCGTCGCTCCAGTAGAGCCGCCACCACAGCCAGCTGCTTGGCCGCCAGCGACGTATGCGGACGTGCTGCGCCGTCCTGCGCCGGTTCCCTGCGCGCCACCGTATGCCGCTTCGGTAGTCGCAGTACACGCCGAGCAGCCGGTTCCCTACTGGCAAGCTCGAGGACAGGCGCCGAGAAAGACCGATATTTGGCGTGCGCCAGACCGACGTCCCCTGTGTTACCATTGTGGCGAGGCCGGTCACGTCTTCCGGCGGTGTCCATATCGGCCTCTGGGATTCCGAGGCTTGTCTGCAGGTAGTCCCCGTCCGCGGCATGCCGAACAGCCTCAGGAGTTTGACGAATACGTCACCCGCCGGCGTGGTTCACCACCTCCTCCGCGCCGAACGTCCCGATCGCCTTCACCTCGCCATTCGTCGCCTCATCAGTCCGGTTATGGACCTGGTGCACAGCGTGGGTCCTCGAGCCCGCACCGGGAAAACTAGAACAGGCGACCTTTGGAGGCGAGGCCGCCGAACGCCGCATGCCGAAAAGCTTCCACCGACGCGCCGACTGACCCTTCCCGAATTGACGACCACGATACCGATGACGACGACGACGACGAAGACGGCGCCGACGACTGGGTCTGGTAAGACCAAGGTCTCCCTTGACATACCCGTGCTGATTGACTCTAAGGAGGTTAGCGCACTAGTGGATACGGATGCGGACTACTCGATAATGAGCGGTAGGATGGCTAAGGTACTGAAGAAAGTTATGATGCCGTGGGCAGGGTCACAGATACGTACGGCTGGTGGCCACGTGGTTACGCCGCTCGGAATGTGTACGGCCAGAATTACGGTGCGCGGATGCACGTTCGTGGCAACGTTCCTCATTCTGCCTGAATGCTCACGAGACGTCGTTCTCGGTCTCGACTTTCTTCGAGAAAATGGTGCGACTAGAGACCTTCGAAATCGATTGGTTACATTTTCAACTGAACTCGCCGCCACCAAACCCGCCCCCGAGAATTGCAGAGCCGCACTGCGTATATCCGACGATGCCTTAACGGTGCCTCCACGGGCGAGTATTCTGGCTAGGGTCACTTGCGACGCGACCACTTCGTCCTCGTCACGGCTTAGCGCGCAGGTAGCTCGAGCCAGGTCCATGGCAATATAAAACATCGGCGATGACTACGCGTGCTGTGCAAGCGGCAGACGGATGAACGGGCTCGGCGCTAGCTGTACGGAGGGAGAGTCCAGAAGATGGGGTGGTAACTTTTCGAAGCGAACGGCAGAAGTTTTCGTTAATGACAGAAACGGAGGCCCCAGTGTCCACAAGCGCAAGTGTCTTGACGCCGTCTACAAACACGTCAAGAAAATTCGGCGGTGAAAGGCGAGGACTTAAGCAGGGCGATGATAGCGCAGTTCGTGCCCCAGGAACTGCGGCTGCTAGTTTTCCGAATCGGCGGGGACGGTGCGACGCCTCATGGGCGACAAGGAGCGGCGGCGAGGGGAGGGCGAGCGGTGGGAAACGTAGGGCTGGCGACCAAGCGCGCGGTCAGGTGAGGTCCCCTGATGCGGTGGTTCGAAAGATGCGCGAAAGGTGCGATCTGTATCGCGGTAGTCCGGCAGGGGGTGGAGAGGCGCAGGCAGAGTACGTCGACATAGGCGAGCGACGTGGCCTGGAAAACCGCAGGCGTAGCAGATCGGTCGGTTGTCAGCCGTGCGCCAAGGATTGTAGGCAGCGGGCGCGAAACGCTGTCGGGAAAAAACAGGCGCAGGCACCGCAGGAGGAGCATAGGCATAGGCCTGCGGCCGCGGTGGTCTTCTGACAGCCTCTGCATACGTGAGAGGCACGGGTGCGGGCGCAGGCGGCACGCTTACTGGAGGGTCGTAGCTTAACGGGGCGGCAACTGGGGTAGGCTGGATCGGAAGTAGACCGGCCTGGGGAGCCAAAGGTGCCGGTTGCCGAAGACTAGGAAGTGCATCGGCGACCTCCTGCGTGATGGCATTCCAGATCTCAGGACTGAGGACGGGCGGTGACGGGTGTGGGTTAGATATGAGCGATAGCTGCCGGGCGACCTCTTCCCGCACGAAGTCTTTGATTGTGGCTAGCAAGTCGTGGTTGATGCCCAGGCCGGAGATGGAGTCGGCAGGCAGGGGAGGGCGACGAGCGCAAAGACGTTGCTCACGCAACTCGTCAAAACTTTGGCACAGTGTATAAACCGAGGCGACGGTGGTGGGGCTCTTCGCCAGCAACATCTGAAAAGCGTCGTCGTCCATGCCTTTCAGGACGTGCTTAATCTTGTCAGCTTCAGACATAGCCGGATCAACACGCTTGCATAAGTCAACTACATCTTCAATGTAGCTCGTGAAAGTCTCGTCCTTGTGCTGAGCTCGGACACGCAGGCTTTGCTCAGCGCGCAGTTTCCGGACGGCGGGACGGCCGAAAACCTCCGCAAGTGTGCTCTTGAAAACGGTCCAGGTGGGGATGTCGGCCTCGTGGTTTCGGAACCACAGGTTCGCTACGTCGCTCAGGTAGAATATAACGTTGGTCAGTTTGACGTTGTCATCCCAATTATTATGGCGGCTCACCCGTTCGTATGATTCCAGCCAATCTTCTACATCCTGGTCGCTGTGGCCGCTGAAAACAGCGGGGTCGCGCTGCCGGACGGCACCGGAGCAGATGACGGGCTGCGGCGGGGGGGCGGGCTGTTGACTGGTCTTGGACATCGGGATAGTGCGGCTGCGAAGGTCCACGGTGATGGGGAACGGTGAACGCAGCAACCTCCACCAAATGAAGAGTGGTTTATTGGCACGTTGAAGCGCCGGCAACGAAGACCCGGGCGCAAGTCGTCTAGGAACCAGCGAGGCGAGAGCCCGGCACACAAGCGGCAGTTCTCCTGCACGAGCCTCTCACGGGCGGCGCTAGCGCTTCGTCGTCGTTGGTGGCGGTGCTGAATCATCATCTTCATTCCATAGGTTAGGTTAGGTTAGGTTAGGTTAGGTTAGGTTCGGCTAGGCTAGGCTAGGTTAGGTTAGATGAGGGGAGGTTAGGTTAGGTCAGGTCAGGTCAGGTAAGGTTAGGTTAGGTTCTCTAGTATGTCAATTTATAGAAATCTACAGAACCCTATACGAAATCTATAGAACTCTATAGGAAATCTATGGAACTCTATAAAAATCTATAGAACTGTATAAAAAATCTATAGAACTCTATAGGAAATCTATAGAACTCTAGAAAATCTATAGAATATCTATGGAACTCTATAGAAAATCAATAGAACGCTATGAAAATTTATAAAAACATAGAAACCTACAGAATACCTATAGAAATCTATAGAAAATATATAGAATACATATAGAAATCTATAGAACTCTATAGAAAATCTATAGAATATGTAATGTACTCTATAGAAAATCTATTCCTATAGATATTACCTATTGAACTCTACAGAAAATCTATTGAACTCTATAGAAAACCTATTGAGGTCTATAGTGAATCTATTGAACTCTACAGAAACTAAGGTATAGTGTTTCCAAAAGGTGCCTCCAGAATGTAGAGAAAAGAAAACGATACATCCCGGTGATATTGTTACGTAGTGGTGACTGCAGTCGGGCAAACAGCTAAACAGCGAGAATGTCTTTGAAGCAAAACCCTTTATTTTGGCTGACTTGCGCCCGCAAAGAACTGAATCACTCGGCGGCGGCATAGCAACAAGCGTGCTCGGCGGTCGTCGAACACAATCCCCGCCGCAGTCCGCCGTGCTCTTTTCAAAGCTGATAGCGAACATTAGAACATTCTGGCTCAAAGCAGAATCGGCTTCGCCAGGATGCGATCAATCGAGCTAAATCTAGGCGCGTCTTGCGTCACAAACGAAGCGATGAAGCGGCGTGTCGGCAGCCGTGAAGCATGAACAAACACTACAAACAAACGCTACAAAGATTCGCCGCATTACTCCCCTCTCAAAGAAGCATAGACTTGATGCGTTAGAACATAATGCGGCTATAAATAATGATAAACTGACTGTGCAAAAATAAACACCGAATGTGGAAACACGGCGTCTTTTAGCATGCATGATAGGGCTTTAGGCGTACGACATGGACTACTTCTGGTCGCACGCGGCGTCGCTGGGATGCAGTCATTTGGTCAGGAACGACTTCATAGTCCAATTCACCTAGCCGACGAAGAACCTTGTACGGGCCGAAATAGCGGCGCAAAAATTTTTCACTCAATCCTCGGCGGCGAATCGGTGTCCGCGTTGTCTCCTCGTAGGTTGTAGCGTCTGGCGTTGGTCCGCTGCTGGTTTTTGATCCATAATCGGGCAAGTCTCCGGGCTTCGTCTGCGAGGCGTTGAAAGTAGGCGTCGACGTTATCTTCCTCGGTAACGTTCGGCAGCATGGCGTCTAGCGTGGCCGTGGCCTCTTTGCCACGGTCGAGCCTAAATGGTGTCATCTGGGTGGTCTCCTGCACTGCGGTGTTGTAGGCGAAGACTACGTAAGGCAAGATGACGTCCCAGCTCTTGTGTTCGGCATCAACATACATGGCGAGCATATCGGCGATGGTTTTGTTGAGGCGGTCGGTCCGTCCTTTGGTCTGCGGGTGGTATGCAGTTGTTCTCCGGTGGCTGGTTTGGCTGTAATGGAGGATGTCTTGCGTCAGTTCCGCCTTGAATGCTGTTCCTCTGTCAGTGATGAGCACATCGGGGGCGCCGTGTCGCAGAAGAATGTTCTCCACGAAAAATTTGGCGACCTCTGCTGCTGTTCCGTTCGGTAGGGCTCTAGCCTCGGCGTATCGCGTCAGGTAGTCGGTCGCTATGATGATCCACTTATTTACAGATGTTCATTTCGGGAAAGGGCCAAGCAAGTCCATGGAGATCTGCTGAAAGGGCCTTGAGGGGGGTTCAATGGTGTTCAGAAATCCTGCTGGTCGAGTTGGAGGGGTCTTACGTCACTAACAATCTCGGCAGGTTTTCACATAATGTGCGACATCAGAAGACAGTCGGGGCCAGTAATGCTTGTCTTGAATGCGGCGAAGGGTGCGAGAAAACCCGAGATGTCCAGCTGTCGGCTCGTCGTTTGAGGCCTGAACTTCTCCGCGCAGACTAACAGGTACAACAAGGAGGTAGGCTGTCTTGTTTGCTGCAAAGTTCTTCGAGGACATCGTTTTGTAAACAGAACGAAGACAATCTTCGCTTGAACGAGGCAGCGGTGAAGAAACCTTGCCTTCCAAGTATTCGATGATGCATTTTATGTCGGGGTCCGCGCGTTGCTGTTGTTCAAAAGAGCTGGGGCTGATGGGTCCCAGGAAGGCGTCCTCATCGTCGTCCGGCGGTGGTACTGCATCTACAGGGGCTCGTGACAGGCAGTCGGCGTCAGAGTGCTCGCGTCCGGTCTTGTAAACGACGGCTACGTCAAACTGCTGGAGCCGCAGGCTCCATCGAGCGAGGTGGCCGGAGGGGTCCTTCAAACTGGCAAGCCAGCACAGTGCGTGGCGATCGCTGACCCCCTTTAACAGTCGTCCGTACAGCTAGGGGTGGAATCTCGACATAGCCCCGATGATAACAACACTCACTGTACTGCCACTCTGGTAAAAGTGCTTGGGGCAGTGTAGGAACAGTTGTTTTCAGTTTGCGGTCCATGAGGAGTTCAGATGGTGAGTATCCCTCCTGTCCTGGTGTTGCTCTATGAGCAAGAAGGCCTTCAGCGATACTTTCTGACTTACGAAGTATGTTTTTTGCAGTCTGTACAGCTCTTTCGGCTTCCCCATTACTTTGAGCATAGTGAGGGCTGGAAGTTATGTGTTTGACACCCCACTTGCTCAGAAATTGTGCAAACTCTAGCGAAGTGAACTGTGGGCCGTTATCTGACCGCAACACATCTGGGATGCCATAGCGAGCAAATTGTTGGCTGAAGAAATTAGCAACCCGCTTGCTTTGCGTTCCATGTAGCTCTTCCGCTTCGAAGAACTTTGAGTAGTAGTCGACTGCGATGATGTAGTTCCTACCATCCAGGTGGAACAAGTCGGTGCCAACTGTTTGCCATGGATGGGCGCTCTGGGAGGTCAGTCTGAAGGAGATGCTCGGTTGGTACTCGGCGGTGCTTGGTACAGGTTGGGCATCTGCTCACGAATACCTCAATGTCATGACTGATCCCTGGCCACCATGCAGCCTCACGTGCTCTGGATCGGCATCTAACTATGCCCTGATGTCCAGTATGCAGTCGTTCCAGAACTTCTTGGCGTAGACTTGGTGAAAAGACGAGCCTTGTCCCCCTAAGCAGCAGTCCATGCACAACAGACAAATCGTCAGCCACACTTGCATATTTCCGTACTTCCGGAGTCAATCCTTCTGTTTTAGGCCATTTGGTTTTACAGTAGTGAATAACCAATGAGATTGCAGCATCCTTTGTGAGCTCAACTCTGGTTCTCTCCAACATCTCAGCTGAGGCTGGCAGTAGTTAGACTGTCAGGAGCTCGTAGTCTTGAACAGCTGATGCAAGGTCTCCACTTGAACAGTGTAGTGGCTTGCGTGATAGCACGTCTGCTGTGTGCATGTCTTTCCCCGGTGTGTGTGTGTGATGGTGAAATCGTACCCGAGCACACGCATGCGGAAACGTTGAAGTCTTGGAGTTATTTCATCAATACGCTTCGTTGTGAACAGAGACACTAATGGCTTGTGGTCGGTTTCGATGTGAAAGCGCAGTCCCAGAACGCACATTCTGAAGCGTTCACACGCCCATGTTGTCGCAAGTGCTTCTTTTTCCACTTGAGCATACCTTTGCTCTGTCGATGTCATCGCTCGTGAGGCATAGGCTACAGGCTGCCGCCTGCCTTCACTGTCTGTCTGGAGGAGTACGGCTCCCATGTCATAAGACGATGCGTCCGCTGATATGGTCAAAAGCTTCTGTGGACCATAGTATCATAATACCGGAGTTGACATCAAGTCTCCCTTGATTGCTTCGAATGCTCTGTTGAACCTGGGACCAACACCAACTCGCTTCACTGTGTAGCAGTTCTCGCAATGGCTGGGTCTTCTCAGTCAGCTTCGGGAGAAATTTTGCCAGTTGATTAACCATACTGGAAAATTGGAGCGCAGCAGTAACAACCATGCCCATTAACCATGCTCAGGAACGACCTTAGTTCGGCCGTGTTCTCTGGCGGTGGCATCCTTCTAATGGCTTCTGTCTTTTCTGGGTCAGCAATGATGCCATCACTGTCGAGAATGTGCCCATGAAACATCACTCTTGATTTCCGGAGTTCCCACTTGTCCGGATTCAGTGTCATTCCAGCCTCCTTGAGGCGTCGGAGCACTGCTGCGAGCTTGGCATCGTGGTCCCCCCTGTCTTTGCCGTACACGACTATGTCATCTTGGTGGCAAGCCTGCCCTGGTAGCCTTTCTAGGATGCGGAGCATTTTCCTCTGAAAAAATTCCGGCGCTGTGGCTATGTCAAAGGGTAGTCGTAAGAACTGAAATCTTCCAAATGACGTGATGAATGTGGTTAGTTTTTGCGATTCCAGTGCAAGCGGTGTTTGCCAATAGCCGGCATTTGCATCCAGCTTGCTAAACACTTTTGCATTTGCCAGGTTTGCCAGGTTCTCTTCGACTGTGGGCATGATGACTCTTTCACGTATCACCTGCTGGTATAGCTGCGTGTAATCTATGCAGATTCGTATCTCGTTCTTCTTCTTAGCGATCACCATCGGTGCACACCATGCCGTTGCGTGGTCCACTTGCTTGATGACCCCCAGCTTCTGCATTCTGTCAAGTTCTTTTCTTACTTTGGGCAAGAGAGGAACTGGCACTCGTCGAGGCACGGCTACAGCACAAGGTGTAGCCTTTGGCTCGAGTGTCACTTCGTATGCCGTCTTCATTTCCCCTAGCCCAGTGAACAACGAGCGGAACTATGCTCTAGCCTCGGGTAGCTCACCATTTTGAGCAGGCCTTTGTTGAATGTTTGCATCCACAGCATCCAGGTGTGCTAGGACATCTAAAACACGTATGGCGGGTCGTCCCAGCAACGCCGTTTGCAGACCTTCCACTACAAAAACTCTTTGACGAGCTTTGTTTCGCCAAGCAATGGTAGCACTGAACATTCCTCTTGACATGATCGGCGTTCTGCCTGGTCCGAAGAGTCTCTTGTCTGGCAGTTTAAGCTTCTCCATGCGGCTGTCCACATACTGTCACGTTGTAGTGACGGCAGTCCAGCGGTCAGGAAGACACCAGAAATACTTGCAAACGAAGCTCTTTATTTGGGCTGACTTGCGCCCGCAAAAGAACTGAATCACTCGGTGGCGGCGTAAGCAACAAGCGTGCTCGTCAATCGTCGATCTACGAATGCCCGCTGCTCACGGCATCGTTCAATTTAAAGTCGGCAAGGAAACTTCGAGATAACAGGTCGAGATCATCTAGAGTAATCTGGAAACACGTAGATGCAGCTGTTCATGGCTGCGAACATTCGAGATTAGACCGGTCGCTTCTCGCGTCAAGAACAAAAATGATAACACCACTTTCCTGCGGCCTTGCGCGAACGAACGGACACTACAATGATACGTGGCATTACCCCCCTCCCAAAGAAGCATCGTCTCGATGCTTTAAAATGAAAATCAACGCGGAGAATGCTTCGAGAACTTAGAGTCCTTTAGCGTTCCTAATAAGGTGTAAGAACAGCGGTAAAAGCTTCAAGTCTGGCCGTGTCGTCGTAGTCGTCGTCGTCGGTGTTGTAGTTTTTGTCGTATTTGTCGTCGTAGTCGTAGTTGTCGTCGTCGTCGTAGGGATCGTCGTCGTCGTAGGGATCGTCGTCGTCGTAGGGATCGTCGTCGTCGTAGGGATCGTCGTCATCGTAGGGATCGTCATCATCGTAGGGGTCGTCGTCGTCGTAGGGGTCGTCGTCGTCGTAGGGGTCGTCGTTGTCGTAGTGGTCGTCGTTGTCGTAGGGGTCGTCGTCGTCGCCGTAGGGGTCGTCGTCGTCGTAGGGGTCGTCGTAGTTGAGGCATAGTCTTGTGTTTTCGTTGATGGAGAATCTTGGTCCTTGCGCTTAGAAGCAACCTCACCTCCAGAGGCTGCTTTATTCAATTTAACCTTCGGGGGCTGGGGGAGCGTCCACGCATCGCGTAACCTCGGCTAGGAGATACAAAGCGCGGTGAAGATGGCGACGGGGAACGTGATAGGCGGCTCGGCGATGAGCATCCTTCCCGACGCAAAAACTTCTCGATTTCGGCTGGTCGCTGGCCGGGTCGGGGTCGTGGAGCGTCGTAAGAAAACACTCGGATGCCCAGTCTTCTGTATGGACAGTGCCGGAGGACGTGACCGGCTTCGCCACAGTGGAAGCATAGTGGACGGCGCTGGTCGGGAGTTCTCCACTCGTCGCATTTCCTCGTCTGTGTGCGGCGCTCGTAGAACGGGCGGGTTGGGGCGAGAGGGCAGCGGTCCAACGCAGCTTGCTGTGAGCGATAGGGGCTTGGGTCCCGTCGTCGAGGTGCAGGACGGCGCACTGCTGCGGCGTAAGTCATGACTGGGGGCTGCAGAGGCTGCGTGGATGATGGCGTCACACCCAAGGCCTGCTGAACTTCGCCCCGGATGACGTCAGTGAGCGAAGTAAGCTGCGGCTGCGTTCCCGTTGGCAGCAATCGTCGGAGCTCTTCACGCACAACTTGACGTATAACCTCCCGCAGGTCATTGCTGTTAGCGTTGTCCAGGCAGCTTGCTGAAAAAACGCGCTGCTGGCGGTCATACTGGCGGGCTCGGGCATCAAGAGTTTTTTCCATCGTGGATGCCTCTTCTACAAATTCCGCGACGGTTTTCGGTGGGTTGCGGACGAGGCCGGCAAAGAGTCTCTCTTTGACTCCTCGCATAAGAAGCTTTACTTTTTCTTCTTCTTTCATGTCTGCGTCGGCACGCCGGAAGAGACGCTTCATCTCCTCAGTGTACATTGCAACGGTCTCGTTTGGATGTTGCATGCGAGACTGTAGCAGCTGCTGGGCTCTCTCCTTTCGCACGACGTTCGTGAAGACCTTCAGAAGCTGCTCCTTGAAGGTTTCCCAGTTTGTGAGGCTAGCTTCCTCATTCTCAAACCAGATTCTTGCTGGTCCCTCCAAGGCGAAGAAGACGTACCTAAGTTTCGTAGGATCATCCCAGTTGTTGAAGACAGCCACACGGTCGAACTGTTCCAGCCATTCTTCGGGGTCGGCGCCAGGCGAAGCGTCGAAGGTTGGTGGCACTCGGGGCTGCTGAAGACTGATTGCAGTCGTCGTCTGGGGCAAGCTCATGGTAGACGTTTCTGCTGGCTTTCGCTTCCGGGTAGGGTTCGGCAGAATCCCGAACTCAGGTGCGTCCCCTTGCAGGCATCGGTTTGCGCGGTGGACTGGACTCAGGTCCTGCGGTAGATGACTCAGAGGGCTTGCGTCACGACTTGTAGGGGGTGTCCGGAACATGGAAGGCTACCCAGCACCTCCACCAGATGTCACGTTGTAGTGACGGTCAGGAAGACACCAGAAATACTTGCAAACGAAGCTCTTTATTTGGGCTGACTTGCGCCCGCAAAAGAACTGAATCACTCGGTGGCGGCGTAAGCAACAAGCGTGCTCGTCAATCGTCGATCTACGAATGCCCGCTGCTCACGGCATCGTTCAATTTAAAGTCGGCAAGGAAACTTCGAGATAACAGGTCGAGATCATCTAGAGTAATCTGGAAACACGTAGATGCAGCTGTTCATGGCTGCGAAAATTCGAGATTAGACCGGTCGCTTCTCGCGTCAAGAACAAAAATGATAACACCACTTTCCTGCGGCCTTGCGCGAACGAACGGACACTACAATGATACGTGGCAATACTATGAGGATGGGATGACAGTAACATCTGCTCCAGTATCGACCTTAAACTGGACGGGACTTCCATCAACAAATGCTGTGATGAACCAAGGTTCCTGACCATCGGTATTGTTGATCTCCCCAAGGAATACTCGTCGATGGCCGTCTCGATAACTGCTGGCGTGCAGACAAACACACTGTGGCAAAGTGACCGGTTTTTCCACAGTTATTGCACACTTTCCCCGATGCCGGGCACTGTCTTGAAGTGCTGTTGTGCACTTCCGCACCATTTGCACACGTTCTGGCCGGTTTCCTGTCCGCCTGAAGGCTTGGCTGCTTTCTGTGGCGCGTATTTGTTCTTTGGTCGTCCTTTCGGGCGTCGCAGCTCCTCAACTGCAGCGTTTTGTTCAGCCGTCTCGTGCAACTCGTTCTGCTGCCTTTTCACAACCTCTGAGTTTCGCGCCATTTTTGTTGCAGACTGTAGAGTAAGCTTGCGATCGAGTGGCATCCTCTCGCTAAGCCCAACGTCCAAAAGTCCTACTACGAGGCGGTCACGAATGAGCTCATCCTTGAGTTTGCCGCATTCGCACGTCTCGGCAAGTTTGTGCAAGTCTATAATGAACGCCTCGACCGACTCACTGCTTTGCTGAACCCGACGGTTGAACCTTGCCCTCTCGTAAATTATGTTCGTGCAGGGTATGAAATGCTCCTCAAACTTGCTTTTAACAGTAGCATAGTTCGCCATTTCAGCGCCTGTCAACTTCAGTGACGCTAGAATATCTTCAGCTTCCTTCCCCATTGCATACAAGAAGGTGTTTACTTGCGTTGTTTCGTCACGGAGGTGGAGTGAAGAGACGAGTCGGTAGCGTTCCCACCTTGCAATCCAGCGTTTCCAGTCCGCTGGGTCGCGGAAGTCCAACTTTTCGGGAAGCTCGATGGCGACGGGATTGAAGAAATTCCCGCCATTTTCATGCTGCGCTGCGGCGGCCCTTTTTGTGGCGTCTTCTCTCTCGTCAGACATGCTGGAGGCTGATTTATTTATTTATATATTTATTTCACATACTTTCAGGGCCAGAAGGCATTACAGAAAGGAGTGGTACAACAAAAAAAAAATACAGTGCATAGTTATACAAAACAAGTTATATGATGGCAGAAAACAGTTTTCTTGAAGTTCTCAACATCGTTAATGGCAGCGATGGAGGGAGGAAGGTCGTTCTAGTCAACGCTGGTTTAGGAATAAAAGAATCATGACACAATTTTGATCTCGAAAATGGAACACCGACTTTAAATATATGATTGGAACGGGATGAAATGTATGAAGGGCTCGAAAAAAGATGATCCTTTAAAAGAGGGTTATGGTGATACAGTCTGTGGAAAAGACATAGTCGAAAACACTTCCGGCGCGAAGAAAGGTCTGGTAAGGCAAGTGTGTTTTTCATAGAAGTAATGCTGGCGTAACGGGAATAGTTAGTTAAGATGAAACGTGCTGCACGATTTTGAATGGATTCTAGTGTGTTTATCAGTGTGATTATATTAGGATCCCAAACTGCAGATGCATATTCTAACTTTGGTCGTACTAATGTTTTATAAAGGGTTAGTTTTATCGGCAGAGGCGCGGTAGAGAAATTTCGGCGCAAGTATCCAAGAGTCCTGTTGGCGTTATTTGCGACATGTTCGACGTGTCTATGCCATGATAAGTTACGTGAGATATGAACGCCTAGGTATTTGTAGGAGTTCACTGATTCAAGTGGAATGTCGTGAAGAACATAAGTACGCTTGTTATCAGTGATGTTAGCGCGACGTGACACATGCATCGTTTTACATTTATTAACGTTTAGTCGCATGCACCACTGATCACACCAGTTAGATACGCTTGTGAGACCATCCTGAAAATAAATAGAATCAGTTTGGTTAGATATTTTGTGATAGATGACGCAGTCGTCTGCGAAAAGCCTGATAGAAGAATGAGAGATGCATTCAGGAATATCGTTAATGTAAATTGGGAAGAGAAGAGGTCCCAGTACCGACCCTTGTGGTACACCGGATGTCACAGAGGTGTGAGAGGAGGAACAGCCGTTAGCAGAGACATATTGAGTTCGATTCGATAAGAAGATTTTAATCCAATTCAGTACGTTAGGGTCAATATTAAGCATGCTAAGCTTAAGAATTAGGAGATCGTGGGAAACAGTATCAAAAGCTTTCGTTGAAGTCCAAAAACACACAGTCTACATCAATGTTCAAGTCAGTGTAAGCAAAAAGGTCATTAGTAAAACATACAAGCTGTGTTTCACATGAAAATGTCTTCCTGAAACCGTGTTGTTCTGCTGAAAAGAAGGAATTAGACTCAAGGAAATCAATCAGATGAGAGTATAAGATATGCTCCAAAATTTTACATGGTATACTTGTGAATGATATAGGACGATAGTTATCGGGAGAATGAGTGTTAACTGATTTTGGTACTGGAACAACCTTGCCAACCCTCCAATCGCCTGGAAGTACTGAGGAACAGAGTGACTGGGAAAAAAACATTGAAAGCATAATAGAAGAGTAGGGTTCAGAGAGTTTCAGCATTTTAGAGCTGATTGCATCGTCACCGGGCGAAGAAGACATTTTCAAGTTTTCAACCAACTTTTGCACGCCGACCCAGTCAATACTGATAGGGTCCATAGGCAAATAAGAGAAAGTAGTTACAGACGATAAAATATTAGCACTTTTCTGGAAAACGGAAGCAAACACATCATTTAAAACGGAACAACACTGGTTCGGAGGAATGGAAATATTGTCAGAACGGGTTAGTTGAATTACCTTATCTTCTTTGCCCCCAACAATATTCCAGAATTTACGCGGATTAGATTGCAGAAGTGATGGGAGGGTGTTGTCAAAAAAGTTCTGTTTAGCATCTTTAACAGCTATTAAATATTCAGCATGAATGCGATGATATGCTGCCCAGCGTTCAGGAAGGTTAGATGCTTTAGCGCGACGAAAAATACGCTTCTTTTTGTTGCATAAGCTGCGTAGGGTTTTGGTAAACCACGGAGAGGTAGTATTTGAGACAATCCTAATTTTAGGTACGTATCTATCTATTAATTCTATCAGTTTATTTTTGTACAATGACCAGTTTTCTTCAATAGTAAGTTCGGAAAAGTTCTCAGTGTAGTCGGCAATGAATGAGTCTAGTTCAGCTGTGATGGACGTGGTATCGGCGGCATTGTAATCACATATGGTCTTAACTATTTTCTTAGGACGAACATTCTTCCTAATTGTGAAGTGAAGCAGTGAGTGGTCACTCAGTCATTCTAGGCACGTTGGCGGAGAGACCAAATCTGGAGCTGTAGTAAAACAGAGGTCTAAAATATTAGACGATGTGCTGGTGGTACGTGTGGGTTTGTTAATTAGCTGGGTTAGATTAAAATCAGCGCAGGTGTCTAAAAAATTAGTGCACTCGGAGGATGGGTGCTTAAGGGAGGGAATACAGTTTCGCCACACTATGTTTGGGAAGTTAAAATCACCCAGTAGGAATAAGTGTGATTTCGGGTGTCGAACAATTAATTTATTCAGGGCATCATGAAGGTCGGCGCAAAAAGTAGTAGGTGAGGATGGGGATCTATAACAAGCGCAAAAGATAAGGTCACCCTTTGGAAAGTTAACATGGATGCAAACGATTTCTAGTGGTGAATCCATAGAGATAGCAAAGGAATTGATAGCAGAGCTCACGGCTATCAGGACACCTCCGCCTGTTCGGAAATCGCGGTCGTATCTGTAAAACTTGCATGTTTTTTCGCAGTCTAGTATTTCGCTATTCTTTATTTTTGCTGAGAGCCAAGTTTCGGTGAGCACAGCAATATCAGCCGAGCATGCATCGATATGTGACGATAGTGATGTACGTTTGTTGATGACACTTCGGACATTAGTGAAAAGAAGCGATATGTAGTCTGTTTGCGTTCGATCATGAGATAGCTATGCTGAGCTTGAATGTGCGGTGGGTGAACCTGGTGGTGTGATGTCTCTTTTTGGGGTAATTGCACTACTGGCTGGTCCGATTTCGCATACTTCGTCAGTAGCTGCACAATAAGCGTAGCATATTTTACCTATGATCAATTTGTTGTGGCGTAAAGAATAGAATTGGCCGCTAGCCTTGCCGAAATCACTAAGGGCTGCGTGGTCGCTCACCTCTCGGTCGTCTTCCGTGTTCCCTTCACCGTTGACACACCGCTGCCACCATGTCGCGTTACCGAGGAAATGACGACCCTTGTTAACAGCACACACACATTTATTGCACTGCCGTAGCTCCAACCATGGCGCCGGCCACCGGGCAATTGCCCGCGCTCGTTTCCCGCCGCTCTGTGCGTTCACCCCAGTCCCCACACGGGGTGGTGGTGCCATCTCTCGCGCCCGCATTCAGCCACTATACACGACACTTCCCATTTAAATGGCTCGGCTGCCTTTGTCAGGTGGGTCAGTGGCTCGGCGATGCGCGAAAAGTTCTTCACAAATCTTCGGCAGTATGCGCACAGTCCGAGGAATCTGCGCACAGCTTTCTTATCGGCCGGTGGCGGAAACATTGCGATAGCAGCGGTTTTCTGCGGGTCTGGCCGTACTCCCTCTTGCTAACGATGTGGCCTAGAAACAGCAGCTCTTCATAGGCAAAGTGGCACTTCTCTGCTTTCAAAGTAAAGCCGGACGATTTTATTGCGTCTAGTACTGTTCGAAGTCTTTTATTGCGAAAGCAATACTGCTAGCACTTTTCTGCCGTCGGTGGAGGTCGTTCCTTCGCTCACGTGACAGCGTGACGTCACGACCAAAGGAGAGCAGGGGCCCCAACTCGTCTGTTCGGCCGTAGTCGTTCCTGCGCTCGGCGCTGCGGCTACCACGTCACGGCCTCCTCAGGCCGCCGCGTGAGGGCGCTCGCTAGGAGAAGATAAATGGGGCGCCGGAGGCGCGCTCCGCTTAGTCATGTCTGGGCGTAATCCCTTATTGCTAACAATGTGGCCTAGAAAAAGCAGCGTTTCATAGGCAAAGTGGCACTTCTCTGCTTTCAAAGTTAGGCCGGACGATTTGATTGCGTCTATATAGTACTGTTCGAAGGCTTTTTAGGTGCTCCTCAAAGTTCGAGGCAAAGACAACGACGTCATCTAAATATACCAGACAAATCCGCCACTTCAGGCCTGCCAGCACTGTATCCATTACTCGCTGAAATGTCGCTTGTGCGGAACAGAGACCAAACGGCATCAACTTGAACTCGAAGAGGCCATCTGGAGTGACGAATGCGGTCTTCTCGTGATCTCTTTCATGGACCTCTATTTGCCAGTAGCCGCTCTTGAGGTCCATCGTTGAGAAATACTTAGCGTTGTAGAGCAGGTCTAGTGTGCCGCCGATGCGGTGGATGGGGTAAATGTCCTTCTTTGTGATGTTGTTCAAGCGGTGGTAATCAACACAGAATCGAAGTGTGCTCTCTTTCTTTTTCACTAGAACAACTGGTGCAGCCCAGGGGCTGCACCGGTTGAAGCTTGGATGACGTCGTCGTGAAGCATTTTAATTTTTTTCCACTTGGTCCCGGATGGCTTGTCGTTCTCGTGGTGACACTCGGTGGGGGCTTTGGCGGAGTGGTCGAGCGTGCTGGTCGGTTGTAATGTGATGTTTGGCAATCGGCGTTTCTCGGACCTTCGGCGATGACGAAAAACACTCACTGTAGCTTCGAAGGAGATAGCGGATCGGGTCGGGTCTGTTCCGGGGCAGGGCTGGGTTTATGTCGAAAGAGGGCGAGTTCTTTTGGTCAGGCGAATCTTCTTCGAATTGGTCGGAGAGGGCGAAGAAGTCTCGTACGCCGGATATTTCGTCGAGGAAAGCAATCGCCGTTCCTTTGTTAACGTGCCGGTATTCTTCGCTCAAGTTAGTCAGCAGTACATCGGCTTGTCCTTTGCGGAAATGTGCGATGCCTCTTGCGATGCCGATTCCTCGGTCGAGAAGCACCTGCATGTTCCCCTCGATAATGGCTTCAGTGTTATTCGGTTCTGTAAAGCCTACGGTGACGATGACGCTTGAGCGGGGTGGGACACTCACTTGTTCCTCCTGGACACTAAGTGCAACGTGATTTCCGGAGTCCTCATCGACGGGATGGCCTCGTCCGTGGAAAGTGTGATCAGCTTGGATCGCAGGTCGATGATTGCCTGATGCTCATTAAGGAAATCCATGCCCAAGATCACTTCGCGGTAACATTGCCGTAGCACTACGAAGGTTGCGCGATAGGTATGTCCCTTGAGAGTCACTCGCGCTGAGCACCGTCCTGATGGCGTAATGAGGTGGCCCCCTGAGTTGCGAATTTGCGGGCCGTCCCAAGCGGTCGTTACTTTCCTCAGCTGCGCAGTGAATGGTCCATCCATCACCGAATAATCAGCTCCTGTGCCGACGAGAGCGGTAACTTTCCGGCCGTCGATAACGACTTCTAAGTCGGATGTCCTGGCTCTGGCGTTGCACGTAGTCTTCGGCGTCGGGTTGCGGCTTCGTCGGGTACGTATGTGAATTGTGGGTGGGGCGTGTGGTCGAAGCTTTTCCTGATGACGGCGTCGTTTTAAAGGTGGTTCGCGTCGTGATCGAGGTTGTCATTGTATGCGGCGTCGGCGTAGTGGGTGCGACGTCTTGATACGGCATGGTCGCTGGAGGATCTTCGTCGTTTCCTCGGCAAGCAACCTGGCCTCCACAGGTTGCTTTGTTTAGTTTCCCCTACGGGGGCTAGGGGACCTTCCTCGGACAGCCGTGGCGTAGCTGCGGCCCGGTGATGCAAAACGTGCGGTGTACGGCGACGGCGAGCGGGACAGACGGCTTGACGACACGTACTCCCCTCTGTGCAGGTAGTCGTCAATTTTCCGTGGTCGCTGACCAGGGAATGGTCGTGGGGCTTCGATGGCGAAACCTCGCAGGCCGATGCGTATGTACGGGCAAGGACGAAGTATATGACCGGCTTCGCCGCAATGTAAGCACAGTGGGCGGTCGTTGGAAGTCCTCCAGGCGTCGCACTTCCTGGGGCTTGCGCGGCGTTCGGGAACAGCTGGTTCACGTCGAAGAGGCGGACTTTGGCTCTTGCGTTGGGCTGAGGACTGCGCAGTGCAGCGGCGTAGGTTAAGGCTGGAGCTTCAGCAGGAGGCGAAGATGACGGGGTGCCAAGCGCATGCTGCAATTCTTCGCGTACGATTTCAAGGGTCGCTACTTGAGGCTGGTTGGAAGATGGTAGTAGGCGACGCAGCTCTTCCCGTACAATTTCGCCGATAACATCCCGCAGGTTGCCTCCGAATGCTTCGCCATCCGAGAGGGCAGTCGAGGTCACTTGGGGCAGTCGAGGAAAATGACGGGCTCGTGCTTGCAAGGTTATCTCAATGGCGACTGCTTCAGTGGTGAATTCCGCGACCGTCGTCGGTGGATTTCGGGTGAGAGCGCCGAAAAGTGCCTGTTTAGCATCACGCATCAAATTCTGTCATGTCAGGATCGACCCGTCGAAAAAGGCGCTTCATGTCTTCTACGTACGCGGTTAGTCTCATTCGGGTGTGGTATGCGTGATTGTAGAAGGAGCTGAGCTCTTTCTTTCCTGATGTTGCTCGTGATGGCCTTCAGGAACTCCGGCCTGAATAATTCCCACGTCGCTAGAGAAGCTTCGCGGTTTTCGAACCAAACTCTCGCGGGTCCTTCCAAGGCGAAGAAAACATGGCTCAGTTTGGTCTGGTCGTCCCAACTGTTGAACACGGCGACACGCTCGAACTGTTCCAGCCATTCTTCGGGATCCTCGCCCGGTGAAGCGTTGAACGTTGGCGGCAGTCGGGGCTGGTGTAAAATAATAGGGGCTGGTGTCGTAGCCATGGCTGACGTCGAAATTGAGGGGTCGTTCATCGCTCGCGTGTGGTCCGGTAGCAGTCCGAATTCTAGTGGACGCCTGTAGAGACGACGGCTGCTTCGCCCTTCGCCTTCGGTTGGGACGACTTCTGCGGCTTTCTCGGGATCTTCTTCGAGACAGCTCGGGCTGCTTTGACGTCTCCCAGGGTGTGAGGGCGACCGGGACATTCGTTAGCACCTCCACCAGATGTCACGTAGTGGTGACTGCAGTAGGGCAAACAGGAAAACAGCGAGAATGTCTTCGAAACGGAACTCTTTATTTGGGCTGACTTGCGCCCGCAAGGAACTGAATCACTCGGCACCGGCGTAGCAACAAGCGTGCTCGGCGGTCATCGAACAGAATCATTGCCGGTGTCAGCCGTGCTGGAAAGTTACTAGAACATTCGGGCGTAGAATCGGCTCCGCCTGGATGCGATCAATCGAGATACATCTAGGCGCGTCTTGCGTCACAAACGAAGCGATAAAGCGGCGTGCCGGCAGCCTTGAAGCATGAACAAACAAACACTACAAACAAACGCTACAAAGATTCGCGGCAATATACATTGTGCTACGTCCCTACGTTGTGCTACGTTGTGCATATCTTTCGTTACACACGCGTTATGCTACACGTTTGCACACACCCACGCACCACGCACGAACGCAAGCACGAGCCCCGAAAGCGCACGTAGCGGGCGTCTTCATAACTGCGTCGTGTCATGCGACCGATTGAGCGAATATCGCGCTGGCAACATGCGCTGAATTTTGAGAAAACTATATTCGCAAAATCAGTGATCAAGAATGCAAGAGAAGTATTGTTCTTTATGGCCTTTATGGCAACCTTGACTGAGGAATAAGTGAGCACGCTGTCTGCCCCATGGACCAAGTAAAATTATAGAAACAGAACTCAGAAAATCAAAGAGTGACGGAAAACGAGGAGATAGTTTCCTACACTCCATCAATGCGAAGAGTTGATATATTTTGTTTTTGTGCGATGCTCTTCACTTGTGGCCATGAGTATTTTCAAGCGTGTACTAATACAGGCATGCATTTCGAGGCTACACCTTCGACTTGACGCAAGAAGCCACCCGAAAAAAGTACATGTGGGATAATTTTAAGTTTCACCGCGTTTCTAACCTTTAAGGCGCAACCATAAAAGTGTGTGGCTTTGTAAACAGCTCGACTATCGCCATAAGTCACCAGTGCATGTCTCTAGGAGGAATTTATACTTGCAAAAATTAGCGCTCTATGCTGAGTGGTGGGAAGCGACTTCTTCATGGCAGAAAAGCAAGACGAAAAGACTAGAAACTGAGCGAAGAGACATAAACAGTAAATGGATGGCCTAGGGTGCACAGTAAGGCGGAGTTTGCGACATGAATGGGAACAGAGGTGGAAGAAGCCGTCCGAAGAGGCGCACTTTCGCCTGGCGCCACAGACGCCACGACAAGACGACAGCGGGCCGGGGCATCTGTCGCGGTAAAGAGGCGCCGAGATCCCCTTCGCAAACAGCGACCGAGAATTGAAGAGCGACGTTCATTTCATGCAGCAGCATTGCCAGCATGTAGTCTAGCCAAGCCATCACCACACGCCCTTGAACACTTGGCCACAGAAGCCAGAACAATAAATGAAGTTTCTCTTGAAGACTTCACGCGGAAGGCGTCCTGGGCGACAGCACGAAATGCAAGCGCAACGAGACAAATTCATAAAGCTTTCTGTAGTGACACCGCTCGATATCTATACATTGCTACAAAACACGGCACACAACGCATGCATTACTGCAATGTGGTATTCCAGATTTAGCACGGATTGGAACAGTTTTTAACGCGAGAGCATTATACTCCTGCCTCAATGGCGCATTTAGTGCCACTTTCAACAACCCACGGAACACAAAAAGCGCTAATAGACGTCTAAAAAATGTCTTCGTAAAAAAGCTTGACATCTAAAAGAAGTTTCATCTAAGCAGTTTTTTAGACTTAAGACATTGACTAGCCCTCTATTAGCTCTGCTAACGCTACGCTTGTATACGGCTAGAAAACTTCTGAGGTAGAACTTTTCTAGAATTTTTTTAGACGTTCCTTTTTTTTCCGAAAAAGGTGCCTGGATTATTTTACGCATTTGAAGACTGATTTTAGTGCTGCCTGTAAACCCTCTAAAGCTTTAAAAATGTTATAGCTCATTTTTCTGGTATACACCACTCAAAAATGAACTCAAAGCTGATTTGCAATGACCTGAACACTGAGCCCACATTTCAAGGGATGTATGGCTGTAGTAATCAACCATAAATGCATGTGCTAGCACACTTTTCAGTCACTGTGTTACTGTTTATTGAATCCAGTGCATACACCCCCACACACACCAGGAAATTAATGTTAGAAGCCACGGAGGAGGTAGCTTCACTGGTTTGGCTGACATTACAACGGTAAGCACTTGGATGGCGGGAAAGTGTTGAGCAGCAACAAATTGTTAAATCAAAAATTAATTCGGCACCGGGCCTTGTTGCTGTGATGTGGATGGCAGTGAAGAGCTCGCTAGGTGTTCCAAAAATCGCTTTTCTTGCAAGGAGGATGCCAACTAGATGGTAACAAGGGGAAGTCAAATCCAGCTCTGTTCAGCAGCCTGCAGTAGTGAAAAATATTAGATTCCCCAAAAGCACAGTCAGTCAGGTGCATGTAGAATGGCCAGTGAGGAGTCGGAAGCAAATAAGACCAGGAAATGGCAAGGAGTGATGGCACAGGCAATAACATAAGCTTGCTAAAAACATAGATGCATATGATGGCATTACAAGTGGCATTTCAGCAGAGTGCTACGGTTCACCATAAACTCAAGAAGTCAATCACTGTGGAGGCCTTTAACAGAAGCAAAATTCAAACAGCGTGCATGGACACTGAAAGCCAAGCAGTCAATAGCAAGTGCACTGCCTTACTGTGATGCACACTGTACTCACAGAACCTCCTAAGCTGCATCTTGCAAACAGGCATTCTCTTACCGGCAAGATGCGGCTGAATCAAAAGTGGTTGATGGTTGACATCTTGCACCGTCGCACGAAAACGCAGCAGAGATTCTGCTGCCCTGGTAATACCTGCATCACTTCAGTATACACCAGAGATGGGTTAAATCTTGGACCTTACTTTGACAGCCACACAGGGGCACATTTGAAAGATAAGACAAATAAAAGTGCGTGTGTATAAGTTTTTTAACACTGCATTGCCAAACAAGCCCATTCTAATCTGTACGATGAAGCTCAAATAGCGGGCAAGAGATTACTTACACCACTGCACAAGAAGCATTAGTCCAGATGCTCACCTCAGAACTGAAACAATCTCCAGGCCAAGTCGTCTGAACAACCAAGTACAAGGTGCTGCGATTAATTTGCGTGAAACTAGACCAGGTCCTTGCTCCTCCGGCCAACAGTTGGAGTTCTAAAGGACAAACAAATAATGGGGCTTGTGGAATGATTAGCAAACAGCCTACACCTATACAAGAAATCATGAAGTGAAAGAAAAAGTGTCAGCTGCAAAGAGTGCTTTCCAAAACTTGAGGAGTTCAGCAGGCAAGGAGGACCTCTGAAAACCACTGTTGAACAGGCTGCACCCATAACGAAATGTACACAGTGAAGCAGGGACAACGCCAGCTGTGCACGGTGCAATGGTTTGCCAAAAAATAAAAGCAGCCATGCCTGCAAAGAGCCGTAGTACTTCACTGCACAGTCAAACAGCCTGCACACATACAGAGCAGCACCACTGAGTAAACTACCTTAGTGCAGGGCTCTCAATCGTAATGAAACAAAAGCTTGACAAGTCAGTGCAGTAACACACCCGGATTGTCAAGATTCTCTCGTTTCATTTTAATACTATGGGCGAATAACCAACCACAGACCTCAGGCAAATCACAAAGCTTGCAGCAGCTAGGCATACAAAAGGCCACATAGCAGAAGAAATAGCTCAGGGCAGTTCCGCACAAATGAACTAAAATTAGGCAATCACAGTTTTTCTACAAAGTATTCTCCCATATTTTCATCATGACCTGCAACAAAAACAGTCAGCAACTGTCTTGCTTCAGTGGTTTGCTTAGTTTACGCATGCAGTCATTGAATGTCATGAAATCGATACAACTTCCACTTCATGATCACTTGTAAATTGTGGGGTTTACCGTACCGAAGCGACAAATTGACTTTGAGGTACGCCGTAGTGGAAGTCGCCGGGTTAATTTGGACCACCAGCGGTTCTTTAAGATATGCTGACTTCGCACAGTACGCGGACGTTTTTGTATTTCGACTCCATCGACATACGGCCGCCGCGGCCGGCATCGAAAAACTTCCGACCTTGGGATCAGCAGCCGAACGACAATGCCACACAGCCGTCACGACGGGCCTCATGTTTACTTCGTGATAATTAATACTGCAGAGTCCTTTCCGCAGTTAAGATAACGAAAGCCTTTTTAACGCGAGTTTCACTGACGGCAATCACAGCAAGGAGAATTGGAGCACACAGGTGGCCAGAAGAGAGTCTTTAGCAAGAATTTTAATCATTATGTAGGAAAAAATTCGCGTCTTATCAACCTACGCTTAAACAAAGCTGGTTGGTTTGAAGCTTTGTCACGTTCACTTTGTCACCGCCTTGGTAAAGAAAGCAACTCGCATGCGAGAGCAGCCTAGCTGTATCCACTTAACAAAAGCTCAAATACATGCAAATGCCCTGTTTTAATGCATTCAACGCTGCACTTTGGTATGTAGAACACTGGCTGATACTGTTTTGTGATTTATAAACTAAAGGAGTGACACACTAGCCGGCCGTTCAATCAGGCGCGATAGTGGCTTTCCTACAGCAAGGCCGAGACTTTCACCACACAAGAGAAATGGAAGGTTACACACTTTTGCGGAAAACGAGGCTCACATCTCAGTGCAACACTGGTAGTAGACGGTACCGCAGAAAAAGGGGAAACTGCAAACTGCAGCGGCATGAAATGCCAAGCAGCGAGCAAAATAGACCGCAGCGAAATGTGCAACCTACGAAGCATCCACTTCGCGCGCGTAGCTTTCGCTAGCGTCTGAAACGCCAAATGGCCAAATGAAGTACTAAATTTCTAAACGTAAATATAAACAAACCTTCAAAGAACCAAAAAAAAACAAACTGAATCTCATACTTTAATGTTAAACTAAGCACTTTCAGCTTCCATGAAGATTTATTTGTGCTTGAAACGGTTAAAACCACTTTGGAAAACTAGCTTGCATCGCCAGCATACAGAGCGACACCAAGCACCAAGCTGCGGCGTGACTCAAGAAAGATTACTGCCTCCAAGATTCGCCCCCCCGAGACGATCGCAGCGGGTAATCTCGGAGGCCATGAAAAGATTGCGCACAAGTGAGCTCAGCGAAGGCGGCGGGCGCCTGACAATCCGCGTGCTGCCGCCGGCTAGCCGAGGCGTAACAGAGGCGTTTGCAACATGAAGGAAAATTTTTTTACTTGCGTAACTACCGTCGGCTTTCAGGAAAATTATATGTTACTTAAATTCAGCCTTACGAGTGGCGGGTTAGCTGTACTCGATGTGGAACGTGATTCGGGCTCCGTAGGAGAAAACGCGCTGTCATTGTTCGAGTACAAAGAGCGGTCTTTGCACCGGCGCGCCTGCTCTTCGAAATGTCAAGCAGGACAACCATCTAATTTATGTGCCGTGATTTACAGCATGTTTAATCCACGGCGGCAACTCTCTGCTGATTCCTATAGCGCGTCTCCTTGACGTGGTCTTAAGTTCTACGTGTTAGAAACGTCTAGAAAACATCTCACTACAAATGTTTCACAGAAGTTTCACAGCAAACGTCTTACTGCAGATGTATAAGAGACGTCGCAGAGTAAACTTCTTGTCGACATCTATGAGACGTTTGAACGCAGCGCAAGACGTTTGTAGTCATTTGGAGCTGTTCCGAGAAGTTTGTAAGACGTTTTGTGTTTCGTGGGAAGTGGCATTCGCTTAACGTGTCATTTGCGCACTGGCACACGATGAGCTTCAGTGACACTCGCTTCAGAACATACTTTCCTCGTAGTGAGTTTGCTGGGCTAACTCCACTTGGTCTGGCAAGGCGAGTGCGTAGCCTGAACAGCAGTGCTCCGACATTCAGAAATTTTGTTTGGGGAATTAAAAACCTCCGTTTCATTTCCTTGGTAGCGCCTTTTAATGAAACCATGTTTTAATTCATATGCAAATAAAAATAATGCGCACACTTGAACAGCTACTCCCGCTTTGCAGATGACGACCCCCTTCCGAGGTAGGCCTGATGAGTCCACAGGGTATGTGTACTGAATTTCGGCGATTCTGGAGAGCGAATTCTCTAGTTTCAGCGAACCCAAATGGACAGCGAGTGTAGTTTTACCAAAAGTGATCGGAAATCGACTGTCGGTTCCTTTACAGGACGCGCATGCGCTGAACGGGAAGCGCCGGTGGAACTCAGACTGCCGCTCAGTGCTTTCGGCAGCTGGCAACAATCGCTGCCGCCGCTTCTGGGTGAAAAATAAGGCCGCTTCAATGAATGCGAATGGTAACCGAATATGTTTCTGCGTAAACTGATTCAAAATGAGCTACTCTTCTTATCGGAGAAAGGAACGATTACCGAGAAGCGCCGGTCCTACGCCATATCAGCAACCAGGCTACCAAGTGTTTCCCAGCGTGCAGTCGCATCGGCGCTTCCTACAGAGTTGTCGAACTTTGTAAATAAGCAAGAGTACAACCGGTACAACAGTGAGATTAATTAAGATAAGTGATGCGCAGCTAGTGTATTATGTCATGCAAACGAGCAGTAGCAGTTTGTACACAGCGACGTAAACAACAGTACAGGAGTCCAGTCGACCTCACCTGTGCATTTCTGGGGAAATTTCACGCTTATACAGTTAATGTTCAGTCATGTACTATGGTCTTCAAGCACTCATTTAGCGTGTGCACAAAATATTCGCTAACGAGAAGCAAAAAAAGCGAACAACACACATGAAAATATTGCATCTCCGAATGATTGTCTTTGGCTTCGTCAGTGACGAGCCGCAATTGGACTACTTCATTTTAGGCCTGTTTTTTAGGCTTTTTTTGTTCTCAATCTACTTCCCTTTCCGTTAAGTCCTTTCTCCTTGTGACCATGCTTGGTTTAGCCGTTGTAATTGTATATGCACTCAAGTTGTTTCCATAGGGAGTTTTAATATAACCTCCTTGCCATAGGGCGAGTGGATGGTAATTACGATTGTTCTCTCCAGCCTCACTTTACTTCAATTGTGTATGCAGTTTTGTAACTTTTGTGCGTTCAGTGAATTTGTTTTGTCTTTCCTTTCTGCCTTATAACAAGCTAATTCCATGTGCTCTATTCACTCTGCAAGGGTGGAATTTCATTGATCAGGGCGTATTGTGTACTGTGTTTTCTTTTTTTAATACGCAATACCAATTATGGGGTCACTACACGTGCAGCCGGCCGGGAAGGCGAGCTTCCGTGCCAGCTATGCGCGGGCGTTCTCGTGTCCCCAACCCGTGGCGTAAAATCACAGCCACGGCGGGTTCGGACGAAGCAGGCAACGAACAGAGTACGCTAGGAAACCGTTTATTAACCTAGCGCAAGGCAAAGCACACTGCGGAAGAATGTTCTATCCGATAATATAAGGTTCAGTAGCTTACCAAGTCGTCGTCGACCGGCGTTGGGTAGTCCGGGAGGCGCGGGCAGGCAGGGCGTCGGCTGGGCAAAAACGGCAGTAATACCGCGGCGAGAAGAAAGCTTAAGAGCCCTTCCCGCCGCGCGCGGCTCCCTTTTTAACCCCTACGACATGGCCACCCCCTTGGGCAACCGTTACCTCCAAGGAGAGTCGTTCACCCCGTCCCTAAGACGCCAAGGCGTAGGCGTGAAGTCACGTCCGAGCTGGGAGTGAGGAGAGTGGCCGGGTGCCCCCTCTCCCCACGCACTGCGGCACGCGCTTTCGTCGCGTGACGCGGCGCGGGGGCGATGAAGGATATTTGTATATCCCACATCCTCCCCTCCTTAAGAAGCCTCCCGAACAGAGAAGTAGGCGCAACGTTACTTAATCTTCTCCGCCATCCAGGGGTCGAAGGTCTTCGGCTCCCGTACACTTGTTGCCGTCCGCGCCACGCCCGCACCGATCAGCTGGTCCGTAGGTTTGGCCACCCGCGAGATGGTGATGCCGATGCCAGACGTTAGCTTGCCACCTGTCGCCGTCCTCCGAGCACGCGCGACTGCGCCGCTCCGGTCAAGGTGGTTGACCGCCTCCGTGGCAACGGCCGAGAAGGCTTGGAGGCTGCAGGTTCGTGGCTGCGCCGCCCTGAGATGCTGTGTCAGGCGACTACAGTGGCGAGGGCCCCGGTTGGGCTGCCCTGGCATGCCTGGTTAGCTGGCGAGCGCCCTGGGTTGAGGTGGTAATAGGGCCACGGCTGCGCTCTCTGTGTTTTGACCAGCTTGTTCTTGGGTAGGCGGGTGCAGCGGCGTACAGTCGGCAGGCGTTAGGCAGGCGGTTAGCTCCGATGCGGTGTGGCAGGTAGCAGGGGCGCCCAGGTGGCAGCAGGGTGGCGGCTTCAGGTCGCGGGCTGGGCGTAGCGGCGGGCCATGGGCGCGGCGCGTTGCCGAAGCTGGATGGTGGCTTGTTGGCGGTAGCGGTGAACGATGTCGTTCTGATGTGCCCTGCTTCTTTTCCATCTGCGCTGAAAAAGGCCAACACAGATGTAGCCAACTCCCGCAGCGCGTGCTACGTAGCTGTACGGCCGTCACGAGAGTCATGAGGGTTAACGCAAGTAAGCCTTACGTAACATCGATCGGCATGAGCGGCCCGTACGTTCATGCATCTAACGAGACTGCGTGTCGGCCTGCGCCCTCGCTCTAGTCCGCGCAGGCAGATTTTATTTCTGCCTACGGCGCAAGTTATAGCGGGACGCGGAGTTCGCCGGCTGATCGCAGCGCTCGTTTTCCGACTGCGGCGCGGATCGGGCTGTGTCCTGGACCCACTCATCTCGCTGCACGTAACGTTTCAAGTCGCATACGTGCACCGGTCCGCCTGTCGGTTTCGACCGCAAGTCCTCGAGCCTGTAAACGAGCGAGGAAAGCTTCTCTCGCACGCGAAACGGCCCGATCCATTTCGGTGCCAACGAGGCCGCGAACTGTCTGCTAGCATCGCTCAGAACGTGTTGGCGCCGAAGCACCAGATCGCCCACTTCGTAGTGAACATCTCGGTGCGAGCGGTCGTACTGTGCTTTCTGCTGCGCCCTAGCAGTACTCAAGTTGCGGCGAGCCTTGCGTAAGGCCTCCGTCATTTTAGCGCGCAGCTGCGTCGCGTATTCAGCTCGTGCTGACTAAGCGACTGGCGTCTTCCTGCTGTCCGTTAGAACCCGGTCCATCGGATTTAGCAGCTCTCTACCCAGATTGAGAGAAGACGGCGCATACCCAGTCGAGCGGTTAACGGTCGAGCGAAAAGCGAACGCGATATCCGGCAGGTAGAAGTCCCAATCTTTGTGCCTCTCAGAGTACGCGACAAGCATGTGCTTGATGTTGCGGTTCACCCGTTCCGTGGGGTTCGACTGAGCATGATAGGTGGTCGTTTTCTTGTGCTTAATGCCGAGTGCAGCGCACGAATCTACGAACACCTTCGCAGTGAAGTAGGACGCGTTGTCCGTTTTCAGCTGCTCTGGGAAACCGAACCTGGTGAATACGTCCATCAGCTTCTCCATGATCACTTCTGCCGTCAGCTTTCTAAGGGGAAAAAGTTCAACCCACTTGCTGAAGTGATCCGTGACCACCAGCAGGAACTTGTTCCTACTCGGTGTCGTGGGATACGGTCTTATGATGTCACACGCCGCGATTTGCCAGGGAGTCTGGCTGTTAATCGGCTGCATGAGGCCGGGCGGTCGTCCACCCCGGGGCTTCACGCATTGGCACACATGGCACGAACGGGCGTAGCGTGTTACGTCCCTTTTCATGCCAAGCCAGGTAGCAAAGCAACACAACTTAATGTAAGTCTTGGGGCCGCTTGTATGCCCAGCGATGCACGAGTCATGAAAGTAACTTAACAGTGCCGCTTTCAACACTCGCGGTATCACCACCTTGAACGCCTTGCTTGTGTCGTTCTCGGAGGGGATATACCTCAGCAAGACGCCGTCGGAATCCAGCAGATAAGAATCCAGCGCGCTCACAGCACTACCAGCTGTTTCCAGGCGCTCCGCACCGACAGCAAAACCAGCTGTCCCCGTGTGCGCGGCGGCCCGGCCCTCCGGCTACCGGAGCCCGTCGAACACTTTTCGACAAAACGAATCCATCTGCTGAGCTTCGAGCAACTCCTTTCTGCTGAACACAATCCCCACGGAACTCGCGTAGTCCACGTGGTTCACGCTCTCGCCCGGGGTCGACGGTCGGTCCGCGTCCCTTACATCGGCTACGGCTGGGGACAATCCCTCACTCTCTCTCTCTGTCGGGCGGTCGGTCGCGTGACCTTCCTCGCTCTGGACAGGCGCTCGCGAGAGTGCGTCAGCCACGGCCTTGTTCTTCCCTCTGCGGTAGCGCACGGTAAAGTTGTAACGCTGCAGCAACAGGGCCAAACGCGCCAGGCGGCCGCCTGGTTCGCTGAGTCGTCTCAGCCATGTGAGCGCCATTTGATCCGTCTCGATCACAAATGCCACCCCGTCGACGTTGTAGTCGAACTTCCGCAGAGCAAAAACTATCGCGAGACATTCCTTCTCTGTCACCGAGTAGTTTCTCTCTGCCGGCGTCAGTGAACGGCTCGCGAACGCTATCGGTCGGAGGACACCTTCATGCTCCTGAAGCAACACTGCTCATAAGCCCAGGTCGCTTGCGTCTGTTTGAATCACAAACTCCCTGTTCAGGTCAGGTAGCTGCAACTCAGCCGTGTCCGCGAGCACCTTGGTGAGGTTGCGCAGTGCAGCCTCTTGCTCGTGACCCCAACTCCAGTGCTCGCCCTTCTGCAAAAGCTTTGTCAAAGGTGCCTACAGCGCTGTGCAATCTGGGATGAACTGACGATAAAAGTTCGCCATTCCCAGGAAGCGTCTGAGACCGGCTAGATCTGACGGCGACGGAAACTTCAGCAAAGCCTCGAGTTTATCCTCGCACGGCAGAATGCGGCCTTTGTCGATCGTGAACCCCAACAGTGTTATTCGGGTCGCGGCGATCTGCGCCTTCTTCGGGTTCAAAGTGATTCCCGCGGACCTCAGCCTCCCTAGGATGTCCCTCAAGTGGCGCAGATGTTCCTCGAACTTTTGCGAGCACACCACGATGTCGTCTAGGTATGCGAGCGCGTGTTGCCACTTCGCATCTCCCAGAACACGGTCCATTAGGCGCTGATAAGTAGCGGGTGCTCCTACCAAGCCAAAAGACATTCTATTGAATTGGAAAAGACCTCTGTGACAAGTGAAAGCAGTTTTCTCCTTATCACGCTCATCCATTTCTACCTGAAAGTATCCGCGGCTAGAATCGAGCGTAGTAAAGTACTTCGCCCCACCTAGGTTCGACACTAGGGAAGAAATGGTTGGTAGAGGGTACGCATCCTTTCTCGTAACCTCATTCAGTCTGCGGCAGTCCACGCAAAGCCGATATGTATCGTCTTTCTTTGGAACTAAGACTACCGGGAAGTTAGACCTCTCCACAACGCCAGTGTCGATAAGTTCGTCTAAGGCGTCGTCTAGTGCTTTTCTCTTAGCCAAGCTAATTGGTCTAGGATTGCACTTCCACGGCAGTGCATCACCCATGTCTATTCTGTGCCTTACTAGTGTAGTGAGGCCAGGCCGGTCCGTGAATGTGGCGTTGAATTCGTAGAGGAGAGATGACAAGCGTGCCTTCTCCCTCTCCGATACGCTGTTCACCTCCGACAACAAAGGGTGCATTGCCCTCCCTGGCACGGTAGAACAGATTTCTACCGCGACAACATTCTCTGTGGGCCCTCTCTCAGCGGCGACTGTCCGCCCGCATGCTTGTTTCCGGGCCGGCGGGGGTTATTTTCCACGGTCTCTCCCCGCTCGCTTCGCGTTCCGAGCCGTAATTGACTGCGAGGCCGCGGGCGCTTTCGCAAAAAGCTTCAAGGCGCCGGTGGTGCGCTCCCGATAGCCTCCGCTGGTTATGTCTATCACAATGCCTGTCTTGGCTAGGAAGTCTCGCCCAAGAATTACAGGAACGGATAAACAGGGAAGATGAACGAGGCGTTGTCGCCGCACGCGTCTTTCCCAGCGAACCACTATCCTAGCCGCACCGCTAGATCGCGCTGTGCCGCTCGCGAGGCGAAAAGTGGTATCGCACTTTCTCAACCGGATTTTGTTCTGGCGGAGATGGTTTAGCACCTCGTCACCGAACAAAGAAGCGCTTGCCCCTGTATCGAGTAACGCGGTGAATTTCTTTCGAGCTATCGTTAGCTCAATGAACGGCGCTGGTAAGTCAACAGAACTTCCTACGCGACATGCCAAAGGCACTAATAAACCGGGTTTCTCTGTGTACGCCGCGCGGGATCGAAGGTCGATCACCGGCGGCTGTGGCCGTTTCCCGACCGTGTTTGCTCACGGGCGGGGAGGCGGCCACAGTCGCGGGCGAAGTGCCACGGTTGGTCACACCTGTAGCAGCGGTTGCTAAACTCCTCCATTGTCCTCGCTCGGTTGCCGGTTAGTCGGTACCAGCGGGCCGCTTGCTCCGTCAAAGAGACAGGCACAACACGCGCGAGAAGTTCGGCGTCTGCGATTCCTGTCGCTTGCTGATAATGCAGCAGACGGTCGAGGTACTCATTAGCCCCTGTTCTGTCATGGTACCCCGTGTAGGTAGGTACGTCTATCCTAAGACGGGGTGCCTGGGCCGGGGCTTGCAAATTGTTTTGCAACATACCCGCTAAGCTCTGCACAACTTGCATCGCGTTCTGCAAGAGCACCTCGGATGACTGCGGACTAATGCCCCCGGAGTTGGGCGCAGCCGCTGATGGTGTCGAATGATGAGGCCTAGGTGCCCCATTGTTAGCACCACGGAGCGGCGAGGTGCCCTCCGTACCAGGCCTGAGTCCTGCCGACGCGCCCGGGAAAGCAACTCGGCTATTCCGCGTGGAACACTCAAGATTTACACCTTCCAAAGGCAAGTCAAGTAGGGAGCCCTGGCTCTGTGCCGCTAGCTCTGACAGCATGAACAAAGACTGGAAGTCAGGCCTATCAGCTGCCATCCTTTGTTAGCGCGTCGACAGTCGTTCGCTCCAACAAAGTACACTGCTCAATGCCTAGTTCGCCCCACGTTCGGGTGCCAAGATATGGGGTCACTCCGCGTGCAGCCGGTCGGAAAGGCGAGCTTCCGTGCCAGCTATGCGCAGGCGTTCTCGTGTCCCCAACCCGTGGCGCAAAGTCACAGCCACGGCGGGTTCGGACGAAGTAGGCAACGAACAGAGTACGCTAGGAAACCGTTTATTAACCTAGCGCAAGGCAAAGCACACTGCGGAAGAATGTTCTATCCTTACCAAGTCGACGTCGACCGGCGTTGGGTAGTCCGGGAGGCGCGGGCAGGCAGGGCGTCGGCTGGGCAAAAACGGCAGTAACACCGCGGCGAGAAGAGAGCTTAGAGAGCCCTTCCCGCCGCGCGCGGCTCCCTTTCTAACCTTTTTTTTTATTTAGGAATACTGCAGACTCCTTCTGTAGTCCAAGCAGGAGTGGGAAACACACATGAATAATACCAAAAATACAAAATGAAGTCAAAGAAAAAGGTCATACATTCAAACTTTTCAAAGCAGCAATGAATTCCACTTCGTCAGGAGAATCGACAACATTCTGAGGCAGCTTATTCCAGTCGGACACAGTCGTAGGGAAATAGGAATAATTAAATGAATCGATGCAAGCCTGGTATTATTTTAAGATTTTCCCGTGGTTAAACCGTGTGTTAGCTCGAGGTGCAGGGGTAAGGTAGAGAGTCTTGTTTATTTTTGCTTATCATTGTACAGGAGGTACAAGAACTTAAGCCTGTATTCTGTGCGTCTGGATTGGAGGGTCTGAAGATCCAAGAGATTAATCATCCTTGTTACGCTATCTGTTCGTCTGTAGCGGTTGCAAATAAAACGGACGGTCATTCACTTTACCTTTTCCAACTTATCTATATTTGTTTTGGTGTAGGGGTCCCATATGCATGACGCATACTCCAAAATCGGTCTAACCAGGATTTGTATGCAGTGAGCTTCACCTGTGTTGGGGCTGTCGCCAATTTTCTTCGAATCCCCCATAAGGCCTTACGTGCGGTACAACATATGTTGTCAATATGTTTGTTCCAGGTTAAAGTTGATGTTATTGTGACTCCTAGATATTTTACAACTGATACTTCGTTAATTACATCCCGACCAATATTGTATGTGTGAGCTAATGTTTGCTTCTTGGTTGGTTTGGTTGGTTTATGGGGTTTAACGTCCCAAAGTGACTAAGGCTATGAGAGACGCCGTAGTGGAGGGCTCCGGAAATTTCGACCACCTGGGGTTCTTTAACGTGCACTGACATCGCATAGTACACGGGCCTCTAAAATTTCTCCACCAAAGAAATTCTAGCCGCCGCGGCCGGGATCGAACCCGCGTCTTTTGGGACAGCAGCCGAGCACCATAGCCGCTGAGCCACCGCGAATGTTTGCTTCTTGTTTGAGACACGAAGAACAGAGCATTTTTTTATGTTCAGAGCCATTTCCCACTTTTCGCACCAGGTGTAAATATTGCCAAGATTCGCGTTAAGGAGTTCTTGATCGTGTGGTGACCTGACCGTTGTGTACACAACACAATCGTCCGCAAAAAGTTTAACTACTTTTCCAGGGTCTATCTCGGTAACAATATCATTGATATAAATAAGGAACAAAACCGGGCCCAGGACAGACCCCTGGGGTACACCTGATGTCATTGGAAGGCTATCTGAAGAACTATTATTTACGTTAACATACTGTGCTCGGTTGTCAAGATAGGCTTTTATAAAGTCAATAAGTATTCTGTTTATTCCAAAGTTATAAAGCTTTTGTATCAGTTTATTGTGTGGCACCTTATCAAAAGCCTTGGCAAAGTCAAGGAACACTGCATCGATTTGGCCTCTGTCATTAATTGCAAGAAAAAAGGTATGGCAGGTAGTAATTAACTGTGTGATGGTGGAGAGCCCGTGCCCAAACCCATGCTGGGCATCTGACAATAAGCGGTTTTCTTCTAAATATTGAACTAGTTCTCTGCAAATTATGTCTTCCAATAGCTTCGAACTAACTGAAGTTAAGGTAATGGGGCGGTAATTGGATACCGTTGTACGATCACTGGATTTGAAAATAGGGACAACACGCGCGTTTTTCCAGTCGGCAGGCAGTGCTGAGCTTGACAACGAAGCAGTAAAGATTGCGTGCAAGTAGTGCGATATCCACTCTGCGTAACGGGGCAGAAATGCTGTAGGAATATTGTCTGGCCCCACTGCTTTTTTCACGTCCAAGTTTAAGAGTAAATTAACAATACCTTCTCAAGTCACAACTACGTCGTGCATTGTCGACTGGAACTCCTCGGGTGCAAAACCAATGCTCTGGTCTTTAGGCGCGAACACTGAGTGGAAATACTTGTTAAATTCATTGGCTACATATGTAGAATCTGTAACTTGTATGCCATTAACACATAAAGAAATTTCATTTGACCTGTTGTCATTTATAAATCTCCAAAATTTTGCCGGTGCCTGTTGGAGAAAGTTTCCGAGGGTAACGGAAGAGAAGTTGTCTTTAGCTTGCTTTATCCTATTCTTGCGCTCATTTCGTAAGCTTCTAATGACAGCTAGTGGCCGAGAAGGCATTCGCCGGAGTCGTTTTAGCTTCCGCTTCATATGTATAATATCTCTTGTAATCCATGGATTATGTCTTTTCTTTTTGAGCTTGTTCGGAACAAACCGTTCCAGACATTCGAAGCATAATGTTTTAAACCTGGACCATAACATATTTACGTCCTCGTGGGTCTCAAAGCCCTGGTAACGTGTCTCTAGGTAGTCAAGAATATCACATCATCTGCTCTATTAAAGTCTTTAACAATAACAGGTGAATTATTGCTTTCAGACCTACTTTGGAGATGAAAAGTTGCCGATACTAGTTCATGCTCAGACACACCACTCATAACATCAACATGAGTGCAGGAAATAGCAGGACTAACGAACAACAAATCTAAAGTGTACCGCGATGAAGGTGTGATTCGTGTAGGCACGTGAACAACCTGGGTGAGGTCACATGAAAAAGTAACACTTAGAAGCAAGTTAGAATGTTCTAAATCGCCACCCGGTACTGTCATATTTAGCCAGTCAATATGAGGCAAGTTAAAATCACCGCCTATAATCAACTTTGTATGAACTCCCCTGAAACGCTGCACATAGTCACAAAACTGCTCAAGAAAAAGAGTGTCCGCGTTAGGTGGGCGATACGCAACACCGATAACAACAGTATTACCAAAAACTTCTACCTTGGAGAACAAGCTTTCATGTCCAGGGATGCCATCGAGTGGTGTCAGATTTATGGAGTTCTTTACAATAATAGCCACTCCTCCCCCACGAGACGGCCGGTCACGCCGTACTATTTTGTACGAAGGCGGTACAACATCACTGTCCGGTACATCGTTATGTAACCATGTTTCAGTTAACAACATAGCATGGGGATCAAGATCGTAAAGTAAACCTTCAATATCGGTTGTTTTGCTAATGACACTGCGCGCGTTCAAAGACACCAATCGCATAGACTGTTTCCCTGGGCTGTCACTTCGGTGCCATGTCGGCGATTTTTTTCTGCTTACGGCCTCTATGTTTATTCACTTTTGGAACATCGGCATCGTTCCCGATGGAACTTGACGCATCTGCGATTTGGTCCTCAAAGTTGGCGAGTTTTCGACGCTCGTTCTTTTCTTCGTCCCACACGTAAACATCGTTCCCGATAACGAGCTTATCGCGCCTGAGATGAGCTGTTTCCGTAGTACTATCAACTGTCGACCATAGCAACTTCCTTATTTTCCGGATTCGAGGCGTGTAGTCATCGGACAAGGACACGTTTTTGCCTTTTAACTTCTTCGCATTACTAAACAGCAGTATTTTTTCAGAGAAGTCATATAGCCTCAAAATCACTGGCCTTGTTTTGTCCGCTGTTTTCTGCCCAATTCGATGAATTCGCTCGAGACTGGTCACATTGATTCCCAGCGTTTTTTGGAAGATTCCCGTTAATACTGCCTCCATAAGAGACTCCGTTGTCTCTGTTTCTTGCTCCTTCACGCCGTATACAATCAAATTATTCCGACGGCTGTAACTGTCAAGGTAATCAATTCTACGTGTCATCGCAGCAATTTCCCCACGAAGCAAACCAACTGACCGTTCACACTCTTCCACTTTTTGGGCTGTTTGCACTAGGGATTCAATACTGGCTTCAATTGAGCTCAACCTTTTGTTGGTGTCCAAAATGTGGGCAAGTTTTTTTCCAGTTGCTTTGATTTCTGCCGCTGAAGCTATCTGGTTCTCAAGAATAGCGGCCAGTTGATCTTGCGTCGAGGGGCCAGGATTCAATTCTACATCTCCACTCAAGAGGAGACGAATTACGCACAAAGACTCAAAGCACCCCGCAACGCATTCACACAACACTTGTGGGCAAGGCAGCACAATAAGGCACAATGAATCACTCTTGAATTCACACACTGCACGTTTAGCACTAACCTGCACAGAGATGACCCGGAAGTTTAGATGCGGCTGCATCGTCCGGCTGCTGCCTTGCCCACTGGCACAGAAATTTTGGTGGGCGGTGCTCGAAGGTTCCGTGACTGTCAGTGTTGTTGAGCGGAGAACATGTAAGGGCGGGAAAAGTTCAAAAGCGGTTCCGCTGCTGCCGTTGTAACTTCCACTGCCAATGTCGTTGGGGTTCCCTGTAGGCGTTTGTGTTGTCACAAACGCTGCTGTGTTGTCGCAGCGTGAGTATCCGCCAGAATCTTCATAGGCAACCGGGAAAATTTGCGCTGCAAGGACCTGCACAGAGATGACCAGGAAGTTTAGATGCGGCTGCCTTGTCTGGCTGCTGCCTTGACCACTGACATGGCCACCCCCTTGGGCAACCGGTTACCTCCAAGGAGTGTCGTTCACCCCGTCCCTAAGACGCCAGGGCGTAGGCGTGACGTCACGTCCGAGCTGGGAGTGAGGAGAGTGGCCGGGTGCCCCCTCTCCCCACGCCCGGCGGCGCGCGCTTTCGTCGCGTGACTCGGCGCGGGGGCGATGAAGGATATTTGTATATCCCACACACTGTACCACTGTCTAGTGCTTGGGGCGTGCGACTTTGTCAAGCTGTCATTTATGACAACTTTGACTGTCGGCCTCCACGGTTCTGTACCGTGTGAGACACGAATACAGGAGTTATTATTAAAATCAACAACCACAAAACCAGAGCACTCCGGTGTTGCTGTGGGGGGAGGGCCGAGGGGGGGGGGCGCTAAGCGATGGCGGCGGCTGTTGGTCAGTGCGGGTAGTGCGGGCTGTGTTCGAGCTTCGGAGGCATCCCAATATCTCGAATGAATTCGCGCAGCTCCGTTAACTGGAATGTATCTCAGCCGAATGCTGTTAAAAAATTTGTCTAGCAGCACAATGCGGCAGTCGAGTCGATTGACATTCAGTTGGAAGGCATTCCAAACGCCCATGTAGCAGGGGTATTACTTGTAACGGATCGTGATGCTTTTCGTCGTGAACATGTATTCAGATGTGGAAATAAATCTGAAAATTGACTCGGAGTAACTACATTTGAGAAAAAATTGTATTTTATAGGTAATAACACGAAAAAAAACCTCTCAGAGCTGCTGCAACATCCCTCGTCACTGCCATCATTGCCATATAACACTCCTTTTTGCCGTGCGACAGCGTGCACCAGAAGCTTGGTGGTTTTATGGGGTTTAACGTCCCAAAGCAACTCAGGCTGTGAGGGATGCCGTAGTGAAGGGCTCCGGATATTTTTGACCACCTGGCGTTCTTTATCGTGCACTGACGTCGCACAGTACACGGGCCTCTATAATTTCGCCTTCATCGAAATTCAGCCGCCACGGCCGGGATCGAACCCGCGTCTTTCGGGTCAGCAGCCGAGCACGGTAACCACTGAGCCACCGCGGCGGCGCGCGCACCAAAAGTGTCATTCGTTCAAGAGAAGTGCCCTTCGTGAAAGTGTCACGAAACCTTCCTGTGTGACAAGCCACTTGGCTCGTTATGCCGAAACCCCGACGTAGCCAGAAAGCCATGGCAGGCCACAACTACCTAGACTGGAAGGCACGCGTAGCAGAGACGCCGCACGCGAGTTACGTCATCAATGCGACTCTCCCCCTCCGAGAAGGGAAAGACGACTTCCGTGATGAACAGAAACAGATTTCGGCACCCCATCGCATGCCTCGCGTCGTTATACAATAACCCTCACCTGTACAACAAAGACCAGGCTCAGGCACTGGGCGAGATGCCACTGTACCGCCTGACCTGATGTACATGTAAACAATGGCGGGTCGCCTCCGCGAGATACGCTAGGAAATACGATGCTCCACTGTCGTATTCGTGTAAACGCGGCTAGATATTAGACAAAAGAGAAGCCCTGGCGCCGCCGACATTTGGCCTTCAGCTTTCGGTGAGTTAGGTTGCGGCGCTATGAGGCCTTCGTCGTCCAAGTTCAATCGCTCGCATCTACACCGACAGGCGAGACAGCAAAGCGTGGCCGGAGGCGGCAGTTCACTGCCGATGAAATACGTGGCGAACCTAACGCAGCGAAACGTGCTAAGCTAGCTGCTGCAGCGACAGAACGTTCAGCGCCCGAGCCCCTAAAAACAACTCAGCAAAAAGCAGAGCCCTGGCAGTTATTAATCATAAGAATTGCTCAGATGCCCCCATAATTTTTTCTCTGCGTTTATATTTCGTGTTTTTTTTGGTATACCCCTCATTTGCGGAGAAGAGTAAGGACACACGGTTTGCTCTTCAGGACGCGATGATTGTTGTCCATTAAATGTCTCTCCAGTGGGGCACTCGGCTATGCATTGTTCTAGCTTGATTTGTGGGCATCTTTTTCATAACACAAATATTCCTCGCTCCCCCAAATAGAAAGAGATGAAGGCCTAATGAACGAAATCTTCTTTGGGAAGTGCCTGACGACGTGCACTGCAGTAACGAAAAGCTGAAAAATATAATCAGCGCAAGAACTACGCTCGGAGCTTCTTGACAGAGCGCAAGGAGCTACCGGTCATCCAGATTGCACCGACCACAAAGGTACCCGACACATGACCAAAATTTCAGTCCAAGTTTTACACTTTTGCAATCGACTTTTTAGCTAACCCAGAACATAAACATTGTACGGAATTCCGAGACATGCCTCATGCTCCTCGGAGCTCGCAGAAACGAAATAGAGAACTAGTGAGTGCATGGCATGGCTCACAACAACACAAGGCGTCGCCACGCTCCTTCAAGAGCCCCTCCCTCCCACAACCAGTCGCCCCGCACCATATAATAATTGTGTCCTAGAATGCCCAACACCCGTTCCTTCCTTTCTCACGTGCATCCAGAGCCGCATCTTTGTGCTGCGCCTTTCCATATTACCTGCTGAGGTAGAAACCAAAAAAGAAAACGCCCACTTTCAATACACCTCTCCCTGCATACGTCATCGGCGCACGTGTCTCTGGTGTGACGGGCAAATCATGTGGCTTCTGACCGGGAGGGGCAGCAAGTGCTACTCATACCCACTTACCAAGGCGTCTCTAATCGGGAGAAGAAAGGCGGCGGGAACATGATTGACTCATGCAAAACCAGTTTAGAAGCAAAAGTGGGCGATTTTTCCCACAGGGACTTGTCTCTGATGTTATGCTCTTTGACCAGGAGAGTTCCTTTTTTTATTGTCCATCCTAACATATGTTTCCAGTTTTCATTCATTTAATATTCGGAACATAGTATTTGTATTGGTTTGATGGTTTGGTTTGGTTTATGGGGTTTAACATCCCAAAGCGGTTAAGGCTATGAGAGACGCCGTAGTGGAGGGCTCCGGAAATCTCGACCATTCGGGGTTCTTTAACGTGCACTGACATCCCACAGTACACGGGCCTCTAGAATTTCGCCTCCAAAGAAATTCAATCGCCGCGGCCGGGATCGAACCCGCGTCGTTCGGGTCAGCAGGCGAGCACCATAACCACTGCGTTACCGCGGTGGCTGCATCGGTTGGAGGAGCACTATTTAGTTGTTCCTTTTCTTCCATTTCGACATCCTTTGACCTGGTTTTCGCGATCAATTTTTGTTGCGAAAACAACACCACTGGAGCCCAGCTCGGCGCGTCGCCTATGCTAGTGGCGGTGCGGCTACCAAACCACCTTGAGTTACCGTTCCCCAGCAACCGCTTCAGCTGCGCTCCAACAGATGGCGCCGCTCTGCTGCCGCCTGGGAAGGAGACGCTCTGGGATTCAGTTCTAGCGCGACTAAATCAGGTGTGATGATTTTTAACGATACAACTGACCAGGTTCTTACAATACAAGGCCACGAAATACCCAAAGTGGCCGAATACAAATACCTCGGGATATGGCTAAACGAAGGGCAGATATACACGGAAAAGCACGAACAGGCTCTTAGGGCAAAATGACGAAGAGACGCCGGGATAATGAAACATAGGGCATTATGGGGGTACAACAAATGTGAAGTACTAAGAGCTATTTGGAAAGGAATAATGGTGCCGGGGCTTACTTTCGGCAATGCGGTTCTGTGCTTAAGGGCAGAAGTTCAGTCGAGATTAGACGTGAATCAGAGAGTTGTTGGAAGATTAGCACTAGGTGCCCACGGAAAAATCACAAACGAGGCAGTACAAGGAGATATGGGCTGGGCATCGTTCGAAGCACGGGATATGAGCTAAGAGTAAAATACGGTATGAAGAACGCCTGATGAAATTTGACGATAACAGGTGGGCAGCTCAGGTATTTAGATATTTATACAGGAAGAGCGTTGACTCACAGTGGCGGAAAAGAACTAGAAAACTAACCAGTAAGTATGCCGGTCATGAGGACGGAGAAAGAAAGAGCATTAAACGACAGGTGAAAAACGCGGAAGTTAAAAATTGGATCAATGCAATGGAAAAGAAACATAGTGTAGAACTATATCGATACTGGAAAAGGCAGATCAGGAAAGAATTTTTCTATGATAACTCAAGAGGCAGTGCCCTACATTTTGAAGCTACGTCAGGGTGTCTTAGAACGCGCAACTACAAAAAGAAATTTAACGAAGAAGATGACACATGTGCAGTGTGTGGTAGATCTGTGGAAACAGTTGAACACCTCATACTGAAATGTGATGGTATCCATTCGGATGTCGATGCAGGCACAGTCACTCTTCCGGCGGCCCTAGGGTTTAAGGATTACAATGGTCACGTAAATAAATGTGCAGTAGAAGTTAGCAAAAAGCGATTGGAGGATTGGTGGCTGAAAAGCAGAGATGTGGCATAAGGTTAGAGGTGTAGGAAACCGTATTTAAAGAAGATAGCGAATCTCAATGAGAATTGACAACACAGTTAAAAAAATAAAGAAAGAAAAGCTGAGCATGGTGGCAATTGCCACCACCCCGTTTCGAAGGGGGCGCTCTTATCCATCCATACATCCTGTCGCCTACACACCCAGAGGGCACCACCCTCGCACAGGCGCAGGGTTTCACACATGACGGCGTCGTGCCGGCCTCTAAACCAAACGCTTAACCACAAGCTAACACCCCAATCGTATTGGTGAAAATGGCACGTACGATCTTGTGCCGTTACCTAGCAACCCGAGTTACTACCCGAGCTTACACGAGTTGCTCGGGTAAGTTCGGACGAGCGTCGTGCCATCTGCGAGAGAGGTTTTATTCGTTTTCATTGCATTTTGAGCAAGAAGATGAATAGTAAAAGAAAGCTGTGCGCGACAATGCAACTAATCTCCTGTACCTTGATAATTTTTTAAAAATTATTTCCGCACAGCTTCAAGAGTACAGATGCAAACGCTCCTCAAAGGAGGACCTCAAGCCATTGGCGTCAGCCGATTGACATGACTTCGCGGCTGATCTTGTTAATCCGCGGTTAAGCCTCTTGCACCTTCCAGCCCTCTGCAGTGTAACTGTACGAGGTGCGGTGGGACTAGCTGCAGCACCATGACAATCAGCCGCTGCCATTCACTGGAGGGTGATATGTTTTGCCGTACTAGTAGCGTGTCCCACCAGGCATCGGGTCCAGGAGCACCGCCGCAGTGCCGAAGGAGGAAGGAACGTGGGCCGGAGACGGGGAGTAGGGGAAGTGAAGGAAAACTGCATTTACATATTTACGTGATTATTTACAAAAATGACAAACAAGGTATAAACTGAGAAGTCTCAGGGAAACGTTGAGGGAATCGCTCAGGGAGTCGCTCCGGGAATGGCTCCTCGATGAATGTGTCGAGCGCTTGAAATAGACCCTCCCGAGATATTCCCGCCTTTTCCAACCAATCGTAGGGACTTCGTCCGGGTGCTCCAAGGTCGTTCACCGCTTCGTCGTCTTCCTCGGCTGAGGCCCCTGGGTACTCAGAAGTGGCCCGTCAGGCCAGGTGGATTCCATATCTTGTTTCGAGGAAACGCCAAGGGCGAACACCTGCAGCGTCGTCACCTCGCTTCATCTGCTGAGGCCCTTGGATACTCGGAAATGTCCGGAAGAGCGTGTTGACGGGCTAGTGGTTTCCGGCCAGGTGGATTCCATATCTTGTTCCAAGGAAATGCCCCAAAGGCGAACACCTGCTGCGGCGTCACCCCGCGGTTGACAAAAGAGCGAGGAATGGCAGACGCTTGGCAGACGCTCGTATCCGCAGGTGGCAGCAGGTGATGAGACATGTCACCCTGACAGATGCACACACACAAAGTCGCAGGGTCAATACTGCTGCCTTGGGTGCCGTTTAAGGGGAACTCCGGAAAACATGTCGTGGCAGTTAGGCAGAAGTGGTGGTACGTGGAAACCAGGAGTCGAATGCGTCCCTCGTGTTCGGTTCCACCTGTCAGGAGGTTGCATCGGAGCGCGTGCATGAAGAAAGACCCCTTTCGCAGAATCACGCATTGCATCTGGGCATGGCCTAAGTGGAGACAGGTGTGACGGGAACACACAAAGAGAGTTAGGGGGGGGGGGGGGGGGGTAGAAACACAACAGCACGTCCGCCGCCCGATGAGGTCTCGTATTGGTTGCAGCCAACGCTGCTGCGCGCAGAGACCTGGAGTTGTGTCCGTTCGGCTTTTGGTCACAGCTGGGCCCAAAGGTTCTTGCTTCGTTGACAACTGTAACGGTCTCAACCAGCAAGGTACAAAGCCCAACAAGCAGAAACCGCCAAACCAACTTTAAGACCTGCCAAGCTGTCTGCGGTCAACAAAACCTCCTTCGAGTAAATGAGCTGTCGTGTGAAATTTACGTCCTCCTCCGAAAGTTGACAAGTTTGACCAAACCAGAATACACAGAGCTTGTTTAGCCAAAAGGGAGAAAAATTTTCTAAATTTTTTGTTTTTTTTTTGGGGGGGGGGGGGGGGGTGCCGTACCACGGTTTATGTCACAGAAAGCCACCTCCCGTGAGAGCATAAAGGGACGGTGGAGCTGCTGAACACACATACAAGCAGACAAAAAAATGATTCCCGCTAAAGCAAAAAAAAATACAAATTTTGCCTAGCGGATTAACGTCTGGGGAGTCAGGAAAGGGCATTGCACGGGAAAGCTTCGGCTGAGGCCATCAGCGTTGCCATTTTCTCGCCCTATTACGCGAAGCTCCGAAATTTCGTTCTCATTTCGCATAAGAGAGTGTAATGAACAAAAGACAAAAAACAAGCATTAAACTCACTATGAGATTATGCCTCGTATCCGCCCCTTGCGCGGCCGCGGTCCGACAGCTGCTTTAGCAGATGAGACATTTACACAATGCTATGAATTTCAGCTTGCAATTCTGTACAGGTGAGTTAAATGAACAAAAGAAACAAGCTTTTAACTCAAGACGGGATTATTCCTCAAATCCGCCTACAAACAGCGTTCCGACTCAAGGAATGTACTGATTCCTGTTCTTCAGCCGCCCCATGCGCGGCCGCGGTCCGATAGCTACTCTAACAGGTGCAAAATGACACAAGGATAGAAGCTTCAGCTTGGGACCCTGAACTGTTCCTCGTCCAAGTCTCGCGATTCTGAAGTTTGGCTGACGCTCAGAAAGCAGAATGCGAGAAGGGAACGAACGAGTGCGAATGCCGTGCCAGCGTATCCGCCTCTCTCGGATGGGGTTCGCGCGTTGCGTTCTGTTGGCTTGTGTTCCTTTAATGCGGCGCTGAGGTGCCAAATTGGGGCGGTTACACGGTTGTCCGGTTTTTCGTGCAGCAATCAACATGAGCCGCACTTTCCCCTTCATTAACACTTCCCGTTTGGCCACCTCTGTACGCTGCCGCTCTGTGGAAACCCTCGCTGTTGATTTGCCCGACGCGTCACTACCTAACGTGGAACCGTCACAGGTTAAGTCGCTAGCGTCCGCCTAATTGTCAGTTTGTGATCCAGCCTGCTCTGGCTCACTACTGTGAGAGTTTGTCAGGCTTACAGGGCCATGTTTGCCCTCTTCACCCGCGTGCTCTGCTGGCGCTCCGAATTCACGAGCCTTCGAAATGGTGAGGACCTGTGCAGCGTTATCTCCAAAACTAAGGCCCTTTTCTTTGGACAGCACATCCAAGCGATTTGAGAAAATCGAGGGATGCTGCTTAGGCAGGTTTTGGGAGACGGCTGCCTCGGTCAGACGCACCCCGAGCGGGCTCTCGATCGCGACGCAGGCAATGGGCAAAGACACACTGGTTTCATTGGAGCATAACTCATTTTCGGGTGTTTGGTCGCGAGCGGCTGTCGTTCCCTCATCGTTGAACTGATCATTGTTTCGAGGCAGCGCTGAGGCGCATTCCTCGCTTACAATAGAACTTGCAGTTGCCGCTTTCAGCGCGCGACTGCTTTCTGGAGGACTACATTTTTGCGCTGCGCCTACGCCTTTCTGGGTTGCAAGGTCAATCTGTGCGGCATCGCGCTTTTCAGCTAACGCCGCGCTCTGGCTTGGAGCTCCACAGTCGCTGTCAGGTTTGCCCTCTTCAACTACGTGCTCTGCTGGCGCTACGAATTCACGAGCCTTCGAAATGGTAAGGACCTGCGCAGCGTTATCTCCAAAACTCAGGCCCTTTTCTTTGGGCAGCATATCCGAGCGATTAGAGAAAATCGAGGGATGCTGCTTAGGCAGGTTTTGGGAGACGGCTGCCTCGGTCAGACTCACCCCGAGCGGGCTCTCGATCGCGACGCGGGCAATAAGTGGGTCGTGTTGGATACCTTTCCTATCCTTATACTGGCGGTATAGCGGGCCAGAACGGAGTTGGAAAGTTCTTCCGTGACACACCCATGTCACTTTGGTGACTCAAGTTTCGTAGAGTTTGGTCTTTCTTTTGCTCAGCGGTGAACGTTGCTCTGTCCACACGAAGGAGTTCGAGAAAGCCATCCGAGTGGGGCAACACAAGATCGGTATTCAATTCCTCACCTAGCCCCAGCTCATCACTTGCGCCTGATTCGGAAGACTCACTATAGCCTGCACTACTATCGGTACTCTTTACCCCTGTGCTAGAAGTGAGTAAGTCCTGGTCTGGCTCGTCACTGTGGACATGCTCTTGGATCAAAGTTTCATTCCTGCCCTCTTCCTCCAGGCGCTTTGCTTGCGCTGCGATTTCTCGAGCCTTTGCACGAGTGAGAACCTGGACAGCGTGATCCCCAAAACGAAGGCCCTTTTCTCCGGGCAGCATATCCGAGCGATTAGAAAAAATGTACGGATACTGCTTGGGCAGGTTTTGTGACACTGCTGCTTCGGTGTGAAGTACCACGAATGGTCCTTCGATTGCGACGCGGGCAATTGGCAAGCACACGCTATTCTCCTCCACTACCTGCCGTATCCAGGCACATTCACCTGTAAATTCTTCTGGCTTAACATACTCTGGGCGGACAACGTCCATCGTTGCAGCGGAGTCGCGGAGAACTTTGCATGGTTTTCCGTTAACCTGTAGGTCTCGTAGATAGGGCTGCAACAATCGGAAGTTGTCGTCCTCGTTGTCCAGAAATGAGAAGATAAGTTTTGCCTTACGGCAGCTGGTCGAAAGGTGTCCGGGCTCTCGGCACCGGAAACACACGATCGTCTTTTTGGCTTCAAAAGCCTTTTCCTTCTTAGCGTCTTCCTTGTTGCTAGCATCTTTATTTTGGGTGCGGGAGGACTATTCGACGACATGTTTCTCGCCGATTTCTTAGTTCTCTCATTTGCTGGAAAACGCGCCCGACTATCTTTGTCAGATTGAGACATGGGCCGAACACGTGCTCTTTCCGATTCCCGACGGGCCACGAACTCATCAGCAAGTTCTGCCGCGCGCTCTACGGTCTTTTTATCTGGCCTGTCTTGCACCCACAAGCGCATTTCCTCCCCCAGACAACCATAAAGCTGTTCGAGGCAGACTGCTTCAATGACCATGTCGCGACTCTCATAAGCCTCCTCCGCTTTCAGCCACTCAATGAGATCGGCTTTTAACTTGTATGAGAACTCTTGGAACGTCTCGCCCTGTTTCCGCCTGGCATCTCTAAAACGGCGCCGGAATGCATCCGCTTACAGTCGGTATTTCTTGAGAAGCGCTGCGTTTATTTTGTCACAGTTATTAGCATCTTCTTTTGACAACCTGGCAATAATTGCGGCCGATTCACAAGGCAGCACATGCAATATTTTCTGCGGCCAGGTCTCTCGTCGTGCTCCTTCTTTCTCACAAACCCTCTCGAAGTTTACGAGGAACAACCCGATGTCCTTATTTGCTTTGTAAGGCTGTAGAAGATCTTTGATTTTGATTTTTCTAGGCGTCGAGACCTCCTGATTATTGGTCGAATTATTCTCGGTGCGCTTTGTCTCCGCAATTTGCAACTCTAAACGCTTTAGAGCAAGTTGCCTTCCTTCGGATTTCTTGAGGTAAATGCGTTCTATTTCTACCCTGTCGGCCTCCTCCTTAGCTGCTTCCTTTTGGTAAAGGCGTTCTTTTTCTACCCTGTCGGCCTCCTCCTTGCGCTCCCTTTCAACCCGGTCGGCCTCCTCCTTAGCCTTCCTGATCCACTCTTGAATGATCTCCCAGGACTCCGCAATTTCGTCGTCCTCGACCCCACACTCCTCAATAGCCTCAATCAGCTGCGGCTTTCTGCGACCTTTCCCGACCTCAATACCCAGCTCTTCACACAGCAAAATCAAATCTGGCTTCTTTAGTTTGCTCAAATCCATGGCAACTTCCGAACGAGGACTTTCAACAATAAGCTGCTACGTGAAATGCTTTAGCGAGCACGTGCAGAAGATTAATCTAGAGGTACTGATAAATTTCCAGAGTTATCAGCCTGGCAGATTCTCAAAGAAAGTCAAGCGCTCACCACTGCTGAAGCCAGGACCAAGCGTGGACGATCCCGCCGCTGCCAACCAATTGATATGTTTTGCCGTACTAGTAGCGTGTCCCACCAGGCATCGGGTCCAGGAGCACCGCCGCAGTGCCGAAGGAGGAAGGAACGTGGGCCGGAGACGGGGAGTAGGGGAAGTGAAGGAAAAACTGTATTTATATTGTGAGACAGGAGACAGAGCGCAGGATGGAGCGAGCTTTAATGGCACCCGCAAGTATGGTGACCAACCCTTCGAAGAAGAAGATGATCGATGATGATGGTATGTACAGATGAAGACGAAGGTCGCATGTTGTGCTTTGAGCGATGATGATGGATTTGTACAGATGAAGACGAAGGTCGCATGTCGTGCTTACACTTTCTCCCCTCGCGTACGAAAGCGACCGGCCCGGGCGCAGATTAGAGCACAGTAGGGGGACGGGCAAAGGGTTTGAGGCGGCAAACATGAACAATCTCGGCACCTCGGCAATGACGATCATTAACAGGATGAACAGGGGCAACGCGATAGTTCACCGGGGACGTTTGTTCGAGTACAGTATACGGACCAATACAACGGCTCAAAAATTTTTCACACAATCCCGGGGTACGCACTGGAGTCCACAGCAGTACCTCATCACCAGGGTGAAAAAATATGGCACGGTGGGAGAGATCATAGTTGTTTTTCCGGGAGGCTTGGGAGGCGTCGGTATTCAGGCGGGCAATGGCACGGCAGTAGGTAAGACGAGAAGTAAACTGTTCGTGAGAGTCTGGAAGAGGTTGAGGGGGCGGAGAAGAAAGACGCTTCGAGGGTGAAGGTAGGTTGACGTCCATACACAAGGAAGAATGGGGAGAAGTTGGTGGTTCTTTGCACGGCGCTATTGTATGCAAAGGTAACGAAGGGAAGCATGGTGTCCCAGTTGGTGTGGTCGGGCTGGATGTAGGTGGCTAGCATATCGGACAGCGTGCGATGAAAGCGCTCTGTGAGCCCATTGGTCTGAGGGTGATAAGCTGAAGAGGTTTTGTGCACGGTTCTGGAGGCGTGAAGAACTTCGGCAAGGATGCTGGAGAGGAAGGACTTGCCGCGGTCACTAATAAGGACACGAGGAGCTCCATGGCGCAGAAGGATGGCGTTCAGGAAGGGCGATCTCTGAAGCAGAGCCGGAAGGAACAGGGGCCGTTTCAGCGTATCTAGTTAAGTGGTCGATGACAGTGACGATCCAACGGTTGCCCGTTGGTGTTAATGGTAAGGGACCGTAGAGGTCAATCGCAACGACTTCAAAAGGGGAGAAAGGACAGGGGAGAGGCTGTAGAAGGCCCGCAGGGGCAGACGTGCTCCGTTTACGACGTTGGCAAGAGATGCAAGACGCAATCTATTTTCCAACAGCGGTTGAGAGGCCAGGCCAAAAGAAACGGCGCTTGATGCGGTCATAAGTTTTCTGAAAGCCTAAGTGGCCAGCCGGGGGGTCATCATGAAAGGCCTGCAAAACTTCTCGGCGAAGAGAACGGGGTACGACAGGCACCCATGAGTCACCGAAGGGGCTGTAATTGTGCCAAAGAAGGATGTTGTCGACTAGCTTGAAAGAGTTAAGTTGGCGACGTAGGCGGGCATTCGGTGGCCGCGTAGCACCGCTCAGACGGTCGATAAGAGTCCGGCAGTAAGGGTCGGCCCGCTGCGCTCAGGCGAGATCGCCAAGACTGGGAGCTGGCATCAAGTCAATGGGTGCGGCGGTCAAGGTTGAAATAGCCGTCGAAGGGGTAGTTTGGCAGTATGAGGATGCGGAGGACACGGGTTGCGGATGCGGAGGTTGGGTTTGGGCGAGGGGACAACGAGATAGCGCATCGGCGTCCTGGTGTTTCTTGCCCGATTTATAGGTGACGGTAAAGTCATATTCCTGGAGACGGAGAATCCAGCGGCCGAGGCGGCCGGACAAGTTTTTCTGCGAGGACAACCAGCACAGGGCATGATGGTCAGTGACAACTGTGAACTGGCGGCCGTACAAATAAGGGCGAAATTTCTGAATGGCCCAGACAACAGCGAGGCACTCTTGCTCAGTTATCGTGTAGTTCTGCTCCGCTGCCGTCAGTGTACGACTGGCGTAGGCGATGACTTGCTCGCACGAAGAGTGCTGCCGCTGCAGAAGAACTGCACCAATGCCGTGTCCACTGGCGTCCGTGTGTAAAATCGTTGGAGCATTGTCGTCGAAATGTGCCAGTATCGGATCAGATGTGAGAGCCTTCTTTAAGGTAGTAAAAGCGACCTCACAGGCCTCAGACCAAACAAACGGCTGGTCAGCGCAGAGGAGCTTATGCAAAGGGACCGCAATAGAGGCAAAGTTGCGTATGAAGCGCCGGAAGTATGACGCTAGCCCCAGAAAACTGCGCACGTCTTTGACGCGCGATGGGCGAGGAAAATGCAAAACTGCAGCCACTTTGTCGGGATCAGGCTTTACACCCTTCTGGCTAACGACGTGACCGAGTACCTTGATAGAAGTGGAAGCAAAGCAACATTTCTTCGTGTTTAACTGTAGGCCAGCCTCAGAAAGTGCGCTTAATACTTCATCGAGACGAACAAGGTGTTCAGAAAAAGTCGAAGAAAAAATGACTATGTCGTCGAGGTAGCATAGGCACGTTTTCCACTTCAGGCCTCGGAGAACGGTGTCGATCATGCGCTCGAACGTGGCCGGAGCATTGCATAGGCCGAACGGCATAACGTTGAATTGGTATAATCCGTCGGGAGTGGCGAAAGCAGTTTTTTCCTTGTCGGCCTCATGCATTGGTATTTGCCAGTATCCGGATCTTAGGTCGAGACTAGAGAAAAATTGTGCACCTTGGAGACAGTCGAGGGCGTAATCAATCCGAGGCAGCGGATAAAAATCTTTTCTAGTGATCTTGTTAAGGGCGCGATAGTCAACACAAAAGCGTACTGAGCCATCCTTCTTTTGAACGAGCACAACAGGCGAAGACCAAGGACTCGAAGAAGGGCGTATGATGTGGCGCTTGAGCATGTCGGCTACGTTATCTTGAATAACCTTGCGCTCACTAGAAGACACACGATACGGGCGACGGCGAATGATGCCCGAACCATCTGTGTAGATGCGATGCTTAGCTGCGGTGGTTTGGCTCAATGTTGTTGCCTGGGTATCGAAGGAAGCGGCATGCTTGGTCAAGACGGCAAGCAATTCATCTTTTTGAGTCGGAGTGAGACCGGGGCTGATAGCAGCTGAAATAGATGCAGAGGCAGAGGCAGGGGTCGAAAGAGCGAAGCTTGATGGGGCAGAGGAAAGAACGGCCACAGGTTGAGTGGTATCCACAGAAGCGATGGCTGTGCCTTGACGCAGAAGAATGGGTTCCGGCGTAGTGTTGAAGGCAGTCAGTAGTGAAGACCCATTGGTGAAGCGGAGCAGGGACGCGACGAGAAAGATGCCCCTTGAGAGAAGACGGGGGCTTGGTGTGACGAAAACGTCCCCAGCGTTGACGTGGGCAGAAGCAACAGAGAGGACATCTTCGCAGCCGGGGTAAAGTACATGATCAGCGGTGGTAACCAGATGATGAGAAGGCAGGACAGAAACGGCTGAAAGGTCGGATGCAGAAGCCTGTAGAGTAGGGGGACAGCAGGTAATTACAGCTTGCGCAGAGTGGAGGAAGTCCCAGCCTAGGATGAGGGGATAAGCACAGGAGGGAAGCACAGCAAATACTATGTAGTGCAGGATGCCGTCGATAGTGACTCGTGCCGTACATAATCCGGAAGGACGCATTGATTCATCATTGGCAGCACGGAGAGAAGGACCACTGTAAGGGGTGCGCACCTTGCGAAGACGAGAACATAAATCAGAACTAATTACAGAAATGGCGGCGCCCGTATCGATCAATGCTTCTACTACAGTGCCGTCAATGTCAACGGTTAACATGTTCGATGGCTGTGCAGGAGGAATTGAGAGGGCGGCGTGCGGTGCAGTTTTACCTCCGGAAACTGCACAGTTTAGTTTTCCGTGTGGCCAGTTGTCTGGGAGGATGGTGGACGTAGAGGCGACGACGAGCGGCGGAAAGGCGATGGGGAGCGGGGGCGCGACGGCCTGTCGGTCGAGGAGCGGTCCGGAGAGGTAGAGGGATAGGAGGGACGATAATTGGTAGGGTCAGCAAACGGTGGGCGGTAAGCGTACGACGAGTGCGGAGCGTCTTGGGAGAAGTCCCCGTACGATGGGCGACGAGGAGGACTGGAGGCAAACGCCGGACGGTAAGCAGGTGACGAGTACGTAGCTCCGTTGCGAAAGTCTCGGTACCACTCGCGCTCGTCGCGTTGACGCCGACAGCACACACGGGCAACATGCCCGCGAATTCCGCAGTAGTGACACACCGGCCGACGTGCAGGCGGACTCCAAACAGGACACATAGCGGGGCTCGGGGACACAGAGAGCGGAGTTTGCTGGACGGGCTGTGGATGCGACGGGTAAACAGCAGCAGGAGGCGTCGCAGCAACCTGGGCATAGGTAGGCACAAAACGCGGTACAGGTGGTTCCGCAGCCAAGGGGCGAGTGACCGAAGCGAGCTCGTCTTTGATGAGATCACGCAAAGGCGAGGACGACGGGGCTGGAGGCGGGTGGGAATCAACTGGCGGTAAGGTGGAGCCATGCAGTTCCTCCCGGATAATGGAGCGAATGAGGGAGCGTAAGTCCACGTCGGGTGAAAGTGGGGTGTCCCAGATGTCTTTTAATCGAAGCGACTGAAGGTCGTCAAGACGATGGCAAGTTGTTCGGATGTCTTGGACTGACGTTGGATTCTGAGCAGCAAGCGTGTTGAAGGCAAATGACCCAAGCCCTTTCAGAAGATGACGTACCCGATCGTTCTCTGACATAGCGCTGTTGACACGTCGACACAGGGCAAGCACGTCTTCAATGTAGGATGTGTAGGACTCACCGGGTAGCTGAACGCGCGTATCTAGCTTTTTTTTGTAGACAGCGGGGCTTGCACCAGATGTGCCAAAGATTTGTCGTATCTGTGCCGAGAAGTGAGCCCAGTCCGGGATGGCATCTTTGTGGTTGACGAACCAAGTCTTGGCCACGGCAGTGAGGTAGAACGACACGTTTACAAGTTTCATCGCTGAGTCCCAACGATTATAGGCACTGAGCTGGTTATATTGGTCGAGCCAGTCCTCGACATCGTCCCCACGAAGAGCAGCAAAAATGGGAGGCTCGCGCTGGAGTGTGGTGATGGTCCAAGTGGGGTGTCCAGAAGATTGGGAAGAACCGGGTTGGCTCATCATTGCTGGCTCCAGACGGTTCGAATCGAGAGGAAGAAGAACGGGGGGCCCACCGGGAGTACGAGTGGTGTTGTCGCTGACGGTATCCATCGGTGCGGATGGTACGAGCAGGTGGCGACCGGAGCGTAGCTGCAGTCTTGCGGCGGAGAGGACGCAGGGATCGAGAGCACACTCCACCACTTGTGAGACAGGAGACAGAGCGCAGGATGGAGCGAGCTTTAATGGCACCCGCAAGTATGGCGACCAACCCTTCGAAGAAGATGATGATCGATGATGATGGTATGTACAGATGAAGACGAAGGTCGCATGTTGTGCTTTGAGCGATGATGATGGATTTGTACAGATGAAGACGAAGGTCGCATGTCGTGCTTTGAGCGATGATGATGGATTTGTACAGATGAAGACGAAGGTCGCATGTCGTGCTTACAAAATATTTACATGATTATTTACAAAAATGACAAACAAGGTAAAAACTGAGAACTCTCAGGGAAACGTTGAGGGAATCGCTCAGGGAGTCGCCCGGGTATGGCTCCTCGATGAATGTGTCGAGCGCTTCAAATAGACACTCCCGAGATATTCCCGCCTTTTCCAACCAATCGTAGGGACTTCGTCCTGGTGCTCCAAGGTCGTTCACCGCTTCGTCGTCTTCCTCGGCTGAGGCCCCTGGGTACTCAGAAGTGGCCCGTCAGGCCAGGTGGATTCCATATCTTGTTTCGAGGAAACGCCAAGGGCGAACACCTGCAGCGTCGTCACCTCGCTTCATCCGCTGAGGCCCTTGGGTACTCGGAAATGTCCAGAAGAGCGTGTTGACGGGCTAGTGGTTTCCGGCCAGGTGGATTCCATATCTTGTTCCAAGGAAATGCCCCAAAGGCGAACACCTGCTGCGGCGTCACCCCGCGGTTGACAAAAGAGAGAGGAATGGCAGACGCTTGGCAGACGCTCGTATCCGCAGGTGGCAGCAGGTGATAAGACATGTCACCCTGACAGATGCACACACACAGAGTCGCAGGGTCAATACTGCTGCCTTGGGTGCCGTTTAAGGGGAACTCCGGAAAACATGTCGTGGCAGTTAGGCAGAAGTGGTGGTACGTGGAAACCAGGAGTCGAATGCGTCCCTCGTGTTCGGTTCCACCTGTCAGGAGGTTGCATTGGAGCGCGTGCATGAAGAAAGACCCCTTTCGCAGAATCACGCACTGCGTCTGGGCATGGCCTAAGTGGAGACAGGTGTGACGGGAACACACAAAGAGAGTTAGGGGGGGGGGGGGGTAGAAACACAACAAGGGTCTGTTTTGCCGGGCATTTGCCGCTGAATTCTTCAGCTGTATCCGACTGTATGCAGGCAGTGTAGCAAAATACTACAGCCACTATACTTACCGTTAGTGTTACGCTCGACTCCTTCCGCTAACGCGCCGAAGCATCGGGACGGCTCCTTGGTGCTGTTGCTACTATGTGTTAAAGACGGGAAGCGCCAGACGGGAGACGGGAAGCGCCAGACGGGAGACGGGAAGCGCCAGACGGGAGACGGGAAGCGCCAGACGGGAGACGGGAAGCGCCAGACGGGAGACGGGAAGCGCCAGACGGGAGACGGGAAGCGCCAGACGGGAGACGGGAAGCGCCAGACGGGAGTTGGGAGACGGGAGTTGGGAGACGGGAAGCGCCAGACGGGAGACGGGAGACGGGAGTTGGGAGTTGGGAGTTGGGAGACGGGAAGCGCCAGACGGGAGACGGGAGACGGGAGTCGGGAGTCGGGAGTCGGGAGTCGGGAGTCGGGAGTCGGGAGTCGGGAGTCGGGAGTTGGGAGTTGGGAGACGGGAAGCGCCAGACGGGAGACGGGAGACGGGAGACGGGAAGCGCCAGACGGGAGACGGGAGACGGGAGTCGGGAGTCGGGAGTCGGGAGTCGGGAGTCGGGAGTCGGGAGTCGGGAGTCGGGAGTCGGGAGTCGGGAGTCGGGAGTTGGGAGTTGGGAGTTGGGAGTTGGGAGTTTTGCACTTATTAGTGTTAAGATCCATAAGCCATTCATTATACCAAAGAGAAATGTTAGAGAGATCATGCGGAAGAAGGTTAGCATCGTCGTGGGATTTTATTTCGCGGAAAACAACAGAGTCGTCAGCAAACAAAAGAATGTTAGATGATACAATGGAAGGGAGGTTGTTGGTGTAAATAAGAAATAAAAGGGGTCCGAGCACTGAGCTTTGTGGCATGCCCGAGTAAACTTCGCCGAAAGGTGAGTTAAAATTATTAGTGGTAACGAACTGCGATCGGTAAAGAAGACAGTGTTCAATCAATTTCAGAACGCTGTAGTCGATGTTCAGTTGGTTTAGCTTTAAAAATAATAAGCGGTGACATACCTTGTCGAACCCTTTAGAATAATCAAGGAAAATGGAGTCAGCTTCTGACGCGCGATCTGAAATATGGTGAAATTTGATAGTGAAGCTGGCAAGTTGGGTTTCGCAAGAAAATGACTTCTGAAAGCCGTGGTGTGCGAATGTAAAAAGGAATTAGACTCGAGAAAGTTCACAAGGTTAGTGAAGATGACGTGTTGTGATAGCTTGCAACAAGCACTAGTAAGCGAGATGGGGCGATAATTTGTAGGGGAGGTTCAATTTCCTGATTTGAATAATGGAACCACCATCCCGGCTTTCCATTGCGTTGGCAGAATAGAATTATTGAGTCTGCTGAAAAATCTTAGTATCAAGGAGCAGGAGGCAACTGCATTTTCACAAAATACACTTGACGGGCATGACGGCATGGTGGAAATGACGGGCATGACGGCATGGTGGAAAGGTCGGAAATGTCGGAAATGTCGGAAATGTTGGAAATGTTGGAAATGTTGGGAATGCTGGAAATGTTGGGAATGCTGGGCATGGTGGAAATTATGGCCGTGCTGGAATCCGGTGCCATTTGACAAGCGAACTCTGTTCGTGCCAATATATCGGCACAACCAGGATGCGTTTGCCTATGTGGCAGACACGCCACGAGGCAGTCACGACAACAACGCCACATGCACCCAAACCGTAGGGACCGACCCGTGTAAACAATGACTGTCGCAGTTAAGGAAACGGGAAAAAACTCATTGTCGCATGTATCTCTGCATGTGTATAAGTTTTCTTGCTGTTATTCCCAGAATTTGCAAATACGCATTCGCGTGCCTCTGTCCTCACGGTCTGCCTGGCTAAAACTGTACAACATAAAAAAAATACAACTTATGTCACGAAATCACGGCCTTGATTAGCTAAGTGGTTCGCGTGAAAGAATGGCAGCGAGAGAATGGAGCACGTCAGCTGTCAAAATATTGGTTGAAGATGTCCACGCCGTTGAGGAGCAAGCACTACCGCCCATTCTGTCTTTCTTGTAAACTCATCATATGGCTGATGAAAGGGAATACATGAAAATTACGACTGCCGTTTCTTTTTTTTAATCCTGCATACGCTCTACGCACGAATAAGCATATATTTGAATACCATGCATCTCGATCGATGTTCTCTAATTTGTTTTTGCAAGTTGCTCTGTGGAGCATCTCTCGGAATTCTGTCCTGTCAAATCAGGCCCTACAGTGGCATCTCGCCCAGTGCCTGCGCCTGGTCATCTTTGTTATACGAGTGATGGCTATTGTAAAACGACGCGAGGAATAAGGTATGGCCCCCCAAATCTGTTTTCGTTGAACATGAAAGTCCTCTTGCCCTTCTCGGAAGGAGAGAGTCGCATTGATGATGATGACATCACTCCCGCGCGGTTTCCACACGTGCCTTTCAGCCTACGTAGTTCTGGCCTCCATGGCTTTCTGGCTATGTCGGGGCTATCGCATAACGAAAATTTCTCGTGAACGAATGACTTTCCGTGCACATGGTGAAAAGGCATAGAATTATGGAATTTTGGAAATGATGGGCATGATGGAAATGACGGACATGGTGGAAATTTCATTTTTTCGTTTCATTTATTGAACCTTCAAGGCCAAAGGCATTAAAGAGGGGAGTGGTTACAAAAATAAGCAAATACATAAACAGATGCAATACATGATACAAAACAAAGTATTATCATATTCCTGTTATACAATGTTAGCTAGTGCAGAACGGAAATGCTGGTTATCACTTATGTCGACGATATCTGCGGGAAGGCGGTTCCATTCGCGTGATGTACAAGGCAAGAAAGACTGAAATGCAGTTACAGTGTTACACGTTTCAATGCCAACTTTGTGACGATGATCAATGCGGTTTGACAGGTATCGGGGGGCGGAAATGAGGGCATCATGTAGCATGGGATGATGGTATAGTTTATGAAAGGCTCAAACGAATTGTCTGCAGGCGGGATGCTAAAAGAGGCAAAGAAAGATTAGCTTTCATACTTGTTACACTTGCGGTACGGTTAAAGTTGGACGGGATAAAGCGAGCAGCGTTATTTTAAACTTGCTCAAGCAAGGGTATCAGTTTTTCATGATGGGGATGCCATATGGCGGCGGCGTTCCAGATTAGTTCGTGTTAGTGTTTTATAAAGCAATAATTTTAAGGAAGACTGAGGTTTTGAAAAGTTACGGCGCACATAGCCCAACATGCGGTTAGCTTTGTTAGCAATGTACTCAATGTAGCGCGTCCAGTTAAGGTCAGCAGAAATATGAACACCCAGGTATTTATATGAAGTAACCGCTTCTAAGGGAACGTTATTTAGGTTGCACACAGGCGGAGAGTTGGAACTTCTTGATATTTCCATAATTTTGCACTTATTAGTGTTGAGATCCATAAGCCATTCATTATACCAAAGAGAAATGTTAGAGAGATCACGCTGAAGAAGGTTAGCATCGTCGGGGGATTTTATTTCGCGGAAAACAACACAGTCGTCAGCAAAGAAAAGAATGTTAGATGATACAATGGAAGGGAGGTTGTTGGTGTAAATAAGAAATAAAAGGGGTCTGAGCACTGAGCTTTGTGGCACGCCCGAGTAAACTTCGCCGAAAGGTGAGTTAAAATTATTAGTGGAAACGAACTGCGATCGGTAAAGAAGACAGTATTCAATCAATTTCGGAACGCTGTAGTCGATGTTCAGTGGGTTTAGCTTTAAAAATAATAAGCGGTGACATACTTGTCGAACCCTTTAGAATAATCAAGGAAAATGGAGTCAGCTTCTGACGCGCGATCTGAAAATATAGTGAAATTTGATGTGAAGATGGCAAGTTGGGTTTCGCAAGAAAGTGACTTCTGAAAGCCGTGCTGTGCGGATGTAAAAAAGGAATTAGACTCGAGAAAGTTCACAAGGTTAGTGAAGATGACGTGTTGTGATAGTTTGCAACAAGCACTAGTAAGCGAGATGGGGCGATAATTTGTAGGGGAGGTTCAATTTCCTGATTTGAATAATGGAACCACCTTCCCGGCTTTCCATTGTGTTGGCAGAATGGAATTATTGAGTCTGCTGAAAAATCTTAGTATCAAGTTAGTATCAAGGAGCTGGAGGCAACTGCACTTTTACAAAATACACCTGACGGGCATGACGGCATGGTGGAAATGACGGGCATGTTGGATATGTTGGCGATGCTGCAAATGCCGGCCATGCTGCAAATGCCGGAAATGCTGCAAATGCCGGAAATGCTGCAAATGCCGGAAATGCCGGAAATGCCGGAAATGCCGGAAATGATGGGAATGCCGGAAATGATGGGAATGCTGGAAATGATGGAAATGTTGGGAATGTTGGAAATGTTGGGAATGTTGGAAACGTTGGGAATGTTGGAAACGTTGGGAATGTTGGAAACGTTGGGAATGCTCGAAATGTTGGGAATGCTGGAAATGTTGGGAATGCTGGAAATGTTGGGAATGCTGGAAATGTTGGGAATGCTGGAAATGTTGGGAATGCTGGAAATGTTGGGAATGTTGGAAACGTTGGGAATGCTGGAAATGTTGGGAATGCTGGAAATGTTGGGAATGCTGGAAATGTTGGGAATGCTGGAAATGTTGGGAATGCTGGAAATGTTGGGAATGCTGGAAATGTTGGGAATGCTGGAAATGTTGGGCATAATGGAAATTATGGCCGTGCTGGAATCCGAACACGCGAACAAACTCTTAGTCGTACCATTTGACACAGCAAACTGTTCGTGCCAATATATCGGCACAACCAGGATGCGTTTGCCTATGTGGCAGACACGCCACGAGGCAGTCACGACAACAACGCCACATGCACCCAAATCATAGGGACCAACCTGTGTAAACAATGATTGTCGCCGTTAAGGAAAGGGGAAAAACTCATTGTTGCAAGTATCTCTGCATGTGTATAAGTTTTCTTGCTGTTCTTATTCCTAGAATTTGCAAATACGCATTCGCGTGCCTCTGTCCTCGCGGTGTGCCTGGCTAAAGCTGTACAACATAAAAAAATACAACTTATGTCACGAAATCACGGCCTTGATTAGCGAAGTGGTTCGCTGAAAGAATGGCGGCGAGAGAATGGAGCACGTCGGCTGTCAAAATACTGGTTGAAGATGTCCACGCCGTTGAGGAGCAAGCACTACCGCCCATTCTGTCTTTCTTGTAAACTCATCATATGGCTGATGAAAGGGATTACATGAAAATTACGACTGCCGTTTCTTTTTTTAACCCTGCATATGCTCTACGCATGAATAAGCATATATTTGAATACCATGCATGTCGATCGATGTTCTCTAATTTGTTTTTGCAAGTTGCTCTGTGGAGCATCTCTCGGAATTCTGTCCTGTCAAATCAGGCCCTACAGTGGCATCTCGCCCAGTGCCTGAGCCTTGTCATCTTTGTTATACGAATGATGGCTATTGTATAACGACGCGAGGATTAAGGTATGGCCCCCCAAATCTGTTTTCGTTGAACATGAAAGTCCTCTTGCCCTTCTCGGAAGGAGAGAGTCGCATTGATGATGATGATGACATCACTCCCGCGCGGTTTCCAGATGTGCCTTTCAGCCTAAGTAGTTCTGGCCTCCATGGCTTTCTGGCTACGTCGGGGCTATCGCATAACGAAAATTTCTCGTGAACGAATGACTTTCCGTGCACATAGTGAAAAGGCATAGAATTATGGAATTTTGGAAAAGATGGGCATGATGAAAACGGTGGGCATGATTGAACTGACGGACATGGTGAAAATTTCATTTTTTCGTTTCATTTATTGAACCCTCAAGGCCAAAGGCATTAAAGAGGGGAGTGGTTACAAAAATAAGCAAATATATAAACATATGCAATACATGATACAAAACAAAGTATTATCATATTCCTGTTATACAATGTTAGCTAGTGGAGAACGAAAATGCTGGTTATCACTTATGTCGACGATATCTGCGGGAAGGCGGTTCCATTCCCGTGATGTACAAGGCAAGAAAGACTGAAATGCAGTTACAGTGTTACACGTTTCAATGCCAACTTTGTGACAATGATCAATGCGGTTTGACAGGTATCCGGGGGAGGAAATGAGGGCATCATGTAGCATGGGATGACGGTATAGTGGTGATGAACGTGCGCGGAGGGCGGAAATGTCGGGCATGGTGGAAATGTCGGGCATGGTGGAAATGACGGGTATCTCCACCAGTGGCATCTCACCCAGTGCCTGAGCCTGGTCGACAGGACACAGTCGAGCAACACACAGACACAGCACTGTCTGCTGTGTTTCTCGACTGCTGTGTTTCTCGAGCACTGTGTCTGCTGTGTTTCTCGACTACGTCCTGTCCCTGCGCACTGTTTGAAGTAGAAAAATGAACCAACTGGCCCCGCTACTTCCCATGATGGCTATTGTATAACGACGCGAGAAATAGGTGGGGCCCCCAAATCTGTTTTCGTTCATCATGAAAGTTCTCTTGTCCTTCTCGGAAGGAGAGTGGGCTGGAAATGCTAGCCATGGTGGAAATGACGGGCATGGTGGAAATGACGGGCATGGTGGAAATGTTGGAGACTGGGTGTTGTGTTGGGTTTTATGGCACTAGGCAGGTTAGGCCATCTTGTGCCAAGCTCGAGGTTAGGATATGTTTACTGTAGAATTTTCAGAAATGATAAAAATCATCGCTGGTGTAGATGGCCTGCAGTAAGAAACTGGCGAAAGTTGGGAATGAAGAAGGTCAGGTCATCTCAGCACCAATCCATGGCTGGGCAAGGATCCCGAGGCTCCCAAACAGGTAAATAAAAACCTCACCCTTCTTATGAATGAAAAAGTAGCTGAGGTGTGTCATGCAATAAAGTGTGCGAGCGGATCAAAAATTAGTTTTTCATGTATGCCTGCTTCTTTCAAAAAGCTAAACGAGAAGGTCTGTAGAAGAGAGACTGCAGACTGCAGAAAATAAAAGTATCCATGTGGCATGAAGCCTTTTCCGCACCGGCCATACACATGCTGAGTAGTCTGATATTCTCATAACTTATTAGCAGCGCTAATCGCTGCTAATTTCTGCCTTTATGTCAAAAGTGTGTGCAAACTGTGAAGCAATAACGAAGAGTTCATAGAACGGCATGTTGTGAGCTATTCTGACAAATTTTGTCAGAAAACTGCAATGCAGAGGCAAATCCAATTTAAATTTTATGATTATAATTTCAATTTAATTGAGAAGTAAACGCCAGCTAAATAAGATCTTGTAGGATAACACGATGTTTCAAAACTGGCCCTGTTTCTGCTTTAAGGCAGCAGCTGGGCGCTCCAACCGGGCCACTTGCGCAATGCGCCGCTCACGCTGTTCATTAGCGACAGGACGCGACATGCACGCGGCCTTGAATATGCAGTGCATTTATGCGTGTTGTAAATGTGTACAACAATGCTTAGGCACTAGCTTGCGAGCGACGCGAACTTGATACTTTTTTGTATTTTGTCAATATACCTCTCCCTGATGTAAACAGTGTGACATTAAAAAGGTGTGCCCCGTTAGGCAAAATCGTCGACTTCGGTTCTGAACCGGTTTTTCTGGTGCGGAGCGCTCCCCCACCACCTTTGTTCCCCGATTCGAAACGCCTCGCAGCCTTTCTTTTCTCGGTGTGAGCCTTCACGGTACGGCGCATGTTTTGCCCATTCGACCAGAAACACGTGCGCTGGGGGAGGTGTATTGTGTGGCCGGGAGAGGTCTATTGTGTACAAAGCTTCCCCGTCTTTTCTGCCGGTCGCTGTCCTGTGTACTTTTCTTCGCTATGCTCTCCCTGTGACTTCCGCCCGCTGTGAATTCCGTGAATTCCGCCGTGAAGTGCCGTCAAAGTCACCTCTGTGGTGGCATGGCTGGGAAGTACGACCACTGTGCTGCTGTTCATTTGCTTGGCATAAGCTTTGTGCTGCTTCACCCTTTCCGTCATATTGTTGGTGTCCCCAGCCTAAGCGCTACTTACACGAACCGGACTGCGGTAGATTGAATCCGGGGGTCGAGTTGTGTAAGGTCAGCCCGACTCGACGATTGCGTGTTTGCATGAACTAGATTTTAGCGAGTCGAGACCGGTTCGAATGCAGCGACACCAAACGTCGAGCAGCGTAGCGGTGAGGGCAGTGGCAGCCTCCAAGATTGCGGCATGTCACCGCTGTCTCGCAGGCGCGATGGCACAAGCGTAAAAACAGGATCGCAATTTATCCTCTCCCCTCCTGCTAACCCGACTCTTCATCTCGATCTGGTTTACGTGCTATCTTCCGTTGGGGTTGAGCGAGTCAACCCACCCCCCTTCGGCAGCGGAGTCGACTGTACTCACTTCCTCGACTCCCGGACCCGACTGTGCGATGTTTACATGAAACCAGTAACCGGTTTTCAACACAACTCCTCAACTCAATCCCGTCAAGTAAACGCCACTCTAGACGCCAAGCACTCGAGCAGGGTTTTTGTGTACCACGCCTTGCATATTTTCTATAGGATAATGAGTCTTTGGGACAGTGGAGGAGGCACCTGATAATGGTGTCCGGCTGGTACCCAGTTTGCACTGCTTCCTTTCCGAGAATGCTGGCCAAGGTTTTGCTGACGCCTTTTACCTACGGATTGCAAACGCGTTTTTGCTCCTGGCGCATACTTAGCCTATGCATAGAATTGTTTTCGTTCCGTGTTTTTCTATAAGGATGTTTTCTTTTGTCGACGAGTTTTAATGGTGCAAGGGCAGCCTTGCACCAAAGAGCGCTATGGAACAGTGTTTTCTTCTACATAAGGTTAGGTGAAAGACTTTTTTTGAATCATTTCACCTAAGAGAAACGACGAGAAAATTTGTATGCATTGGAAACTGATAGCTACCCGGCGACACTGGGAATCGAACAGCCAAACCGCCCGCCAACCGCATGTGCAAAGCACTGCTGTCGCTGATTTCAAAATAAACAAGGAAGAATTGGGAATCGCTTTCAACCTAAACTTGCTTGAATTTCACCGTACCCTTCCGACACAACTCTTTGACAAAGTTCCTCTCAAAAAGGCTATGACAACGCGACACAAGATTCGCAGAATTAAATGAATGACGAATAGGGAGGGACGATGGTGTTATGCGCGAAGAAGGACGTGAGCAGGGTCACAGGGAGAAATGGGCGTTATTTTCAAGAGGTACGTGGGTGACCGGTTGCGGGGGTAAGGGGGAGGAGAGAGCAAAGGGCAGTAGGGAAGGGTGCTGTCTCCTGCTGTTCCTTTGCGTGCGCCTTTCTCTTTTTCCCCTTTTACTTTTTCTCGAGCCGTGGACCGCAGGCCGAGAATTCTTCTAAAGTGCGCTGTTTTTTTACTTCCGACGCTGAAGAACGACAAAGCTGGCGCGTCTGCCAAACCGGTCCTGAAAGGTCTCATGCATGAACGCATCCTTGCCGGCTCACCTAAAAAAACCTTACAGCGGCTAATGTGTCACTCCTGGCGAAGGGTCGGTCCTGAAGCGGTCAAAAATTTCTGAAAAATCACATCAGAGTTTTTGGAGAGAATCAGTTGCATTCGTTGACGTCCTCGTTACGCAGGACTGCCACCAGCTTTGTGAAGAGCGCAGTGCAAGGCACAAAGAGTGGCACAAAAACAAATTTTGGTCGATTTGGCGAGGCTACGGCAAATGCGAATTAGGTGTGCTAGCTCTGCAGTTTCGATTTGGGATCCACTGCTCACGGCTGGAAGTTGATGCAGAAGATAAAGCACAGCGCAAGAGACTGGTAGTTTAGGACACGGGATGATCGGCTGCGGCGATGTAAGAGCGAGTGCTGTGCTGCTGTAGAGTGTCGTATTACGTGTCATGTCCATCTGCCACTGTTTTCCTCATGGTTTGTACATGGTTCATGTACATAGAACAAAAGGCGATGATGTAGTGGTCTGATGCAGTGGCCAGCAAAACTAATCTAATCGCGCAGTCCGTATTGGAAACCCACTCGCGACCGCAAGGTATTTTCTTTTAGTTAATTTTATTTAAGGTCAAGAAAACTCCAGACATACAGACGGACCTCGGCGAACACTAAGATTGAAAGCCTCACCGCCGGATAAAAAAATCTCTTCCTCTCCCGTAACAGAGAGTAGAGTATGCATGAAATGTTTACGGGCCTAATGTCATCTCGGTGGACACCCGAACCGCACCGTACAGGAAGGGAGGAATGCCACCACCCGTTCAGCGCGATGCCTTGCCATTTGAACGCAAGGTTTTTTGAGGAAAGGAAATGGCGCAGTAATTCTCTGCCATCTCGGTGGACACCCGAACCGCACAGTAAAGGAAGGGAGGAACGCCACCACCCGTTCGGCGCGATGCCTTGCCCTTAGAACGCAGCGCTTCTCCCCCGGGCCCCTGTGCGCCTGCGCGGCTTTGCTTCGATGCGCGAAGCCCCTAAGAGATCACGTATGACAACGAAGTGTATCGTGGCATTTATGTGCTTTTTGCACGTTATTCGAAATCGGAAATTATATTTCCGTGCATTATCAAACGCACAGCTCGACTGATATCTTGATAAACATTGAGAAGGCACTGGCAGCAGTTATTTTTTTGACTCGTCTGGAGACCAACCGGCGCTTGCATGCCGGTCGCGTAGGAGGGCTTAGAGAGTCTCGTTAAATCTCGTTAAGTCTCGTACGGTGCCCGGATGTTCTCGTTTCAGAGCCCGGATGATGGCTCTCGGTCTCGGCGTGACGTCACCACACTGCCGACAACGGGAGCTAAAAGCATTTCATGCTGAAAATAAGCCATGCGGAGGCAACGGCAAGGTGTTCTCCGACCGCCCGGTGTGAACGCATCATCGTGCGGCCATGGTTCTCGTCTGTTGACTTAATGAAGAAGACGGTACAAGAAAAAGCTCTACCTTAGAGCCTTTACTTCGTAAACAATCCATTACACAACCATTATGAACAGGCGAGACCTTTGTGCGGTCACGTAATTGGTGAAAGCTTCGGAAACCACGTGTTATCAGCCTGTGTCATGAAACCAGTCGTATGGACCAAGGTATCCATTTCTCTACAGATCATTTGCAGATGACGAAAGCGACACAGCCGGAGGATCTGGTTGCCTGTTGCGTTCTAGAATTTTATTTACACTATCACAAGACAGACGCCTGCACTTGCAAAGCATCACGTCCTGTGCCGATCCAACGCCTTCTAACCGCTGGTAAGGCTCCACCAGCACTGGTGGAGGCCTATCGGTGGTCTAGCTCTTAGGCCTATATCAGATGTTAGGTGTGTGCGTGTGCGTGTGTGCGTGTGTGAGCGCGCGCGAAGAGTGTCAACAAAAAGTTGCGTGAATGCAAGCGCTATTCCTATGTAAGGGCATCAAACTATATCATGTATGCGATGGCAAATCTCATGAAAATGATTATATGTTTCAGTAGAGCTATCTCCATAATACTGCACGGATGCAGGAAACGGGCGCGATGCATATTGTGTTTCTCTGTTTCGGAAAAATGAAAAGAACATGGTGACTGAGGTTATGCGTAGAGCCGATTTTAGTAAACCTAGCGCCTCACCATGGCTCCTCGCCAGCAAATTGAGGTTTGGCAGTGGACCTGCAGGGGCTTCCGTCGCAAGCGGGGAACCTGCAGTTGCATATACAAAATCTGGATAGTAAGCCAGACATTATAGCTTTGCAGGAGGCTAGCGGCTCGGTGAAATTACCGGGATTTAAGACATTCACACCACCAGAGATTGATCAAGGGGGCGTATCGAGCGTCTTCACGGCCGTGCTAGTCCATCGCAACACCACAGTGATTCAGCATACCATAGATAGCAGCAGGGAGGACTACGTCCTGCTGGAGATTTTGCCCAAAAGAAAGGACGATAAAAGTCTTTGTTCTTAATGTATACTCTTCTCCAAAAGATAAGGGGGTGGGCTTGCCACACCTCCTGATAAAGACGCAACGGCTAGCGGCTAGGTCTCAACTCATCGTGGTGGGAGATTTCAATGCGTCTCATCCGGAGTGGGGCTACATCCGAGCCAGCCCGAAGGGAAATAAGCTTTGGCATGTTGCCCAGGACCTGCGATGGACGATCTTGAACAACCCCCTAGATCATACGAGGATAGGCAACAGCGTGAGCATAGACACCTCTCCAGACCTCACATTTGTGAATGATATCAGGGTAGCAAAGTGGGTAAACACGGAACAGCCACTGAGAAGTGATCACTATATCCTTTCCACGATATTTAGTGCTGCTAAGCACAAAGACACGGTTAAAGGAACTGGCGTGACAGACTGGGACCGATTTCGGAAATACAGGAATGACACAGTGAACGGGGGGGGAAATCGAGGACTTAGGAGCCTGGATTGCACACACTCAAGCAGGCCGTGAAGAGTACCACAGAAGAGGTTCCGATGGAGGAGGGGGGCTTTACGGCTGACTCTAGATTGTTACACATGTGGGAAGCACATGCGAGTCTCCTTCGGAGGTGGAGGAAACAAAGGTGTAATGGTGTCCTCCGTAGGAAGATGGCCAAGCTAGAACGAGAAATCGAAACCTACACATTGGAGTTGCAGTGCAAACAATGGGGGCAGATTTGTGACCGGATGAATGGGCAATTCGGATGCAAAAAACATGGCAGTTGTTGAGGCACCTTTTAGACCCGGCGGCAATCAAATCTGCGCAGAAGGGGCAAATGGCTAGGTTAGTGCATCGGTATCAAGGCACGAATGGGGAATTTATACATGAACTGCGAAGTCGTTACATAAACAGAGAGGTGGGCGGTTGCTTGCCGGATTACTCAGGAGAGGGAAAACCTTGAATTAGATGCAGACTTTACGGTGGCGGAGGTGGAGTTTGCAATGGGCCAGCTTCGTACCATGTCAGCAGCGGGTCCGGACGGGGTTACTAATAAAATGCTGAGGAACCTGGATTTCAAGTCAGTGGGAGCACTCACGAATTTCATGAATAAATATTGGGCGGCCGGAGAGATTCCGCCATAGAGGAAGCATGCTAGGATTACATTTATTCCTAAAGCAGGGAAGAAGCTCTGCATTGAGAATCTGCGTCCCATCTTGCTAACGTCTTGTGTGGCCAAATTGATGGAGCATGTAGTCCTGAACAGGCTTCAGGGTTATGTAGAGGACAATGAGTTGATACCTTAAACAATGATTAGCTTCAGGGCTAATTTATCAACGCAGGACGTCATGATACAGCTCAAAAAAGACGTGGTTAATCCTGGGTAGGGCACGGGCACCAAGGCTATCTTGGGACTCGACGTCACTAAGGCCTTTGACAACGTTAGTTAGTTATATGGGGTTTTATGGCGCTTAAGCAACTATGGCTATCATGCGCCAAACACAAGGTTAGATGACGTTATGTCAAGTGTACAGAGGTTACATTATAATAGATTTAAAACATTGGCTTTGTGTTAGTTTCTACAAGGAAATCTCCGGTTCGCTGCTTTTTTGCTTTGTAATCTTTGCCTACACACCTTTTTAGGGTGTTGGCGATCACAAATGCAGACAAGTTGGCTACAGGTTCATCTGTATTTGAGTGAACCATGAAAGACTTTGGAAACGTTTCTGGTTTCTGTGGTATCAATTTTTTCGCATCGGTGCGACCCCTTTTTGGGGGCCGATCAGATTTTTTTGCAAATTTTTCCGTACGGCATGTACTGGCTAAGGGTTCCTCATACTTTGTCGCTTATGATTCACCCTTATACACCGAGGAAGGTCCCGGGACTCCCCGCCTGGTAGACAGACGAGAAGCCCATCGGCCGAGGATTTACCACTTCCTCGACCGCCACCGTTCAAGGTTTCTTCCCTCCACCTTTCAACCTATCGCCACGGTACGGATGACAGCTTCGGTATGGGGGCTAAGGGTCCGTGGTGGCGCCAAGCACCAACACCTCGTTACACAAGGTGCCCTTGCAGGCCACCTGGTGTACGTTCGTTGGTTCGGGAAAGTCAGCGATGCTCTGGAACTTTAAACTTCCGGGTCGCACTCCTCTGGCAGAAATGTCGTAGCCAAGGTAATCGACTTTCTCGAAGAAGAAACGGCACTTGCTTAATCGCAGCGTTAATCCCGCTCCACGGAGGACATCCAAAAGCATCCGCAGGTGGTCAAGCCTCTCTTCCACGGTCGCTGTGGGCAACAGGATGTCATCCATGTAGGCGTGAGCCACGGTGTGTCGTAGGGGACCCAGTACAGCGTTAATCATTTTCTGGAACACTGCCGGTGCGTTGGCCAGGCCAAATGGCATTCGAGCATATTCGTAATAGCCGTCTGGAGTAACGAAAGAAGTCCTGTGTCTCGATTCCTCGGTCATAGGAATTTGGTAGTAGCCTGACGCAAGATCTAGGCTCGTGAAGAAGCATTTCCCTCTCAGACGGTCCAGTTGATCATCAATTAAAGGCAGTGGATACCGGTCCTTTTTTGTGACACGGTTGAGGGCACGGTAGTCCACGCAAGTTCGTTGCTCCCCTGTCTTTTTTCGCACCAGTAGGAGAGGACTTGCATAATCCGATTTGGAGTCGACAACAATGCCAGTTTGCTTTAGTTCTTCAATCATTTTTTTGTGCGTGCCCGTTCGGCGTGAGAGAGTCGGTAGGGACGAAATTTCACTGGCTCCAGCGTTGTTAGCTCAATGCTCATTTCAGCGGCATTTGTGCAGCCAATCTCTGAAACGGTGGTTGCGAAGCAGTCCCGATACTCAAAAATAAGCTGTTCGAGCTTTTCACGTTCCTCAGGAGCAACACCAGGACCTACTTCAATTTCTTTGCTCGGTATCATTAAGGGCTGGACAACGCTGGTGTCCGACTCACCCTCTCGTGGCGATGCATCGTCTGGGTAGCAAATTTCCGCTCGTGCGACTCGTTCGTTCTCTTCGATGGTCAGTTCATGATTGCAAATGTTCATTATAGGGACTACTGTTTCGCTGGTCCCGTCACACTGAGGACACAGCGTGGTATGCAATGCTCTCGACCGTCTTGGCACCTGAGCTGCATGTCCACGAAGACATCTGAGCGTGGTGCGCTACCAGTGGCGTAGAGCTTAACGAAACCCGCTTATTTTGGGGGCACAACCGTTGTTTCCTTCGCCCATAGGCATACAGGTCGTTCTGGGAGCTCCGGAATTTCAATGCTGTCGCCTCTATTGTCCTCGTTCCTGTGCTCCTCAAAAATTTGCACTGTGTTCTTCCGCCTCACAATCGTGACGTGTGGTTGCTCGGTGAAAGGTAGCACGGGTATGGACTGTGACGCGTCCGGCACGAGCAGCACGGGAACGTCCGCTGTAGCTTGGTCGACCGTGAGGGTGATGTTCGTTTCCCCACACGGTGTCACATGTCCGGACCCGTAGCCCCCGATAGTGAACGGCTTGGTCAACTTCGTGTAAGCGACTCCGATTCAGTTGGCATCCTCCTCCCGCAGAGTTACGCATTGGCTACCGAGATCGACGTATGCTCGTATGTCGCAGCCGTTCGCTTTCGCCATCATAAAGTACTTTTCGTTCGCCTCTTCAGCGGCTCGGAGGTCAAAGCCCAACACGTTCTGAGCGACGCGCGCTCCTCTCTCCGTTTTTGCCCTGCAGTCTTTTTCTCCGTGGCCCACTCGTCCGCAAGCGTTGCATCTCGCCTTTCGCGGTGGTGTCGGGCAATTGAGGGACACATGACCGTACTCGCTGCAGTTGAAGCAGAGGGGCTCTCCTCTTTCATTTCATCGCGGCTTCCTCCTCGCCTTCGGAGAAAGGTTCTTGTGGTCGGTAGTGTTCAAGGTCGACGCCATTGCTTCGCTTTTGTTGCCATAGGCGTTGGCATATGCAGGGAAACGAGAATGGTTCGGGGGACCACTTGATTTTTAACTTTTGGGGGCAGTGTTTCCCAATCTTTCTTCGAGGCATTTCAGGCAGTGAAGAAGGTCTTCCGGCGACTCGTACGTGCGTATGCTCACTGCTCTAGTTACGTCGTCATCGTATAGTCCCGTGATGAGGTATTGAATGCAATCTTCATCTGTGAGGTTGCAACGACGAGCTTTCGAGAGCTTCTCGTAGTAATAACACTCGATAGGCTCACCGCGCTTTTGTCGTCGCTCCTGCATTTTTCGATGGAGTCGTTGGAACCCCGCTGTCGTGGGGAAGGCGCGCTTAATTTCTTCTTTCCATTCCGGCCATGTTTTGTTGACGGAAGAGAGGTAGTCATACCATGTCTTCGCAGGCCCTTCCAACCTCGAGAGTGCGTTGCCAGATGTCAGCCAGTCGGACCAATGTAGACTTGTGCCAAGTCGTCCACGCGTCTTATCCAAGCGTCTACTGTCGGAGAGCTGGATGACACAGGATCAAACGATGGCACTAACCGAGCTGTCTCTCCCGCGCCGATGATGGGTGTGGCCGCTGCTTGCTGCGTCTGAAGCAAGGCAATTCCATTGATGGCTTCTCTCACTGCGGCCTGAACGCTGGCCTGCAGGGTTTCCGCCACGTTAATCGTTGACGGAGGTATCGGGGATAAGTTTCCACTTGTCACCACGTTGTCGGATCCGCCTTCACTTGAGTCGTCGGCGTCGTCGTTCCCGCCATCGTTGCTCGGTCGTCCGCCATCTTCGTTTGCCATATCCGTTGAAGATGCTCCGGTGCGGGTGATAGGCATGGTGGGGCTTGCCGGTTGACTTCGTAAGGTCGGGCGAACGTTCACTCTATCCCACTTCTGAATTGTTAGGATCCTTAAAACAATTCAAAAGACGTTTATTCGTCTTTCCGTTACAAAGGAGCTCTGGGTTAACAAGAGGCCGTGTTGTTTCTTTCGTGTCCAACACCTGAGTCTCTTCTTTTCGCGCCGCGCGAGCGCTCGTCCTCCTCATCCTCTCCTCACATCACTCTCTCCTCCCATGGGCGGCTCGGGTTGCTCGCCCTCCGGCGAAGGATCTCCGTCCGCGGGGATGAGCTGGCGCTCACACACTCGACCAGCTGTAGCTATCGCGTCACTACAGGTTTAACCACAGCTAAACCACAGCCAATTTTTTTTTTGCTAAAGCTCTGAGGGACGCTGTAGAGCAGGGCTCTAGATAGTTTAGACCACCGGGGTTTCTTTAAAGTGCGCAGACATCGCACAGTACATGGACCTCTAACATTTCGTCTCCATCGAAATGCCACCGTCATGGCTAGTATCGAACCCGCACCTCGAGCACCATAACCACTGAGCCACCGCAGTGGGTTACCCATGTGTGTCGTCGCTTAACAGTAAAGTATTTTCTAATGCGGTCACCACAGTGTGGCTAGTCACGAAGTACACGCAATACACAGCATCTTATTTCAGCCGAGAAACAAGAAAATGCCCAAGACAGGAGGTGGACATCACTTCTGCGCGCTTTAAGCACGTGTAACGCCTAGAAACGGAGCCCTAAAAATGAATTTTATACAAGACTTATTGGGCAGACATCGTGCACTGCACGGAAATATGCTATGTGCAGGGAGGGGCACACTGGTGCTGCATCGCAACAAGACATAACAACTGATGGCTGAACGAGACTGATGTTTGTGATGTCGAGCTTATGTTTTGTGTGTGTTTCCTGGTGCGTTCTTGCGAGCCCCGCTTGCCCCCGGTTGCTTTTCGCACGAATGTATCTTGGCCGGATGTAGCGTAAATTTGTTCGGCCACAGCGCAGAGGGCAACTGCGCTTTCGAAATTCTAAAAAAGTGGTGCGGATATTACTGTCGCAAAGCTGAAAGTTGTGCAAGTTGGATAACGTCCATGAAGTAAGAATAGCGCGAAAAACCACCGTTGCGAGTCGACGCTTGTCTGCGTCGTTTCCTTTCCGTTCCTCGCGTTCCATTTGCGCTATTGCTACATCATGGATATTACTTATGGATGGCTACACGCCTCTCAATTAATAAGGACACACAGTAAAAGAGGTTCCCTAGTCAGTATTAGTTAACTATCCTTCTAGCTAGCGCGTGCTAGCTCTAGTCTGATGCGCTACACCGCACACAATGTTGTGCCGAAAACAGCGCTCTTCTACCTGAAAAATCTTTATAAATTGCAGAACTTCTAAAAGATCTTTGTAAAGTTTCAGTACTCTAGTGTGCTGCAAGTGTCCGCAATCGCTGTTTGCGAACGACGTTCGTGTCTGCTATCTCGTCGATTCGGCGGGAACATTTTTTGATGATTGTGTAGCTCCCGCTAGTTGTGTGGCGTGGGCCGGCTGCTTCGCTTCATAGTAAAATGTCTGCTTGGCTCTCGCGGAGGGCACTACGAACGCTGATGCACGGAGGATATCGTGTGATCCCGAAAGCAGCTGACAGCTTCTACAAATCCGGACCGTCAAGCCTCACCACTAGTTGTGGCGATGCGCGGTGGCTAGATTCAGCAGACGATGGCTTTGTATTTAACCCCTATACCGCTTCGGAGCGCTGCAAATAAAGCAGCAGCGCTTGATGCCACGATGGCCTTCGCGGCAAGTTGCCAACTACGGCATGTTTAGCGATCGACGGGTGAGCTAATGGTATTTGGAACAGCTGCACTCGATAACCGGAAACAGCCGTGTAAACCGGCTGGCACGCATAGAGTCATTGTTCGCAAATGCTCGACGTAAATGTGGTCTGCAGCATAAATGAGGACGTAAATGACCCACTTTCTGCAGTTGCGCAACTTCGTACCACTGGTGCGAAAACAAGTTCCGGAACTGCCGAAAGTGGAGGGCTGTCATACAGAAGGAAACGGACAATTCGGCGTCGTTTATTAAGTTCCCGCGACGCCTGTGATTTACTAATGAGCTGTAATTGATAGAGTTGCCATGACAGCAGTGTATATTTAACTAATAGCCCAAAGACAAAGCTTTAGCTGCAACCATTTCAATGCGAGGAGAGTTATGTGAACTTGCAGGGAAGGGGCGTACCTCGCTTTTTACGTGCATATATACGCATGGTTCTAGATATTGTTTTTCTGCTCAGATATGGACATATAAGGTAATGCACAGATATGACCATATATATGGGCTGTATTTACATTTAATACCAGATCTGATCTAATTTCCAGATATAGATAGACAAGGAATTGGGTAGATCAGACCATATATGGCCCAAACTTACATTTACCGCCACAGATGACCTAAATCCAGATGCGAATTTATAGGGAATTGGGTACATCTGGATATACAAGGCTGCATATATCGGTTATGTGCAGAAATATACCCAATTCTCTATCTTGATAAGGATTTGTTTAATAATGCCACACTGGTCATTTTCGTACTGGAGCGATCATAAAACTGCAGGCATGTGAACATGCCCCAGAATCATCTTGTCATTAACTTCAAGCAATAATATCACCCTATAGTGCTGTCGATAGTATGCGTTTCCTAACGCAAGCTAGTTGGCCACTGCGGAAAATCAAAGAAGCGGCTGTAGGCCATAATTAGAATTCAAGTTGCGGGTATGTGTTGATGAAAAGGACAGAACAAATTTGACGACGCTTAACCTACCCTTAAGAGTACAATGCGACATCCCTCCCACGCAAAGACTCTCATAGATTTATATAATGCGGGGAGTCCTCATACCACTACTGTCGCAGCGCTGCAGCGGTTAAGCAATGTGCCACTGCCCCGCCAAGTGGCTGTTTCCAACAGCCACTGGAGGAGCTTGCGAGATAGGTTGCTGATTCGGAGCTGCCGTAAGGCTCATATTTACATAAATAAGTCTTTGGGAGGCTGTTTTTTTCTCGACCAATCAACTAATGTGCCGTGCAAAAGCTGCCACCTGCTCACTGTTAGCTGTCTGCTTTTTTGTGAAGCGGATGGAAGGACGCGGGCTTCTCTCGTGAACACCAGCTCTGATTAAAACAACCTCACAGAAATGTGTTCAAAAACTACATTCACTAAAGTTCACTAATGAAAATAAGTTACGGCTACACAGAGAAGGTGCGTTTTTTGTTCAAAACATGCATCCTAAGCAGATGTGAATCAAACCAGTTAGACTTCTTGATAAAGAAAGCGTCAATGATCGTAGCTTAGAAACTGCATCGTATTGTAGATGGGTTGACATTTGTTTTTCCGGCAATGGACAGCAAGATAGCCACTAATACCACCTTTTATCAGATTTAAGTAATGTAGCGCTCTTTCATTTACACATCGGCCTGTTAAGCCAACCTGCACTTTTTAACAAGCCAGGGAAATACTGTAAACTACTTTCGTGACGGATTTTTGTGAACTTCGTTACGTGATTAATATTGCACGGCGTATTCTTATCCGGCATATCTGACAACTTGCATGGTGGAGAAAAAACAAACAACGTTTTATCGGCTGGCTATATTTAAGGTCTTTGGATATTGTATGCAGATACGGAATGACTTGAGTGTTCTGTTCCTATTCTTTATCTTCTGTTCTTTTTCCTTTTCCCTTCTTTTCTGCAGAAAACTGCCGCAAACAGCTGAAATACTGTCAGCAGGGAAAGCAGACATGCGTATCCGCTTGGCCTCATTTGACAATATCGCTTAATATATGTGGGCGATTTTGTTTCTTTTTTTTCCAAGGCGGCTTAGATGCAATTCATAGCAACCCCAGGTTTCCTTGTATTTTAGAGTATGAGCTGTTATAAGGCAGAAGGGTATTTTGTTACCTAACGTTATACATACAATAGATGTGGTTCTCAACGAAAGAAATTCTCACTTATAAAACTATGCTGTTTACGAATGGAAATTCGTACGTGAACTTTAAGCCTCCTTCAGTGACCTTAAAAGACGTGATAATGTCGCCAACAGCGTCGTCAAAGATGAAAAATGCCCGTTGTCTAGAATCGCCAAGCAGTTTTTGATCAATACCGATACAACGTTAACGCCTTGTTCTGCCCCATGCAAGCAGTCAAAAATTTATTCGATGATAACAAGAAGTCTGCGCCGCGCAATACTAATCACGTCACGAATATCACAAAAATCTGTCCAGATTGTTTTAAGTATTCCCATTGCTTCTAAAAAATTGTGCATTTGCCAAACAGGGCGATGTTTGAATGAAAGAGCTCTACAACACTTCAATCGAGTAAAAGGTGGTATTACTGGTTTACTAGAAATGCAGATGTCAACAAATGTACAATAAGACGCAGTTGCTAAGCTACGCTACTGACAAGCTTCAGCACAAAATCATGGAAGCTTTCTTTATCAAGAAGGCTGATAACTGCGGCAGCACGCCTTCACTATCGTTGCTTGAAAATGAAATGGCTTTTTTGGAGACATGCAATCAGATTCTACGTCACGAGAAGGTAGTTAAGCGTCAAATCTGTTCAACTAAAATCATTTCACAGTGACAACATGAACATACAAGGAATATCATTGCGAAATCTTTAAAAGACATGCCGACAACCACAGGAAGTGTGGTAAACTGCCGCGAACATCCCTGACATGTTTTGGCCGCGTTTTCTGTATTCAGTGGAGGTCCGTAAGAAGTCCCCGATGGTGTTATAGCCCTTAACACGAGCATATTAGGCATACTGTCACCTCCTGTCACCTGGCATTCTGGTGGAGGTGCCGTCTTATGCGACGTCATCCCCTACCTCCCGATTCGCCGAGTCCCATTCCCAGCCCGGGCCGCCGCCCCTCCGCTGAGGAGGCCGAGATACGTGCCAGCCGGCGAATTCAAGGACTCGGCCCCGAATTCGGCCTCTTGCCGCACCTTACAACAAGGTCCGTTCCGGCAGTGCACATGGCTCGGTCTACCGTGAGCCAAGGCCAGCAGACGGATTCATCGCCCGTGCCTGCCATGGTTTACGTCCCTGTCGCGCCTCGTTCAGCTCTCCCGTTCCGTGGTCAAGCCTCCGAAGATATCGACGATTGGCTTCAGCACTATGAACGCGTGGCCCGCTACAACGGCTAGTCTGCGGAACATTGCCTGCAAAACTTGTATTTTTGCATTGAGGGCGCCGCCCGTCACTTGTATGAGAACCACGAGCACACCCATACGTCGTGGGATACTTGCAAGGCACAACTGCGACTCACTTTTGCTAACCAGCATCGCCGCCAACGCGCAGAGGACCTCCTGCAAACCAGGTTCCAGGGCCCCGATTAAACCGTCACAAGTTTCGTCGAAGACGTGTTGCGCCTTAGTGCCCGAGCTGATCCCCGCGCCACGGAGGACAAGAAGGTGCGCATTCATATGCGAGGAGTGAAGTCAGACATTTTCGGCGGTCTCATTCGGGATCCTCTCACAACCATGGCCGGCTTTATATCCGAGGCGACTAACATCGAGCGCGCCCTGGCAGCCAGAGCAGATCATTATCGTCGGCTTGCTGGAGTTTCTGCTGCTTCCAGTCTTTGCGCTGACCACCCGGCGCTTTACCCGGGTGGCTTACCCGTCGACGCCATGCACCTACGCGAGGTCATCCGCGCAGTTGTTAGGGAGGAACTCCAGAAGTGTCTGCCACCCACCACTTGCTCCTCTTCGTCCCCCTTCACGGAGGTCGACCGAGGAGAAGTGCAACGCGCACTTTCTCCTCGCTGCACCGTCACCCCTCCTCCGGCACCGCCCGCCGTGACGTACGCCTCCGTCGTCCGTCGCCGCCGTACGATGTGACAATAGGGTCACCAGGGGTTCGCCAGACGCCAATAGCCAAGCACAGAAAAATTACCGACGACGCTGTCCATCCTGTTCGTCAGTCACCTTATCAAGTTTCGTTGAAAGAACGTGAAACCATACAACATCAAGTGCGCGAAATGTTGGCTGATGACATTATCCAACCATCCCACAGCCCGTGGGCTGCTCCGGTGGTGCTAGTGAAGAAAAAAGACGGCACCCTTCGCTTCTGTGTTGACTACCGGCGCCTCAACAGAGTCACGAACAAGGACGTATATCCACTTCCACGCATCGATGACGCTCTTGATCGCCTGCGCCATGCCCGTTATTTTTCGTCCATCGACCTTAAAAGCGGGTATTGGCAAATAGAAGTGGATGGGCGCGACAGAGAGAAGACTGCTTTCGTCACTCCAGATGGACTTTATGAGTTCAAGGTGATGCCCTTCGGACTCTGTAAAGCTCCAGCGACCTTCCAGCGCGTTATGGACACCGTGCTCACCGGCCTCAAATGGCAAACATGCCTTGTCTACCTTGATGACGTCGTCATTTTTTCAAGCACGTTTCATGAACACCTGGTTCGCCTAAAAGCCGTCCTGCAGGCTATCAGAAACGCCGGCCTCACCCTGAAGCCTACGAAGTACCAGTTTGGCTATGACGAACTGAAGTTTCTGGGTCACGTCGTCAGTCACGAGGGCGTCCGTCCTGATCCCGATAAAACAGTGGCCGTCGCTTCCTTCCCGATGCCGTCAGACAAGAACGCCGTGCGGAGATTCCTGGGCCTCTGCGCTTACTACAGACGCTTTGTTCCCAACTTTTCAGATATCGACGCGCCGCTTACTCGCCTCACGAAAGAGTCCGTCCACTTCCAGTGGTCTGATGAAGAGCAGATTGCATTCGACCATCTGAAACGGCGCCTGCAGGCTTCCCTGTACTAGGCCATTTTGATCAGGACGCCGCGACTGAGGTCCACACTGACGCTAGTAACACGGGTCTCGGGGTCGTCTTGATCCAGCATCAGAATGGCGCCGAGCGTGTCATCGCATACGCCAGTCGTGTTCTATCCAAGCCAGAAATCAATTACTCGACCACCGAAAAAGAATTCCTCGCAGTAATTTGGGCGATCACAAAGTTCCGACACTATCTGTACGGACGCCCATCCCAGGTGGTCACAGACCATCACTCCGCGTGGAAGTCGAAACACCTGTCATATTGACTACACCTTTTTGGTCGGTGCCTTTTTATTTTTTTATTTTTAACATGTATTCACCCGACCAGACGAGATTTCGTCAAACCTTGTATTTCAAGCCATCACTCTCTGTGTTGGTTGACCAATCTAAGGGACCCTGCAGGCCGACTTGCGTGGTGGGCTCTCAGACTGCAAGAATTCGACTTTACGATCGTCTAAAAGTCTGGTCGCCGACACACTGATGCTGACTGCCTGCCCCCGCGCTCCCTTCGAATCTGCGCCTACTGATACGGACGACTTTGACATCTTCCTAGGTACTCTAAGTCCTGTAGATATGGCTGCGCGGCAGCGACTCGACCCCGAACTTCGCGTCGTGATCTCACATTGGGAGGGTCAAGGAGGCGTAGTTCCACGTCCTTTTGTGCGCGTACTGCCTAATTTATGCCTCCGAGACAACTTTGCCGAGAGCCCGAGGTCATGGCTTTTGGTCGTGCCCACTGATCTACGCGACGAAATTATGGAAGCGTCTCATGATGACCCCTCCTCAGGAGATTTGGGGTTCAGTCGAACGCTCGCGCGAATACGGTCGAAGTATTATTGGCCACAACTTGACAAGACAGTTCGCCATTACACAAGAACCTGCCGCGAGTGTCAACGGCGCAAGACCCCTCCGATGAAGCCTACGGGACTCCTTCACCTCATTACGCCACCGCTCAGTCCGTTCCAGCCAATTGACATGGATCTACTCGGACCTTTTCCTCAGTCGCGATCGGGGAACCGCTGGATCGCAGTTGCGACGAACTACCTTACGAGGTATGCCGAATCACGTGTTCTGCCGTCATCAACGGCTTCGGATGTGGCTAAGTTTTTCGTCGAGTCAGTTGTTCTTCGGCACGGTGCCCCAGAGGTCCTTATCACTGATCGTGGTGCCGCGTTTGTGTCCCAACTTCTTTCCCAGATACTAAGCTGAAGCCATACCGCTCACCGCAAAACTACCGCATGCCACCCGCAAACAAACGGGCTGACCGAGCGCCTTAACAAGACCTTGGCTGACATGCTCTGAATGTATGTAGACATCGAGCACCGAACCTGGGACGAAGTGTTACCTTACGTCACTTTTGCGTATAACACCGCGGTTCAAGAAACTACCGGATTTTCACCAATATGCCTGGAGCACGGCAGGGAAGTCACTACCATGCTCGACGCTATGCTGCCCCACCAGCCAGACGTCTACACTCACGCCGACGCTCAACTCGTCGCCCAACATGCGGAAGAAGCCCGACAGCTGGCCCGCCTTCGCATCCAAGCCCGCCAGCAAGTCGATGCTCGGCAATACAACCAAGGCCATCGGGATGTTCAATTCAATCCTGGTGATCGCGTGTGGGTGTGGACTCCAATTCGACGCCGTGGCCTTAGCGAGAAGCTACTCAAAAGATACTTTGGCCCGTACGAAGTGATTGGCCGTATAGGCGAGTTAAATTACGAAGTGCTGCCGATAGTAACGCGTGCGTCCCGCCGCCCGCCTGCCTCCGAGGTTGTTCACGTCGCTCGCCTCAAACCGTACTGTGACCGCTCGGAGCACGTGGCCTAACTCTTCGCGCCTTACGCGTTTTTCAGCGTTAATTTTGCTTCTCTGCGCATCGGGACGATGCGCCTTTCGGGAGGAGAGCAATGTCATGTGTGTTATTTTCCACTTAACGTCATCTTCAACCAGCGGGGAGCCGATCGCCGGCAAAGAGGAAGAAGCTCGGTGGGAAATCGCTCGTGAGCCCGGCCGCGACCGCTTGAACTGTATCTGGCGCCTGCTCTCCTGTAGTCCTGGTCCTCTAGTGTCCCCACAATCCGCGTCGCTTGAACGACCCGTGACAATATTAGTTAGTTATATGGGGTTTATGGCGCATAAGCGACTATGGCTATCATGCGCCAAACACAAGGTTACATGATGTTATGTTAAGTGTATAGAGGTTACATTATAATAGATTTAAAACATTAGCTTTCTTTAGAAACTTACGAAAAAGCCAAAACTCGACAAGTGTTTGCTCGCCTAAAAGCAATGCGGGATGAAATGGAATGTGTTCATTGTAAAATACAGTAAAAAATTTTTTTCTAAGTTCTTCGAGATGCGAACAAGGAATTAAAATGTGATTTACCGTGAGCTCCTCACTACACATTTCACACACAGGTTTGTCTTTTTTGTTAATAAGAAGCTATGTGTGATGTGTGTGACCTATGCGTAAACGACATAAAATTACTTCTATAAAACGCTCTTTATGGCGGCTTGATTTCCATTTTTTTAAAATGGGCTTTACAGTATGCAGCATGTTGTTTCCTTCATTTTCCCAGGAAGCTTGCCATTTGGCTCTTAGTTTTCTACGTACTAACTTCATGTAATCCCTAGGAGGCAAATTCACATGTTTTATTTCCATGGTTCTGGCTTGTGCAGCACACATGTCGGCTCTCTCATTGTCCCAACGTGTCCCATTGTACCAACGTGACTGGGAACCCAGCAGAATTTTATAACATGTTTTTGTGCTGTGCCTTTTATATACTGTGTATGATGCTCCCTATCAGTGGCTCCGAGGCATTTTTGGAGTTTAATGCTGTAAGGACGCTCAGTGAATCTGTATAAATGATGCTGTTTTTGATGTTCTCATTTGTTATTCTCTGTACCGCAACACAAATGGCATAACACTCAGCGGTGAACACTGTAGCACATGAGGGCAGTCGTACTGCATTTTTATTTTTTCCTTGTGTTACTGCGCTTCCTACATGAGCATGAGTTTTGGACCCATCAGTATAAAATTCAGTATAATTTCTGTATTTTTGTTGTAGTGCTAGATATTCTTGTATTATATGGTCGTGTGGTGTACAGGTTTTCCTGAGGCGTGTTAGTGTGACGTCACACACAGTGGGGAGAGTGTACCACGGTGGTAGCGCTTCGTGTCTTGGGGCAATATTTTTTATTTCATTTAGTATGTTCAGAGCTTGACATTTTTCTTCGAAGCGCAAGAGCAACGGCCTAATCGCATGGGGCTTGTTGTTGAAGAGTATTCGGGATGGGCATTTCGTGACAATTGGGTAACAGAGATGTTTGGGCTGAGAAAGGATTTTGAGGATGTAAGTACAAGTTAGTGCAGTTCTTCGATCTTCTAAGGAAGGTTCATTAGTTTCCACATACAGACTTGCTATTGGGGAAGTTCTGTAAGCACCGGAAGACAACCTTAAACCAGGATTGTGGACAGGATCCAGTCGTTTTATATACGACGGTCTTGCTGAGCCATATACTATGGACCCATAGTCTACCTTACAGCGAAGCAGAGAACGGTATATATGTAACAGGGTAGCCTTATCAGGCCCCCAGCGTTTTCTTGATAGTATTTTCAGCACATTGAGGGCCTGGGAAGCTTTTTTTTTTAAGCTGTTTATATGTGGCAAGAAAGTGAGTTTTTTATCGAAAGTTATCCCTAGAAATTCGTGCTCTTGTTAGAACGGTAATGGGGTTTGGTTTAAATATAGTGTGGGGTCGGCCTGTAGGCCTCGTCTCAAAGAGAACAGAACCGCTACTGTTTTCTGAGGGGAAAATCTAAATCCGTTTCTATCTGCCCAGGTAGCCAGTTTATTTATTGTTATTTGTATTTGCTGCTCACAGGCAGGCATGCTGGAAGACGTGCATGCTATTTGGAGGTCGTCTACGTAAACTGCGTACATTATGGATTTTGGGATTACTTTTCCTATGGAGTTCATTGTGATGACAAATAAGGTCGTGCTGAGGATGCACCCTTGGGGCACACCAGTTTCTTGGATAAAAGTCTTTGAGAAGGTTGCGCCTAGGCGGACTCTGAACGTTCGATTGGTCAGGAAGTCGCACAAACAGCTCAGCATCCTGCCGCGGATACCTATGTCCGCTAGGTCACGGAGGATACCGAACCTCCACGTGGTATCGTAAGCCTTCTCCAGGTCGAAGAAGACCCCGATGCAGTGTTGGTTGTGGATGAACGCTTCCCGAACTGTGTTCTCAAAGCGTACAAGGTGATCGGTTGTGGAACATGTCTTTTTAAAACCGCACTGGTGTATATCTAAAAGTTGCTGGGACTGAAGTATGAAGGTTAGTCTGATGTTTAGAATGCTTTCGAATGATTTTGCTACGCAGCTAGTGAGTGCTATTGGCCTGTAACTGGTGGGACTAGTTGGTGGTTTGCCAGGTTTTAGGAAGGGTACTATTATTGCTTCTTTCCATGCATGGGGGATTTCTCAACTCATCCATATCTTATTGAAAAATTTTAAGAGAGCCTCTATGGCAGTCTCCGAGAGGTGAGCAAGCATGGCATAATGTATATTGTCTGGGCCTGGTGCTGCCTTTTTCCGGATATTAGTTCTGCGTTTAGTTCCTGCATTGTAATAAGCTGATTGTAGTCTTCATGTATGCATGTTCTGAAGGGAAGTTCTTGTTTTTCTACTATTGTTTTGTGCTTTTGAAAGGAGTGTGTGTAGTTGGATGAGCTTGAAACTGTAGAGAAATGCTCACCCAATATGTTGGCCTGCTGTTCTAATGTTGTTTGAGTACCGGGTGTTGTTAGCATTGGAAATGTGAATGGAGTAAAATTTCCTGTGAATTTCCGCACTTGCTCCCACATTTTCTTTGATGATATTGAGCTGTTTATGGAGGATATGTACTGTTGCCATGATGCCCTTTCTGCGTTGCGTCTAATGTATCGTGCTTTGGCTCTAGCCGTTTTGAAGGTGAGCAAGTTCCCTGCAGTGGGATATCTGCGAAGGTTGCCCCAAGCCTTGTTTTGATGCTTTTTAGCTAATGGACATTCATTTGACCACCAAACTTTGTGTTTTTCGAGCAATTTCAGATGTTTGTGGGATTGCTTCTATTGCTGCAGATGTTAAGCATGCCAAAAATTTCATTTATTTCTTCTATCGTAATGGTTTCGGCATATTCTTTTTCTAGTGTGGCCTTCGTTCTGAAAAGTGCCCAATCGGCGAGCTGAATTTTCCATCGCCGTGGCTTAGTAGGGAGGATGGATGTAGCTGATGTTAGCTTTAAAACGGTAGGTAAGTGATCACTTCCCCGAGGGTCGTCTAAAACATCCCAAATAAAATGATTAAAAACCGATGGTGATGCAAACGCTAAATCTAGGCAGGTCATTTTTCCAGAGCTGGGGCAGCAGTACGTTGCTTTTCCTGTGTTCATTAAACATATGCTATTCGAAAGAATAAAATCCTCGACGAGCTGACCCCTGGAATCAGTATGCTCACTTCTCCAGAATGAGGAGTGTGCGTTAAAATCCCCAATTATGACATATGGCTCAGGCAACTGTCCCAAAAGTTCTTCTAGGTCATGCATGGTAATTGTGTTGTGTGGTGGTATGTACACAGAACATATTGTTATTGTTTTATGGCTAATGATGTTTACTGCGACCGCTTCTAAATTCGTCTTTAATGATACCTCTCTTACAGGGACATCGCTTTGCGTAATGATAGCGACGCCTCCTGAGAGTCGGCTAGCTTGTACTCGGTCTTTCCGGAAAATATTATATTTTTTGAAGATGTTTGTGCTGTGGCCCAAGGTTCGTTTCTTGCAGGCACACAGCTGTAGGTGCCATTGTTTTGAGCATATCGGTTATGTCTGTCTAGTTTCTGTGTAGACCTCTACAGTTCCACTGTATTTGATACGCCATTGTGATAAGTTGGGGATTGGGGAAGTTACTTATTTTCAGGAGCAGTGATTCGTGGTTTCCCTTTTTTCTCTAGGGAGTCTCGCCGCCGCTGCAGCGGTGGCGAACCAGGAGTTGTATCCATCGCCACTTTCGTGGCGCCGGATTTCCGCGGAGAATCCGCGGATGCGTGTGTTTTAGATGTCAGCGGACTTTCGCTGACATCCATCTTCTCCACGGTGGACGTGGAGGATGCTTCTTGGTTGCGTTGGCCCGTGGCCTTCGCATTCGTCTTTTTTTCTGGCACCGCTGAACAAGGCCCTGCTCCAGCGGCAGAGTCTCTTGAGCCAGCAGTTGCCTTCTTAGAGGGGTGGGGCGGCAGGTCCAGTTCAGCAGAGCTGTTCTGGGTGTCTGTCGCCGAGGATGCCGCTGCTGAAAGTGTGGCGTGAGGGCCCCCTGCGAGGATCGCGTGGTCTTCTCGCGAAATTTTCAGCCCTGTGAACTGTACCACCGACTTCTGTGGTGGGGACTTGGGTGTCGACACCAGGTCCACCGTATCGACCTGTGTGCCCACAGAAACTGAAGGCGGCGGTGGTCCCCGCGTCACCGCTTCAGAGTATGTCCCTTTCTGTTGGAAAGAGACGCGTTTTTTTGCCTCTAGGTAGGACAGGATTTCTGTGGTCTTCAAAGTTATAATTTGTTTTTCTGTTTTCCAGACTGGGCACGACCTGGAGTACGCGCCATGTGCGCCATTGCAGTTGATGCATTCCGGTGTGCGTTCGCATCTTTCCTCTGTATGTGCGTCTTCTGCGCATGTGACACAAGCGCGTTTACCTCGGCAAGCCAACATGCTGTGTCCAAAGCGATGGCACTTGAAACATCGTCTCGGATTCGGTATGTATGGGCGGACTTTACAATGGAGGTATGCGGCGTGGATGGAATCAGGCAGAGTTGTGCTATTGAAAGTGAGGACAATGTGTTGTGTCTTGATTTCAGCATTGTTTCTCCGGATGGTTATTCGTCGGGCTGCTATTACTCCTTGCTCAGATAGTTCTTCCATTTCCGCATCGGTACTCTGCAGGAGTTCATGTTCGGATATGACGCCCTTTGAGTGGTTGAGGTTGCGGTGCGGGGTTACCTGTACACTCAATTCTCCGAGATTCTGTAATGACATCAGTTTGGTGCTCTGTTCTTTTGTGTTAATTTCTACAAGGAGATCTCCGGTTCGCTGCTTTTTTGCTTTGTAATCTTTGCCTACACACCTTTTTAGGGTGTTGGCGATTACAAATGCAGACAAGTTGGCTACAGGTTCATCTGTATTTGAGTGAATCATGAAAAACTTTGGAAACGTTTCTTGTTTCTGTGGCATCAATTTTTTCGCATCGGTGCGACCCCTTTTTGGGGGCCGATCAGATTTTTTTGCAAATTTTTCCATACAGCATGTACTGGCTAAGGGTTCCTCATACTTGTCGCCTCTGATTCACCCTTATACACAGAGGAATGTCCCGGGACTCCCCGCCTGGTAGACAAACGAGGAGCCCATCGGCCAAGGATTGACCACTTCCTCGACCGCCACCGTTCACGGTTTCTTACCTCCACCTTTCAACCTATCGCCACGGTATGGATGACAGCTTCGGTATGGGGGCTAAGGGTCCGTGGTGGCGCCAAGCACCAACACCTCGTTTGAAAAGGGGCCCTTGCTGGGTGACAATATTAGTCAAATAATCTAAATTCACTTATGTATTTTTGCAGGCCCTATAGGAAAGAACTTGCTCTGCCCACGAAAAAAAACACTCCCAGAATCATTTGCATTTTCTGTGGTTTAGACCCGAAGTCTACAACAGATTACAATGGTGTAGTTCCCTGGCCCGCTGCTGACAGTTTTAGCGGTAAAAACTGTATAGCATTAGGCGCTGTCACGGCCTACATATTGAAAAAGAAGCTATGCGACACACAAATCTGGCTATAGAAATGCTACAGCCAGAAGCCATGCAGCCCCAACATATTGAGCATGCATCCACAGAACGAAGAATTTCCTCGTGTTTATATGCTCCAGCTATAGAAATGCTACAGGCAGAAGCGATGCAGCACCAACATATTGAGCATGCATCCACAGAACGAAGAATTTCCTCGTGTTTATATGCTCCAGGTCCAAGATTCCTTTTGGAGCGAGTGGCTTCCACTCGTCAAGCAATATTGCATTCAAACGTGAACCTGATTACACAAACAAGAAATGAAAATGAACGGACTACGTTGAAGATATCTTCTATCAGAAAAAAAACTGAAAGGTCCACTGTGCTATCTTTGTAGAGAACTATGCAAGCATCATGGGTCGTGATTGAAGCAGATGTCCTTGATATCAACCGAACGGGATATCCACCGGTCATCATGCGGGCTTTAGTCAAGTCGCTTGTTGTCAAGCGGCTTTTATCCGCAGTCTCCCCCATCATTGATGGAAATAAACAAGCTAAGATTATTATAACACGACGGGACATCTATAACAAGAACTTATTACGGACATCCCTCACAAGTATTAAAAAGTGTTTGGATATTTGGCTCCGATTCTGATATCCATGGGACGTGTTTTCCCTAAGTTGAAAGTGCAGTACCATCCTGCTTTGTTTGCTCCCGCTCTTTTGCCTCCGCAAGGCGCATGCAGCAGCGTGAGATGGAATGTTGCTGACAGTCGGAGACATTAACGCGCCCCATGCAGAATGGGGCTACCCAACTAGCAGTAGAAAGGTAACTGAAATCTGGGAGACTGCTCAGGCGCAAGCGCACGCCTCACTTATCGACCGTGAAAAACCTACGTGGATTGGTAACAGTGCAACCCAAGGACACGTGCCCCGACCTTGCCTTTACAAAAAATATCCCCGATGTGACATGGGAGAATCTCATCATCACCACAGGAAGCGACCACTATGTGCGGTGTACCACTTTCCAAGCAACGCACTGCAGAATGCGTAACCGGGAAGTGAAGCACGAGAATTGGGACGCCTTAAGATATGTTCGCTCGCAAAGACCGACGGAGGGGCTAGTAGATCTACGACAGTGGACGGAGTGTCTGCTTCAAGACGCCGCCAACACCTCGAAAACTGTGACGCAGGAGGAAAACGGTCCCCTTCCAGACGCTAAGCTAGCACACATGATGGAAGCACAACGCAGTGTACACGCTCGATGGCGCAAAAATAAGCCTAACCGGCGCTTAAAAACTCGACTAACCCGACTTGAAAAGGATATCGAGGCATACACGTGAGAGCTTAGCCGAGAGCAGTGGCATCAGACATGCGACCGCCTTAATGGGCAACTAGGCAATAAGAACACATGGTTTCTGCTCAAGCATTTACTCTGATGCTACGAAAACTAAGACGGAATCTCAAAAGACCCCACAGAGGATCGCGCAAGCTTGCCAGGGCAGCCATGAAGTGCTCATGATCACATTAAAAAATCAGCAAGTAAACGCCTCCCAGGATATATCCACGTTAGATGGGTGTTCAGGGTCGGATAATCATATTACGGAGTGTCTAGCGTTCCGCCCAGACGGAACATTTGCTGCTGCTGCAGTTCCGTCCAGACGCAATATTTACTGCAGCTAGAGTTCCGTCCATACAATAGACAGTTTTAGTTTCGCGTACGTAGAAGCTTCACGTAAGTAGCGAGCTTACGGGTCACCAGTGCGCATGCGCAGAACGTGAAGTGTCTGCGTAGGTTGCACGGACGTACGTGCATAAGATTCGGATCTTCTGCGTTGCGGTCTTCACGTTGCTTGCGTACGTGGCGTTGGCAAGATGGCGGCGCCCTGCCCTCCCGCTTCACAACGATAACAGCTTCGTCGCTAACCCCTCGACGTGATATCGTGCTGTAAACTGCCGTATTTGCCTTCAGTTGGTCTATTCTTCCTATTGCATGACGTTTTAGGTGAGAACTAGCTTTTGTTTTTCAGGTAGAAACCCGTTTTAGCATCTAAATCTGGCGGAGAAGCGTTTGTGGTCGTCATAGCAACGAGTGTGCCGACGGTCTCGCTAGACCACGCGAAGCTTGAAGTCTCGCGGGATATCGCGAAACCCTCGGCACAGTCAGCGGGAAAAGCAAAACGGTGCACGTTTTGGCTCCATACGCACACGTCGTCAACATGAGTGGGACACCAGTGCGCCTTCACTTCTCGAAAAGCGATGATTTAAATATGCTGCGGAACGTGAAGGAATGCAATCCTTTTGAAGATAACATGCAAGATACAGTTGGGTGGAATGATATCGCTCAAAGTTTGTCAGAAGAAAGGGGGAAAGTATTTAGCGCCCGCACTGTGGTTTGGCCTGGCTCCGCTCCAAGCAGCTCGACTAAACAAAATTAGTTTTCTTTCTTTACCTGTACTAGAAGGCGCGGCACAACATGCTAGCGCATTTTTTAGGTTCTATGGCAGATCTACACAGTTTGCATCCCGCACAGTACGTGTAGGTAACACTGTACGAAGCAATACGAGCGTACGCTACGTAAACTTCTCACGTGTACGTGCGTGAAGGTTCTACGTACGTAAAACTAAAACTGTCTGATGTCCGTACTGTGCATACAATAAAAAACGGGTGATTTCTACCCACATAAAGCATCTCTTTGCCTCTGGAATAACCAGTTGACCAAGCTGTATCCAGATGTTCTGTCTACACATGTATACGGCACCAAAATATCCGTCCGTGCACTGCGTTTAGTTACATCCTCGAAGGTACAATTTCCGTGCATGCATGCAGGATGTGGAAAATGACACTGTTAGAAGCAGAGCGCAGAAACTTTTCGCGAAGTGATGTGAAGCCCTGCCGCTATTTGTGCTGCAAGATGACGTAGCACGAAAAAGACTAAGACGTACACAAACGGTCAACAAGCATTATGTAAGCGCACCAACAAGCCCAAGCCAAAACTCGTTCTATTGCCATTTCTCACTGACTGCTTGGAAATTAAAATGAAGCAGCAGAATATCCTGTCACACATTAGGCGGAACCGGATTACCACTTTTTATGCGAAGCATATTACTAGAGCTACACTACAGCCCGTCGAGCGCGGCGGTAGAGCTACCATTGACCTTTAGCGTGACTACGTGACACCACGTGACAACATGACGTCACAGCAGAGGAGAGATGGGCTGCCGGCTCGCGCGGTCGGCCGCGGTGGTGGAGGCTCCACATCAGAGGCGCTACAGCTGACCACGTGACGCTACAGCAGCGGTATAAAGCTGAGCTTGCCTCGCTCTCCGGGCACTTACGAGGCGGCCAGGTGTTGGGATGCCGCCTAGAAGCAGGGCTAATTTGAACGAGAAGCGAAAGCTTCAGCGTGCCACAGAGACCGATGAAGAGCGGGATGAACGTCTGGCTAAGCGGCGTGCTCAATATGCGGCTCGGCGACAACGTTCTACAACAACTGAAGAACCAAGCGAGGAACTTTACCAAGCCTAGCCATCAATATGCTTCGCATCTGACTAGGCTTAACCTTAGCTAAGCCTCAGCCATTTTTTTTAAATGGACATGCAAAAGTCTTCAAACAAACTGGTTTCCCAATCCCTAACGCCAGCTTTAATTCCGTCTTGACATAACTCTTGTGGCAGATAATGCTCGACGGAATTGTGTGGTGTCAGGTGCTGTTCCGTCTGGACGGAACCCCATCGGTACATGCAGTTCCGTCTGGACGGAACTTTAGCGCAATTTGTAGTTCCGTCTAGAGAGAACTCTAGCACAAATTGTAGTTCCGTCCGGACGGAACTCTAGCGCAAATTGTAGTTCTGTCTGGACGGAACTCTAGCCACAGCCATCATATTAACACCACCTCAGCAGGCGGGGACGATCGCATTACCAATAAGATGTTGCGCAACGTAGAGGACAAATCAGTAAAGGTGGTGGTTTGTGGTTTATGGGGTTTTACGTCCCAAAGCGACTAAGGCTATGAAAGACGCCGTAGTGGAGGGCTCCGGAAATTTCGACCACCTGGGGTTCTTTAACGTGCACTGACATCGCACAGTACACGGGCCTCTAGAATTTCTCCTCCAAAGAAATTCTAGCCGCCGCGGCCGGGATCGAACCCGCGTCTTTTGGGTCAGCAGCCGAGCACCATAGCCGCTGAGCCACGGCGGCGGCTTAAATCAGTAAAGGACCTTACGGACCTCTTCAACAGATGTTGGACAGAAGGCAGCACCCCCAACGAGTGGAAGCACGCTAAAATCATTTTAATTCCAAAACCGGGAAAAAGACTCGGGATTGGGAACCTCTGCCCAATTTCGCTAACGTCATGTCTAGGAAAGGTAATGGAGCGTATTGTCTTAAACAGGCTCCAAATGCACGCCGACGCAGAAGACACGTTTCCCCCGTCCGTGATTGGGTTTCGAGCAGGCCTGCGGACTCAGGATATTATGTGGCAGCCACAACAAGACATTCTAGATCTAAATCGCATAAGAGCCACGCGTATCATCCTGGGACTCGATGTGAGTAAGGCCTTTGACAATGCCACACGCTTCCATCCTCTCACCTGTCGCTGATGAAGGTAGGAAAACGGACGTACAATTACATCGCCACCTTTCTCAACCAGCGCGCGGCTACGCTGCATTTCGGGAAAAAAAATGGCTGTGGCTTAGCTTGGTTAAGCCCGGTAATTGCGAAAGCAATATCCGTAGCTACGCCATGGTTCAGCTGTTAGTGTAACTGGTGGTGGTGCTTGTGGTTAGACTTGTGGTGATGCATCGGTTATACAATCCAATCCAATCCATTGAAATCCAATCCAATATGATAATATGGTAGCTACCGGCCTCGCTACGCGACGGGCTGAAAGTGCAACTAGTATCCAAACCAATGCAATCCAATCCAATCCAATATGTTCATTTGGTAGCTACCGGCCTCGCTACGCGACGGGCTGAAAGTGCAAGTAGTATTGCTTTCGCAATAATAGCTGTAGCTACGCCATGGTTCAGCTGGTAGTGTAGCTGGTGGTGGTGCTTGTGGCTAGACTTGCGGTGATGCATCGGTTATACAATCCAATCCAATATGATAATATGGTAGCTACCGGCCTCGCTACGCGACGGGCTGAAAGTGGAACTAGTATCCAATCCAATATGCTAATTTGGTAGCTACCGGCCTCGCTACGCGACGGGCTGAAAGTGCAAGTAGTATTGCTGTCGCAATAAAAGTAACAACAAAATTACACTCGACACCAGAGGAACTCCGCACAGCGCTGTACTTTCACCGTTTCTCTTCAACCTTACTATGAGTGGCATCCCGCGTCTGTTAGATGCTATCCCACATATACATCATTCTAAACGCACCGACAACACCATATGGACCAACTCCAGATCCAATGGAGAGATTGCAGAGTCATTACAACGATCTATCGACACGGTACACTCTTTCCTGCAGGGCAACGGCCTTGCGTGTTCACCGGCTAAACCCGAACTCTTCGTTATCAAGAAGAAACAAGCCTCACAGGCAGGACCCGACACTCGGGAACCCATCGAGTTGCCCATTGAGAACCATCCAACACCTCCGGTAGCCACGGTCAGGGTTCTTCCTATGTTTATTAAGAAGAATACTCTCAACACGTAAGCGATCCGCCATCTACGCGTCACGGCGCACCACATACGCGGGCTGGTGAGGCGCATTGCCATCCGTAGCAGGGGCATGAGAAAAGCCTACCTATGCAGGATCATGCAACCATTCATGATAAGTCGAATCACGTACGCCTGTCCGTACTATCATCTGCATTGCAGGGACGAAGACACACTTAATAGCATCATTATAACAGCGTACCAAGTGGGCCTTGGCCTGCCGGCATACGCCATCTCAGATCAACTGCTGTAGTTGGGAATTTTTAACACGCTCGCTGAGCTAATAGAAGCCCATAAGACGGCACAAGTGACCCGATTGTCGCGCACTGCTGCAGAAGCGTAATTATTGACACCTCCACATCTACCCTGCTAAGGAGGTATATGCAACATCACATTTATCAGCCGACATTACCAGTAGACTAGTTGTTAAACCACTAGGGAAGAACATGCTGCCAGACAAACACGGCGCCCGCAGGAAAGCAAGGGCGCAGGATCTTGTGAAACAGTACGAGAAGGAACCACGAACAGTGTCGTGGACGCAGCTCAACACATCAAAGGCGGATCATACGTGGCATGTATGACCACTTCAACGTCAGCCCCCGTTATCGCCACAACCTTTCACGCTGGCTCTGTACGCGAGACAGAGGAAGTAGCTCTCGCACTGGCCGTCGCGGATCCCCGCACCAAAACTATTCTAAGCGACTAAGGGCGCCTTTCAAAATTTCGCCAAAAACTGCGATGCGAATTCTGCGCAACCGGGCTCTAAATCACAACATCAATCCCGTATGGGTTTCGGCTCACGCAGGTAACTCTTGAAACGAGGGGTCGACCGTCTAGTCCAAGGTTTAACCAACCGCCGAGGCGCCTCGCTCGTATGCGGAGGTTACAGACTCTTATCACGAGCAAAGATGCACGTATCACGCCCCTCACCTCCACCAGGACAGTGCGCAAGCCACGACATTCAGATGATGTCTACCGATGATGTCTAGTCACAAACGGTGAATACGACCCTGCATGCCCGCACTGCGGTGACGCGACGCACTCCACCCAAGAGATTTTATTGGAATGCGCTAGCAAACCCCCTCTGGCGACACTTCTGCCAGCTTCCTTAGCGGAGGAATGGGGCAGGTTCTCGGTCAGTTCAAGAAAAACAACCCCAGTAGCCCTCATCACGCGAGGTCAAGAGGTCACCCTGTACTCGCCTCAGCTCTAACTAATCCCTTCCCTTTTGTGGCAGTAAAGTTGTAACCCCCACCACCATGTCTTCGCTTCATTTGTGCTGCGAATTTTTCAACACTAATTAAGGTGATAAAGGTGCAGAAAATGTGAAAGGGCCAAGCTTTCCCACAGAAAGATGGCCCCGGGGGTCGGGAAATAACCCGTCATTGCGTCCCTCCTACTTCAGCTTGCCATTCGCTCAAAGAAGTCATCTTTCACGCGCAGGGGCTCACTGAGCTTGCGTGAAGGTGGCTTAAAGTAATCTCCAGCGACAACTGAAAATTCAAGCTAGCTACGGCAAACACGACCGTAACTTTGCGCAAGATTGACTGCCGCGGTCTGATAGGACGTCATCGTGAGTTCCAAAAGGAAAAGTTATACGTACAGTCACCCACAGACTGAACACTAATGAAGAAATGCGTGGCCCGGACTGCCGTCAGCGCCCCAGAACGATAGTCATCGGTGCGGGATAATGCTCTCTATGTTTATGGTGGCTGACGTCAGCTGGTGCGCAGCTCGCTTTGACTGCTTTTTCGATCCTGCCTGATCGCGGCTTGCACAGCGCGTTCGTCGCGGGGGCGTTTCTGCGGTTTTTTGCTCGCCGACGCTGCCTCCACGGCCCCGCAACGCTCTTTGCAGTTTTCTTTTCGCGGGTACCAAAAATGCGCGCTAAGCTGCCGCGGTTCGCCGTAAACATACCGTAAACCGCTACCGTAAACATACCAAGAGCATTATCTCGCACCCGATTACTATCACCTCGTGCCGCTGACATCAGACCAGGGCATGCGTTCCGTCACTCGCGTTAAGTCTGTGGGCGGCTGTACCACGCAACCAATGCGCCAGCGGCTTTTCGAATCGGAACCGGAGCGCGAGATCCGTCTGCATGACGGCGCGCGCGCTCCCTCGAGCTGCTTACGACGGCAGTCGTAAACAGCACACGCAAGTCAACAATACCAAAATGAAATCCGTGCTTCTTAGGGCCGCTTACACGCTGAAGAAATGCGGTACCTCTATGGACAGGACTTTGAACCCCGAAAAATCAGAAAGCGGTTTAGGAACGGTCAGGACACGAGCCATTACTTTCAGGCGTGAACCTCACTTGATTAGCCGCGTGCTTAGGAAATACAATGCAGCATATACCACTGGTAATGACTGCACCAGGACAGCGCAGGAACCGTAATTTTGTAGTGAAATCGCAGTTCCACGCGCGTTCAGTTGGTTTACAACAAGGTTGTGGGTTCAAACGTACTTGATCTCGAAGCGGCGGGAGAACAGCTGCTTTTATCTTTCGAACACTGCATAAGAATGAAATAGTCTATTGGGGCAGAAACATCGGCTTACCACATCTGGACTTGAGCTGAGCGTTCCCCTCGCGAAGCTCCTCAGCAGACTTCATGCCCGCGCTGCACAAACACCGACTTTGCACTGGCTTGACGAGCGGATTGCGACTGGAGCGGGATGCTGGGCGGACGATGTCTCATGGATGAGTAACGCGCGAAATGGTTGAGGGGCGTCATTGAAGTGAACGCAAGTAATCACGGGACAATGGTCTGCCAGCTACTTCCGGTTCCACTTTTCGCCCACTCACTGCAGTCGCCACGCGTGGTGGCATCGTTTATTCACTCATTTCTTTGTGCTGTGACACGGTTCATTGTACAGCATCGTAAGATCAGCGCGTGCTGCGTATGTGCGTGCCCTGACCGGAGAAATCCACAGTCCCGAAAGATAAGCGTGTTCTGTCGTGGCTTTGCACATCACAATCGCTCCCTCCCTCTCAAAGCAGTAAAGTTGATCAGATTGCGTCTCCTTTGTGCAGCTTCCGATATCAACAATCATGCGGGAAGTGCTCGAAGGCTCACAGTGACTCGCGCGAAATGGGGATGTCGCATCGGGAATGCTTTCGAACATCCGGACTCCGCAGTTGTCAGCGTCATTATAACGTGTCCGGGGAGCATGCCAGTGGAGAGTGTGGTCCGGGCGCACTCGCAACGCCCGGCGGTCATGATGAGCGCACTCAGGGGAGCAAAAACAGATCGCTCACTCAAACGCTGACAAGAAGCACTGCGGATGAATGTTACAGGAGAGACAGGCCCCCGTCTCTCTTGCCGTGTCTACTTCAGCCACCAGGGCACTAGAGGAGCCGGGAGGAGGGCGTGATATAGGTGGGCGTTCAGGACACGCACATAAGCAGCACGCGCTGATCTTACGATGCTATACAATGAACCATGTCACAGCACAAAGAAATGAGTGAATAAACGATGCCACTACGCGTGGCGACTGTAGTGAGTGGGCGAAAAGTGGAACCCGAAGTAGCTGGCACACTATTTTTCCGTGATTACTTGCGTTCAGTTCAATAACGCCCCTCAACCATTTCGCGGGTTACTCAACCATGAGACATCGTCCGCCCAGCATCCCGCTCCAGTCGCAATCCGCTCGTCAAGCCAGTACAAAGTCGGTGTTTGCGCAGCGCGGGCATGAAGTCTGCTCAGGAGCTTCGCGAGGAGAGCGCTCAGCTCAAGTCCAGATGTGGTAAGCCGATGTTTTTGTCCAATAGACTATTTCATTCTTCTGCAGTGTTCGAAATGTAAAAGCAGCTGTTCTCCCGCCGCTTCGAGATCAAGTACGTTTGCACCCACAACTGTGTTGACGCCTACCTCGTTGTAAACCAGCTGAACGCGCGTGGAACTGCGATTTCACTACAAAATTACGGTTCCTGCGCTTCATTCAACTTTAGGGCAGTCATTACCAGCGGTATATGCTGTATTTTATTTCCTAAGCACGCGGCTAATCAAGTGAGGTTCACGCTTCATAGTAATGGCTCGTTTCCTGACCGTTGCTAAACCGCTTTCTGATTTTTCTGGGTTCAAAGTCCTGTCCGTACAGGTACCGTATTTTTCAGCGTGTAAGTAACCCTAAGAAGCACGGATTTCATTTTGTTATTGTTGACTTGCGTGTGCTGTTTACGACTGCCGTTGTAAGCAGCTCGAGGGAGCGCACGCGCCGTCGTGCAGACGGATCTCGCGCTCCGGCTCAGATTCGAAAAGCCACTGGCGCATTGGTCGCGTTGTAGAGCCGCCCACAGACAACGCGAATGACGGAACGCATGGCGTGGTCTAATGTCAGTGGCACGAAACGATAGTAATCGGTTGAGAGATAATGCTCTCGGTACGTTTACGGTGGCTGACGATACACTGTAAACAAAAATATACCCAAAAGGGAGTAAAAATGGTCGCGGCCACCCTTTTTACTCCATTTGTGAAAACATTTACTACATGAGTGGGGAGTAAAAAGGTGGACTGTCCTCCATTTTACTCCCATGAGGGAATAATGGAGTTAAAATGAGGATTTACCAGCATTTACTCCAGTCTAGAAAGGGAGGTAATTGTGCCAAATACTCCACCAGTGCCGAAATGGAGTAAAAAACACCATTTTGTGCAATCCGCCCCGCCACCTAGCGTCTCGTCTGCTTCTGGTCAGTCGTCTGGTAATGGCGGTGAATGAAGACCCCTTGGTTACCATCGTCGCTGGATCTTCGTTCACTTCTGCTCCTTCACGGGCGCCTGCCGCGGTACAAGATATCGGCTTGTCGCCGTTTTCCGCGACAGTGCGGTACATAATTGAATTGCTCCTGTGAAGCCTCCAGTGCTCTAACCATACCTAACTTTCCTTTGTTTGTGTCGCCACCCCGTTACAGCCCCCGCTTAGGCCTAATTCTCACAGGCATTTTTCAGTGAGGTCCTCGCAATGTATTGCAGCAGATTATGAGTTTCATGAACAAGGAACTGTGATAGAACATAGTGTCAACCCTGAGCTCTTGATGGAGCTCATGAGGCTACATTTTTCCTCAGTCATATTGAAAAGCCAAGCCTTAATGAAGTGAATATGGAAGCAAACACTGCCATTCCAAACTACCATCAGGGGTGTTTTCAACTTTTTGCTCTGGTTTTTTGTCAAATATAGCGTGGTGCATGACCGTGAAAACTACCCTGTGACTCCTTCTCAGTTTTGAACTATTGATTATAACGTTGCATCCCTTTATCTACAAACACGGCCGACCAAACGAGCTCGTACAACAAAGGGAGACGACAAGCAGACGACTCCTGCCGCCTACGCCGCCGCTGGGCTTGCAGACGGCGAATAGAATGCGGGAGGCGGAGTTACATTAGGGCAGCGCAGTTTCCCAAGTTGGGTTTCCGGCGGCCCGCAGAGCTACTGCCCGTTTCCACCGCTGTCACTGTAAGAATGAGCCTGAATGAGGGTAAATAAACTATAAACATCACGCCATTTTCGGGCTCCATTTCTATAAGGGAGTAAAACATTTACTCCCTTTTCACCCCTTAATAACTCCCTTATATAAGGGAGTCACGAGGCTATCCTTACACGAGTCACGAGGCTATCCTTACGGGCACGAGGCTATCCTTACGGGCATGAACGACCTGAACTGCGGGAGGAGAGTCTACGGCTACGTCAAAGCCTTCCTCTCAAACAGAACGGCAACGATTGGCCTGGGGGAGCTCAGATCAGACAAATTCCTTACTCCAAACAAAGGAACACCTCAAGGATCGGTCTACGCTCTTCAACATAACCATGATTGGCTTGGCAAAACAGTTAAAAGCAGTCGACGGCGTACACCATTCCATGTATGCCGACATCACCATCTGGGTCAACACAGGCTCGCTCGGAGAAAAAGAAGAGAAATTACAAAAGGCAGCCACCTGCATACAGAACTACGTCAGAGCAAGAGGGCTAGCATGCTCCACCGAGAAATCCTAGCTCCTAAGAGTTTGGAGAGGTTACGCCTACGCCCCTCCCCACCCTTTTCACCGCACTTCGCCTTCTTATACCACTGGTTCCTCCGATTACAGCCCCTCTATTCGCCGCCGTTCTCCATCTTCGCGTCGCCGCTCGGTTTCCCCGATGCGCCGTCGTCCCTCTTCCCCTTCTGAAAACTAGAGCCGGCAGTTCCGGAGGCAAGAACTGCGTGCTCGTCGCCAAGCTCAAGACCTCGACTTTCTCTGGCCAATCTGCTCACCGTTTCTGTGTAGGGCACCGATGCTTTCGCGCTTGTTGACACCGGGGCTGCTGTATCTGTACTCAGTGCAAAATTGTGCCGCCGGTTACGAAAAGTGATGACTCCGCTATCTGGTTTTATGCTTCGCGCCGCTAATTCGCAAATTATCGCGCCTTTGGGGGCCTGTACAGCTCGAGTTACTATTCAGGACGTTCTGTACGTTGTTGAATTCATCGTCTTCGCATCGCCGTCTCACGACGTCATCTTAGGCTGGGTCTTTCTCTCGCAACATGAAGCTGTCACCGACTGCACTAGTTCCGAAGTCGCCCTTCTTCCCTTCGGCGACGCCTCGGTGAGCGCTTCCACTAACCCGTGCTCCAAGTTGACTGTGGCTGATGACGTCGTGATCCCGCCGTGCTCTGCTGTGCTCGTCTCTGTTCATTGCGACTCTGCATCCAACGGGGCCCTGTCATCTTCATCCCGTCCGACTCTTTCGCTTCTCGCAATTGTCTACCCCTGCCATTCGCCGTGCTTACCGTCTCAGCTGGCTGCAGCGCCATCCCCCTGTCGAATCCATTGCTGTGCCCCTCTACTCTTCTTCGCGGTGAATGCCTGGGACGTGCCCAGCCTTTCGCCTCCATCGTCGCCTGGGACCCTTATGAGGATGACCCCTGCCGCATGCAAGTGTCTTCACTTACTTCTTCCCCACAGTCTCCTGATCCCGCTCCCGAAGCCGTCTTCGAGCGCCCAATCGACGCGAATCTTTCGCCACCGCAGAAGGCCCAGCTTGCGGCCCTGCTAAATAAGTTTCGGTCATCGTTTGACTTCTCCCACCACCGTTTCGGCCGCACCTCAGCTGTTACCCATCGGATCGACACTGGCGCCCATTCGCCGTTGCGCCAACGCCCATATCGCGTCTCGGAAACCGAACGCCAAGTTATCGACGCCCAGGTAAATGACATGCTACAGAGGGGCGTCATACAACCATCGCACAGTCCTTGGGCTTCCCCCGTCGTCCTTGTCACCAAAAAAGATCCGCTTTTGCGTTGACTACAGGCGCCTGAACAAAATTACCCGCAAAGACGTCTATCCGCTGCTCCGCATTGATGACGCACTTGACTGCTTGCAGGGAGCTGAATTCTTTTCTTCTTTATATCTACGTTCGGGTTATTGGCAAGTCCCGATGGCCGACGCTGACCGCTCCAAGACAGCCTTTGTGACACCTGACGGGCTCTATGAATTCAACGTCATGCCCTTCGGACTATGCAATGCCCCTGCCACTTTTGAGCGGATGATGGGCACGATACTGCTCGGCCTGAAATGGAAAACTTGCTTATGTTACTTGGACGATATCGTTGTTCTCTCCCCAGATTTCCAGACGCACCTCGTTCGCCTGGAGCAAGTTTTGGGATGCCTCGCGGCAGCCGGGCTTCAACTCCATTTAAAGAAATGTCGCTTCGCTGCTCGTCAGTTGACCATTTTGGGCCACGTCGTGTCGAAACAGGGTGTCCTTCCTGACCCAGCAAAGCTTCGTGCTGTCTCTGAGTTTCCGAAGCCCTCTACGATGAAGGAACTTAGCAGTTTCATCGGCTTATGTTCTTACTTCCGGCAGTTTATCCGAAATTTCGCTTGTATCATCGCACCTCTGACTGTCCTTCTTCGTGGCAGTAGCGACCTATCAAGCTGGAGTCCTGCCTGTGACGAAGCGTTCATCACGTTGCGCCGTCTACTTACCTCTCCGCCCATACTGCGCACTTTGACCCTGCTTCTCCAACTGAAATCCACACAGATGCCAGTGGCGTTGGTATCGGTGCTGTTCTTGCTCAACGCAAACCGGGGTATGCGGAGTATGTTGTTGCATACGCGAGCCGCACCCTGACGAAGCCAGAGCAAAACTACTCAGTAACTGAAAAAGAGTGTTTGGCGATCGTTTGGGTGATCGGGAGATTTCGGCCTTACGTGTACGGCCGGCCTTTCGCGCTCATCACGGACCACCAGTGCCTATGTTGGCTGTCCTCCCTAAAAGACCCAAATGGCCGCCTCGCCCGATGGGCCTTACGCCTTCAAGAGTACGATATTCGTGTGATCTATCGCTCTGGCAGGAAGCATAACGATGCCGACGCTTTGTCTCGTTCACCTCTAGCCGATGAAAGTGCCTCTCCTCCCGCCATCGACTGCGCCTCCTTGTCATTGGACGATATGCCCAACGAGCAGTCTAAGGACCCTTGGATCACTTCTCTTGTACGCTATCTTTCAGACCGTTCTGTCGTGCCGGTACCGCGGGCAATGCGCCGTCAGGCTGCCCACTTCACTATTCATGATGAGATTTTCTACCGCCGAAATTATCTCTCTGATGGGCGCAAATGGCTCCTAGTGATCCCTGGACATTTACGCTCAGAAAAATTCAGGGGGCACTTTGACTGTCTAAAGTGAGTAGAGGCGAAAGCGTTTTCCGCACCACTTTGACTGCCTCTGTGGCACTGGTGGCGTCACATATAATTGAGTACTGATTACTAAGTGGTGACAAGTCAATAATTAATGATTAATTACTGATTAATGCATGATTACTAATTAACGGCTAATTAATGATGCTTAAGCTTCGCCTTTAGGAGTGGAACGCGACAGCGTGTTGTAGCGCTGCCAGGGAGTCCACGGAACGCCACCACCCGTTAGGCGCGATGTCTTGCCCTTTGAACGCAACGCTTTTTGAGGAAAGGAAATGGCGCAGTAATTCTCTGTCATCTCGGTGGACACCTGAACCGCACCGTAGAGGAAGGGAGGAAGTGGGAGTGAAAGAAGACAAAGAGGACCCGTAATGAAGAAAATGAAAATTGTATTTGAGGAAAGGAAATACCGCAGTAACTGTCTCTCATATCTCGGTGGACACCTAAACCTCGCCGGAAGGGAAGGGAGGAGGATGGGAGTTAGCGAAGACATCGTATTCACTAGACGCGCCTTTGTTCATTCCAAACCACCGAGCTGGCATGGCGGAGTGGATAGCATGCTCGTCTCTCACGCCGAAGACCGGGGTTCGATTCCCGGGCTCGACCAATTTCCTACTCGGTTTTATTTATTTATATGGCCTGACTAGAGAAGTTAATTATGCTAATTGTGTAATTAAGGAATTAACTGAGCTCAGTCCCTTTTACTTGGAGCATCACTATACGATCCCTTCAATTGGTTGCATGGTTACTATTGATTGATTGTAAAACATTTTATTCGTCGGGAAGAGCTTGGCAAGAGGTCGCGTTAAGTGGTCGAGAGTACATAGCCCTCGACGACTTTGTCAGCCCACTCCACCGCCAAAACCTGCGTTCTGGGGTCAGAGCTAGCCAGCACGGTCTCCCACCGCTCGAGAGAAGGAGCTGTAACTAGATCACGCGGAGGTGGCTCTATTTTGCAGTCCCACAGGATGTGATCGTAGGTAGCACGTTGGCCACAGTGTTTGCAGTTTGGGTTGTAAAGATCTGGATAAATGTGCGCGAGGAGTGATGGGGTGCGTATCTAGCCAAGTACAACTGGCCCCGTTTGAAATTCGCGCACTGTGACGTCACGACCGTTTCGACCAATTGAAAAGCGTGACGTTTCTGTCGACAACTGTTGCTTACAACGATGAGACATTAAAGGCTTTCGCCTTAATATGCGCAGCCTTTCATAGCGACCCGCAAGCTGGTCACGGCGGTGCTTTTAAGACCTACAACCGGCTTCGCCTCCGTTATTATTGGCGCGGCATGTATAACTACGTTCGAAAATTCGTCCGTTCCTGCCCCGATTGCCAGCGCCGCAAGCTCGGTCATCACCATTCGGCCGGCCCTATGCAGCCTTTGCCTTGCCCATCCAGGCCATTTGACCGAGTTGGCATTGACCTGTATGGACCACCTTCCTACACTGCTGCAGGAAACCGCTGGGTCATCGTCGCTGTAGACCACCTGACACGGTACGCCGAAACAGCCGCCCTCCAAGCTGCTACGGCGCGGGATGTTGCAGCCTTCCTCTTGCACCATTTCATACTTCGGCACGGAGCCCCGCGTGAACTGTTGAGCGACCGTGGGCGGGTGTTTCTGTCAGACGTAGTTTCATCTCTTCTGCAGCAATGCAACATTACTCGCCGCACCACTACTGCCTATCATCCCCAGACGAACGGCTTGACAGAACGTTTCAATCGAACATTAGGTGACGTGTTGTCAATGTACGTGGCAGCAGACCATTCTAACTGGGACGTCGTCCTCCCCTTCGTCACATATGCCTACAACACCGCTACGCAGAGCACTACTGGTTTCTCACAATTCTTCCTTCTATACGGCCGTGAACAGTCCTCGCCGCTCGACACTATTCTTCCGTACCATCCTGATTCATCGGAATCCACAACCGTATCTGAAGCCTCCAGACACGCTGAAGAGTGCCGCCAGCTCGCCCGGTCATTCACGTCTGACGACCAAGGGCGCCAGAAATACCGCTTCGACCACTTCCATGGCACAAACACTTTTCAGCCGCAATCCTTTGTTTGGCTCCGTGTGCCTTCTGCTGCACCAGGTCTCTCTACCAAGTTGCTGCCAAACTACCACGGACCCTACCGTGTCCTTGAGCGCACTTCTCCCGTCACTTACATCGTTGAGCCCGTGACGCCATCACCCCATCTCCGACGACGTGGGCGCGAGACCGTTCACGTTTCGCGTTTAAAGCCGTATTACGACCCCAGCGTCCTGTTGACTCCATAAATCGCCAGGATGGCTTTTTCCCCCGGGGGGGCAAATGTATAGAGGAAGACGCTTAGCAGAGGGAGCAACAGAATCGATGCGCGGCGCGAGGCGAGAAGAAGACGATCGGCAGCTGCAGCAGCACCCTGGCCAATCCCCCGCCGTGGGTATGTGCCATTCAGCCCGAGGACATCATCATCATTATCAGCAGAACCGACGCGCGGCAAAAGCATCAACTGTTCTGGGACTGGACCTGCCCTTGCCCGCTCTAACCGGCCTTACGAACCAGTCATCTCTTGCCAATAAAGGCCGCTACACTGTCAAGAAAACGCTGGGGGTCTGATAGGGCATGCCTGTTACATATATATCGTTCTCTGGTTCGCTCTAAGTTAGACTTTGGGTCCATAGTATATGGCTCAGCAACACCGTCCTACATAAAACGACTGGATCCTGTCCACAATCTTGGTTTAAGGTTGTCTTCCGGTGCTTACAGAACTTCCCCAATAGCAAGTCTGTATGTGGAAACGAATGAACCTTCCTTAGAATGTCTAAGAACTACACTAACTTGTACATACATCCGCAAAATTCTTTCTGAGCCCAAACATCTCTGTTACCCAATTGTCACGAAATGCCCATCCCGAATACTCTTCAACAACAAGCCTCACGCAATTAAGCCGTTGCTCATGCGCTTCGTAGAAAAATCCCAAGCTCTGAACATACTAAATGAAATTAAAAATATTGCCCCCAGGCACAAAGCGCTACCACCGTGGTACACTCTTCCCACAGTGTGTGATGTCACACTAACACGCCTCGGGAAAACTTGTACACCACATGATCATATGATACAAGAATATCTAGCACTACAAGAAAAATACAGAAATTATACTGCATTTTTTATTGATGGGTCAAAAATTCATGCTCATGTAGGAAGCGCAGTAATACAAGGAAAAAATAAAAATGCAGTACGACTGCCCTCATGTGCTACAGTTTTCACCGCTGAGTGTTATGCCATTTGTGTTGCGGTACAGAAAATAACAAATGAAAACATCAAAAACAGCATCATTTATAGATTCACTGAGCGTCCTTACAGCATTAAACTCCAAAAATGCCACGAAGCCACTGATAGGAAGCATCATACACAATATAATAAAGGTCACAACACAAAAACATGTTATAAAATTCTGCTGGGTCCCCAGTCACGTTGGCATTAGGGACAATGAGAGATTCATTATTACAGCGCAAAGACGGCAGAGAACAAGAAGGGGACACAACAGCGTGTCCCCTTCTTGTTCTGTGCCGTCTTTGCGCTGTAATAATGAATGTAGGTAACCAACTCGCCCAAAATGTTGTACAATGAGAGAGCCGACATGTGTGCTGCACAAACCAGAACCATGGAAATAAAATATGTGAATTTGCCTCCTAGGGATTACATGAAGTTAGTACATAGCAAACTAAGAGCCAAGTGGCAAGCTTCTTGGGAAAATGAAGGAAACAACAAGCTGCATACCATAAAGCCCATTTTAAAAGAATGGAAATCATGCCGCCATAAGAGCGTTGTATCGAAATAATTTTATGTCCTTTACGCATTGGTAACACACACATCACCCATAACTTCTTAACAAAAAAGACAAACCTGTGTGTGAAATTTGTGGTGAGGAGCTCACAGTAAATCACATTTTAATTTCTTGTTCGCATCTCGAAGAACTTCGAAAAAAAATTTTTATGGTATCTTACAATGAACACATTCCATTTCATCCCGCATTGCTTTTAGGCGAGCAAACATTTGTGGAGTTTTCACTTGTTTGTAAGTTTCTAAAGAAAGCCAATCTTTTAAATCTATTATAATGTAACCTCTGTACACTTAACATAACATCATGTAACCTTGTGTCTGGCGCATGACAGCCATAGTTGCTTATGCGCCATAAAACCCCATATAACTAACTAACTTTCAATAGACCTCTCCTGACATACATCATCGGCGCACGTGTCTCTGGTGTGGCGGGCAAATCAGGTGGCTTCTGACCGGGAGGGGCAGCAGGTGATACTCATACCCTCTTCATACCAAGGTGTCTCTAAGCGGGAGAAGAAAGGTGGCGGGAAAATGGTCGACTCATACAAAACCAGTTTAGAAGCAAAAGTGGGTGACCTTTCCCACAAGGACTTGTTCCTTTGACGTCATACTCTTTGACCAGGAGAGTTCCCTTTTTTGTTTCCAGTTTTCATTCTTTTAGGATTCGGTACATAGTATTTGTATTGGTTTGGGCAGGACTGTTTAGTTGTTCCTTTTCTTCCATTTCGACATCCTTTGATCTGGTTTTCGCGATCAGTTTTTGTTACGAAAGCAACACTACTGGAGCCCAGCTCGGCTCGTCGCGTATTATCGTGGCGGTGCGGCTACCAAACTACCCCGACTTGCCGTTGCCTAGCAGCTGCTTCGGCTGCGCTCCAACAGATGGCGCTGCGCTGCTGCCGCCTGGTTGACAGTTCACAGCCGTGTTGTGCAGAGCTGTCGTTTAAAGCTTTCTTTCTCCGTCCTCACGACTGACATACTGATTGATTAGTTTTCTAGTTCTTTTCCACCACTGTGAGTCAACGCTCTTTCTGTATACGTATTTAAATACCTTAGCTGCCCACCCCTTATCGCTGAATGTCCTCAGGCGGTCATATGGTATTTAGCTCTTAGCTTCCGGTGTTTCCAACGATGCTGAGTCCATATCACCTTGCACTGCCTCGTTTTCCATCTTCAGGTGAGCCCCTAGTGCTAATCTTCCAATAGCTCTCTGATTTACGTCTGATCTCGACTGAACTTCTGCCCTTCAGCAGAGAATCGTATTACCGAAAGTAAGCCCGGCACCATTATTCCTTTCCAAATACCTCTCAGTACTTTAATTGTACCCCCCTAATGCCCTATGCTTCATCCTCCCGGCGTCTCTTCGCCCTTTTGCTCTAAGAGGCTGTTCATGCTTTTCCGTGTATATCTTCCCTTTGTTTAGCCATATCCCAAAAAATTTTTAATCGGCCCCTCGGGGTGTTTCGTGGCCTTATATTGTAAGTACCTGATCAGTTGTATCGTTGAAAATCACACCTGAGTTAGTTGTGCTAGAACTGAAACCTAGAGCGTCTTCTTCATCTCCACAACAATTAACCAAAGTTTGCAAATCATCCTGGCTGTCTGCCAACAGTACAATATCGTCCGCATACATTAAAACAGGGAGCCGCTGCTCAACTACATCATCATCATCAGCCTGACTACGCCCACTGGAGGGCCTTTCCCATGTCTCTCCAATTATCCCTGTCCTTCGCCAGTAGCGGACACTGTATTCCCAGAAATTTCTTAACCTCATCTACCTACTTAACTTTCTGCCGCCCCCTGCTACGTTTGCCTTCTGTTGGAATCTACTCCGTTACCCTTAAGGACCAGCGGTTATCTTGCCTTCGCATTACATGCCCTACTCAAGCCCACTTCTTCCACCTGGTTTCAACCAGAATATTGCCACGCGCCTAACGCGCCGCGCGGCCTCCGCGCTGAATCGAATACGACGGCGAAGCGGCGGTGGCCTCTCGCGGCGCGCTTGTTCTGTTTATAGTGAACTAGAATATTCTAGTTCACTATAGTTCTGTTCTGTGTCGTGGAAGCTGGCTCCATAACTAAAAGAAGGCTCCCAGTCTTCGTTTCTTCCCGACGCCTACCTTCACGGCTCCTCTGGTCGTGACAATATCATTAATGCGCGTTTGTTTCCTCACCCACTCCGCCCTCTTCCGATCTCTTAACGTTACACCTATCATTTTTCTTTCCATAGTTCGCTGCATTGTCCTTAACTTAAGCTGAACCCTCATTGTTAACCTCCACGTTTCTGCACCATAGGTGAATACTGGTAAGATACAGCTGTTGTATACTTTTCTCTTGAAGGATCAGCTGTCACTACCTGCCCTAAATAGACATTCTCTTACTGCTTCCAGCACCTGGCTACGAATTGCGAACTGCTGTTCCTTTGCTAGGCTGTTGTACATTAGTTTGGTTTTCTGCATGTTAATTTTTAGCCCCACCGTTTTGCTCCGGCTGTCTCATTCATTGATCATGCTTTGCTCTTCATGTCCTGAGTGACTTACCAAGGCAATGCCATCAGTGAATCGCAAATTACTTATATTCTCCATTAACTCCTATCCCCAACTCTTCCCATTTCAGGTCCCGGAATACCTCCTGTAAACAGGCAGTGAATAGCATAGGCGAGATCGTGTCTCCCTGCCTGACACCGTTCCTTATTGGAATTTTATTGCTGACTTTATGGTAGCTGTGCAATTGTTATAAATATCTTCCAATATTTTCACATAACACTCTTCTACGCCCTGATTCCGCAATGCCTGCATGGCAGCTCAGGTTTCCACCGAGTCAAATGCTTTCTCGTAATAAATGAAGGCTACATATAGGGGTTGGTTATATTCTGCGAATTTCTCTATCACCTGATTGATAATGTGAATATGATCTATTGTCGAGTATCCTTTACGAAGGCCTGCCTGATCATTTGGTTGACTAAAGTCCAAGGTTGTCCTGACTTATTGCGATTACCTTAGTAAATACCTTGTTGGCGACGGATAATAAACTGATCGGTCTGCAATTCTTCAAGTCCCTGACGTCTCCTTTCTTATGAATTAAGATAATGTTAGCGTTTTCTCCAAGCCCTAGGTACGCTCGTGGTCACAAGGCATTGTGTATACAGGGTGCCTAGTTTTTCGAGCTCAATCTCTCCTCCATCCTTCAACAAATCTGCTGTTATCTGATCCTCAGCAGCTGCTTTCCCCTCCTGCATTTTTCCTAAGGCTTTCTTTACTTCCTCCTTCGTTACTGGCGGGATGTTCCAATGCTGTGCTCTACTGCCTCTTTCAGTAACATTCTGATTGCAATCGCTACTGTACAGATTTGTGTAAAACTCTTCGGTTACTGTAACTATCTTATCCACATTGCTAATGACATTGCGCTCTGTCTCTATGCCTATGCCTAGTTTTTTCTTCACTGCTTTTAGGCTACCTCCGCTCTTTAGAGCATGCTCGATTTTCTCCATGTTAAACTTCCTCATGTCAGCTGCCTTGTGCTTATTTATTAACTTCGACAGCTCTACTAGTTTTATTCTACCTATGGAGTTAGACGTCCTCATGCTTTGCCGTTTCTTAATCAGATCTTGTGTCTTCTGAGATAGCTTCCAGGTATCCTGTCGAACCATCCTACCACCTACTTCTACGGCGCCCTCCGTAATGATATCTGTGAGACGATTGTTTATTGTTTCAACATTACGGTCGTCATCGTCAGTTAAAGCGGAAAATCTGTTCTCCAGCAAAATCCTGAATTCCTCTACTTTCCATCTTAATGCTAACTCGTTCACTGATTTCCTGCGTTCCCTTTTCAAATCGAAGGTAATGCGAGAGCTTATTATTCTGTGGTCGCTACAATGGACCTTTCTGAGGACCTCCACATCCTCTACGATGCCAGGCTGAGTGCACAGTATGAAGTCTATTTCATTTTTAGTCTCACCATTGGGGCTCTTCCAGGCCCACTTCCTGTTGGCTCATTTGCTGAAGAAGGTACTCATGATCCGTAAATTATTTCTATCTGCGAACTCTACTAATAACTCTCTCCTGCTATTCCTAGAACCCATGCCATAGTCAACAAACCACCTGCTCTCGAGCTTGGGTCTTGCCTACCTTCGCATTGAAGTCGCCCATCAGTACAGTGTACTGTGATTTTTGTTTGGTCATCGCCGACTCCACGTCTTCGTAGAAGGTTTCAACGATCTGCTCATCATGGGCAACTGGCCACAAATAATGCATGCTGTTTCTGTTGAAGCGGGGACTGTCTGAATGACTCCCTTTTCGGCGCGCCTGAATGCCGGCAATGGATGTCCCGAACGCGATAAAGGAAAAAGAGGAGATTTCGTCAACGCTCAGCCAACGCTTGATGTATCCCGTCCAGATTGTCGCGAGAACCAGCTTCAACAAAAACAAACAGGTAAAATGGCTAGAAAACTTGTCCGCGCAGCAATGGATTCTGCGTGTCCTGCTCTGTTGGGCGGTAACAACGTTCATCGCAAAGTACTCCCTTCCTATCCCCTGAAGTGATTTCTAGGTGGCTGTGTCACGTGACCCTTCTTTGTGGGCTGCCTTTATCACGGCGGATTTTTGTTTCCCTTCACTCTCCAAAGACGATAGCTTTTCCGCACTTCCTTGCTTCGGCAAAAATGAGCGCCAACAGCCCGCGTTTTCAGCGTCTGCAACTGGGTCCTTGATGTAGAGCAGCTCTGTCAAGTAGTGCAAACTGCTGGGCTAGTCGGTTCATATTGCATATAAAGGGAACCAGCGAAAATAGACTCAAGACAAGAACAAAGAAGGCACACACCACAACGCTGGTACAAAGAAGGCACACACCACAACGCTGGTTAAAAAGGAGGCACACACCGCAACGCTGGTGTGTGCCTTCTCTATTCTTGTCTTGCGTCTATTTTCGCTGGTTAACTTTATATGCAGCTCTGTCAAGTGCGGCATCTAAGGCTGATGGCGGCGCCTCTGGTGATGACTATGCGCTGTTAACAAGCGAAGACACCCAACTGAGCCTTCTTTCCGTTGCGCATTGAGTCAAGACAGTCGTATTCGCAACTTGCACTTCATGCGGAAAGTATTTTGACTGCCTAATACGGTTGCTGACCTGCTTGTGGCGTCATTTTACTGCCGAATGTGCCCTGGTCGACGGTTTTCGAAGGCACGGCCATGTCTTCAAAATGCAATTTTGAGTGATTATTTACGCGCTAAGGAACTTTGCGCTGATATTCGCGATGTTTACGTACAACATAAACAGAAAAGAGTAAAAAGGGGGTGAGCTGTCCTCTATCGCGCTCCTTTTTACTAAAGTCACCACGGCAGAGGACAGTTTACTCAAATGTATGCTTATTCGTGCGTAGAGCGTATGCAGGATTTAAAAAAAAGAAACGGCAGTCGTAATTTTCATGTCTCCCCTTTCATCCGCCATATGATGAGTTTACAAGAAAGACGAAATGGGCGGTAGTGCTTGCTCCTCAACGGCGTGGACATCTTCAACCAATATTTTGACAGCCGACGTGCTCCATTCTCTCTCCGCCATTCTTTCACGCGAACCACTTAGCTAATCGAGGCCGTGATTTCGTGACATACGTTATATTTTTTTTATGTTGTACAGTTTTAGCCAGGCAGACCGTGAGGACAGAGGCACGCAAATGCGTATTTGCAAATTCTGGGAATAAGAACAGCAAGAAAACTTATACACACGCAGAGATACATTCGACAATGAGTTTATCCCCCTTTCCTTAACTGCGACAATCATTGTTTACACGGGTCGGTCCCTACGATTTGGGTGCATGTGGCGTTGTTGCCGTGACTGCCTCGTGGCGTGTCTGCCACATAGGCAAACGCAGGCTGGTTGTGCCGATGTATCGGCACGAACAACAGAGTTCGCTGTGTCAAATGGCACGGCTAAGAGTTTGTTCGCGAGTTCGGATTTGACAGCACAAACATAAACAGCAACCGCGAAAAACCTAGACAGGAGGACGCGGAGAAAACAGCGCTGAGACGCGAATTAGAACAATCACGCGCTTCGCAGACAGAGCTAGAGCGCCAAATAGCAGAGCTCACGAAGGCAGTACGAGACCTCAAGTCGAACAGCCCTCCGCAGCCACAAACATTACAAACCCAAGCCCCATCGCAAACAGGCAAAGAGCATCTCACTAAATTTAAGGCAGATGATGCAGCAGATGATGCAGCAGATGATCCAGCAAGTGCAACTGCAAGTCACAGAACTCCGGAGTAGCATCCGCAAGCAGAAACTCGTTGAGTACATTAGAGAAAAGGCCTACCACTGCTCTGCGTTGGCAGCCCTCGCCAACTCGCCCGCAAACAACACTGAAACCTAAATATGGCCATCAAAAACTTAGGCAAGCAAGAAACCCTAGACATATGGCAATGGAACTGCAGAGGCTACCGCAAGACGCAGGGCCTACTCCAACAACACATCCATACACAACAAAGACCGCCCGACATCATAGCGCTTCAAGAGACGAGCACTACGCCAACACTCGCAGGATATACGTCCTACGAGACTCAAGAAAAAGGAAGAACGGCAACCCTAGTCAGTAAGGCGCTCATCGCCATAAACCACGACAGGATAGCCGACAACGACGTAGAACACGTGATAGTAGAAATTACACCAAAGAAGAAAAGAAAGAGAGGAAGAAGAAAAAATTGTGAATGCATAAAGCCCTCCAAAACAAAAGAAAGCGAAATTCCCCGAACTTTTTCCTGGCGGACGCAAACTAGCAAGCAACAACACGCTAATGATACTGGGAGACTTCAATGCCGTGGACAAAAGCTGGGGATACAAACCAGCTAACCCAAAAGTTAAAGCACTCGCAGAGGCAGCAGAAAACACTGACTGCAACCTCCTCACATACTCAGACACTCCAACCATAATCGGAAACAGCGTCAGTACCGACACGTGCCCCGACCTCACATTCATACGGGGAGAGGAACAGGCAGTGTGGGAGAATCTGTTAGAAAATCTGGGCAGTGACCACTACATACTCAAGACTCAAGAAACCTCAGACAGACTAAAGCGCCAGCTGGGATCGGCAAAAATCACGGATTGGAGCGTTTTTCAACAGGCATGCGACGGGAATCTCGCCGCGGACGGGATCCAATCAATAGAATGGGGAAAAATGCTAAAAGAAAACAGCGCAAGTACACTAAAGAAATCGCGCGAACGACGCAGACACCTGAGGTAGACGCCAGGCTGCTCAAGCTGTGGGAAGCTAGACGCAGGCTCACCAAGAGGTGGAAGATACAAAAGTAGTGCAGGAAACTAAAACTTGAGATCGTAGAAATCACAGCGAAAGCAGAGGAGTACGTGGCACAAATGGCAAGGCAAAATTGGCTACAATTCAGCGACTCTCTCAACGGAACATTTAGCACAGAGAGGACGTGGCATATCCTCAAGGCTCTCATAGATCCAACCAATACCAAGGCAGAAAACAACACAGCGATCTACCGGTTACTCCACCAGTTCGAGGGACCAAACTTCGGGGACACAAACCCAGCAGCTTACGCAGAGCGCTACCGGGGAAGAGAAAACGATACCCTGCACAGACCCATCACGGGAAAAGAGGTCTACGCAGCGATTTGAAACACAACCAGAAACATGGCCGCCGGTGCAGACAAGATCAATAATGCACTCATCCGCAACCTCAGTGATGAGCTAGTCGCAGAATTCACCGACTTTCTTAACAAACACTGGGAAGCGGAGACCGTCCCCGAGGAGTGGAAGCATGCGGAGGTAGTGATGATTCGAAAACCGGGCAAGAAACTACAAATTGAGAACCTCGGACCGATCTCACTGACATCGTTCCTAGGAAACCTGTACGAACGAGTGGTCACGCTGAGACTACAACAGTACATGGAGGACAACGAACTGTATCCCCACAGCAATTTCGGTTTCAGAGCAAAGCTATCGACCCAAGATGTACTACTGCAAATCAAAGAAGAGGTACTCTGGAACGTCCCCAAGCGCGGAGAGAACATATTAATGGCATTGGACATCAAGGGGGTTTTGACACTGTAAGTCACGAGGCTATCCTTACGGGCATGAACGACCTGAACTGCGGGAGGAGAGTCTACGGCTACGTCAAAGCCTTCCTCTCACACAGAACGGCAACGATTTGCCTGGGGGAGCTCAGATCAGACAAATTCCTTACTCCAAACAAAGGAACACCTCACGGATCGGTCTACGCTCTTCAACATAACCATGATTGGCTTGGCAAAACAGTTAAAAGCAATCGACGGCATACACCATGCCATGTATGCCGACATCACCATCTGGGTCAACACAGGCTCGCTCGGAGAGAAAGAAGAGAAATTACAAAAGGCAGCCACCTGCATACAGAACTACGTCAGAGCAAGAGGGCTAGCAAGCTCCACCGAGAAATGCGAGCTCCTAAGAGTTTGGAGAGGAAAACAAAATCGCACAGTCCCCACTAGCGACGACTTAAAGTTAAGTCAACCTCGAGGGGAAGTCGATACCAGAAAAAACAGTCATCAGAATCTTGGGGATGTGGATACAGTCAAATCACCGCTGTACCCACACCCTTGCCCTACTCAAAGCATCCACTCTACAAGTGGCCCGCATGACCACGCGCATTTCACACAAACGTCATGGCATCCGAAAGGAGGACACACTCAAGCTCGTTAGAAGCCTGGTAGTCAGCCGACTGACATACAGCCTCCCCTACTACAATCCCATCAAGAGTGAGGTACAACAGGCTGACGTGATCCTACGCAAAGCCTGCAAAACCGCACTCCACCTTCCTCACAGCACTTCAACCGAAAAGCTCCTAGCCCTAGGACTACACAACACTTTCGATGAATTGAGAGAGGCACAACTAGTCTCCCAACTGCGCAGACTACAGCAGACCCCACCTGACAGGGAGCTCCTAAAGAAACTGGGACGCGCAGATAAAATTCAAGAGATACAGAGGACAGAAACAATCCCGGACGAATATCGCAAAACACTAAAAGTAACGCCCATACCAAGGAACATGGATCCCAACCTGTACAAAGCGCGCAGAGGCAAGGGCTGAATACCAAATAAATACATTAGCACCCCAAGAAACGACGGTATACGTGGACACAACCACATACACCAGAACAGCGGGGTAGCACAACAGCAATGCGGTAACAACGGTGATTGACTCGACCTTCTGCGAGGTCACCAGCGCATCACTGGCTATGGGAGGGAGTGCTTTCCAGCGATCGCCGAATCGACCAAGAAGGTCTGATTCGGCGAGCACAACTGGCAGCAGCTTCCAGCGGAGCCCTAGACTAAGGGCAGCCGACCTTTGTACAAGTAGATGGACGAAGCCATCTGACAGCCGCAGAAGAAAAGCAAATCTAGAGCTTAATAAAGTTTTGCACTCACTAGTTCACTCGCTCACTCGCTCACTCGCTCACTCGCTCGCTCGCTCGCTCGCTCACTCACTCACTCACTCACTCACTCACTCACTCACTCACCCACTCACTCACTCACTCACTCACTCACTCGCTCACTCGCTCACTCACTCACTCACTCACTCACTCACTCACTCGCTCACTCGCTCACTCGCTCACTCACTCACTCACTCACTCACTCACTCACTCACTCGTGAGGGACCTGCACCCCCTCCGCGAGCTGGGCTTGTTGGCCGCACACACCACATGTGTCCGGTCTTGGGCCGGGGCAGGCGTTCATACGGTGACCGACAACAGCGCAGTGACCGCAGGCCGGGATGGTGCGCTGGTATTTGCGGACTTGAATGAGCATGCACTCGTTATGTACGTAGCGCGGCTTCTGCTTCCCGCAAAATGTTATGCGGGCCTTGTCTGACGTGCCAAATTCGCGTATCTCCAGAATTTCGCCGTGGCGCCACTGGAGACTTGAGCGGAGGGATTCCGCAGTATCTGTATTTCGTACGGTTACCACGCCGTAACAGACGTTACCACCATCTTGACTCAGGTGGCCCGTAAGTGGGACTTTCTTATTCTGCAGATTTATCACGTAGTCTCCGATAACTCTGTCTTCAATTTCGGCTTTTGGAGTGTAAATTAGAATTAAGTTCTGATCGCGTACCGGAAGAACGGTGAAGGATTGCGAGGAGTCCGGTTCGAGGTAGGCTATGAACACCCGTCCGTATCTGTTCTCCTCAAATACCTCTTGCAATGATACTCGAGTTCGCGGCTTGAGGACTACCACGAAGTCTTCGGTTGTAGGTTTGGGTAATGGCTGCGGCCTCCACGTTGTAAGAGCCCGGCCCGTTGTGCATTGAGCGGAGTTGTCGCAGCTGGCGCCGGCGGCGGAAGCGGCAGGGGAGGCCGCGTAGACGGACGCCGCTTTTAGGGCACGGCCCTGAGATCGGCGAGCTACCGCGGCAGCCAGGGATATCACCCGGAGGCGATGACGTGGACCACCGTTCATCCCCAGAACGGGGGCTCTCGCGAAGCGCGGTGGTGGTGCAGGTAGTGAAGCTTTTCTCTTCAAAAAAAAAAAAAATGACAGCGCTTTGTTATATTACCGCGATGCCCACAATGAACAGTGTATATTACCTACAAGAATGAAGCTATTTCGCGGCAAGGAATTACTCATCATTCCTCATTAAGCCTCTGATGAAATTAAGCGTGCGCACCAAGTTGTACAGCTAAAGAGTGTCTTTTCATTCCTTTCTTTGAAATACCAGCTCTCACTACAACCAGATGGCCGCCTGCAAGTCTCAATTTACTCCGCTCATAACTCCCCTCCGTGCAGTGTAGTGATTGTTCGATTGTGTTGACGGGTCACTTGTATAGCCCCTTCAGACCCGCATTATGCTCTGCCACCGAGAAACAATGCCTATACTTAAACACCAAAAGAGAGCTGACAAGGACTGTACCACCTCCCACGATCGAGAGCGGTACGGTTGGCCGAATAAAAAAAAAAGATAACAGCACGTACAAATCGAAAAAAAAAAACAAGCAGTGCTACCCAACGAGGCAGAAGAAAAGCGCCACCATCGCGTGTAGGAGAGTACGGCACGACATTCTAACACATCACGGCCGCAGCTTTGCAAGGCTCGGGAAAGGACGGAGGTACTGTCGCAATTCGACTCTGTTCGCCAATACGACGTGCATTTTGCACCGATGATGTCGGTCGAGGAACTCTCGTGTGCAGTTTTTGCAGAAAGAGCTTTGGTGCTGCTTCGGGCCGTCGATGCTGACTTGGAGACCGCATGCTCGTTACTGATAATGCGCTGACACATTTTGCCTTCTTAATATGATAGAGAGTGCGGTACAGATTGCGTTGCCTGCGCGAGACGTGTTCCGTCAAAGAATTTTAAAGTTTCAAGACATTAGGACAAGCACCTCGCGTTCACCTGTGCAATGCGGGGCCAACCTTGTATCGATGTCTTCGAATCATCTGCCGTTGAGATCACGGAGTTGGTAATTAGAGTGGGTTGTATCCCACAAGAATTGCCCTTCTGCGACAATCACTATAGGATCGCCCTCTTGGCTGGTCGAAAAGAACGCCAGCGTCTTCGCACGAGCAACTCTAAAAATTCAGGGGCACTTTGACTGTCTAAAGTGGGTAGAGGCGGAAGCGTTTTCCGCACCACCTTCGCTGTTTGTGTGGCACTGGTGGCGTCACATATATTTTAGTACTAATTACTAAGTGATGGCAAATCACTAATTATTGGTTAATTACTGATTAATACCTGAATACTAATTAACTGCTAATTAATGACGCTTAAGCTTCGCCTTTAGGAGTGGAACGCGACAACGCGTTGTAGCGCTGCCAGGGAGTCCACGGAACGCCACCACCCGTTCGGCGCGATGCCTTGCCCTTTGAACGCAATGCTTTTTGAGGAAAGGAAATGGCGCTGTAATTCTCTGTCATCTCGGTGGACACCTGAACCGCACCGTAGAGGAAGGGAGGAAGTGGGAGTGGAAGAAGATAGATAAAGAGGAGCCGTAATGAAGAAAATGAAAATTCTATTTCAGGAAAGGAAATTACGCAGTAACTGTCTCACAAAATTCAGGGGGGCACTTTTTTGACCTAAAGTGTTTGGTTTGGTTTATGGGGTTTAACGTCCCAAAGCAACTCAGGCTATGAGAGACGCCGTAGTGGAGGGCTCCGGAAATTTCGACCACCTGGGGTTCTTTAACGTGCACTGACATCGCACAGTACACGGGCCTCCAGAATTGGTCACTGATGTGTGGTTAAGATGTTAAGCTTCGCCCCTAAGAGTGGAACGCGACAGCGTCTTGCAACGCTGCCAAGGAGTCCATAGAACGCCATCGCCCATTCGGTTCTACGCCTCGCTCGTCGGTAAATTGGTTTTGAGGAAAGGAAATGTATCTGTCTCTCATTTGTCGGTGGACACCTAAACCTCGCCGGAAGGGAATGGAGGAGGATGAGAGTGAGTGAAGACACCGTATTCACTAGACGCGCCTTTGTTCATTCGAAACCATCGAGCTGGCATGGCGGAGTGGATAGCGTGCTCGTCTCTCACGCCGAAGACCGGGGTTCGATTCCTGAGCTCCACCAATTTCTTAATCGCTTTTATTTATTTATATGGCCTGACCAGTAAAGCTAATTAGGCTAATTGGGTAATTAAGCAATTAACTAAGCTCAGTACCACTTACTTGGAGCATCACTGTACGATCCCTTCAATTGGTTGTATGGTTACTAGCCAAAGTGCAATTGGCGCCGTTTGAAATTCGCGCACTGTGACGTCACGACCGTTTCCACCAATTGAAAAGCGTGACATTTTCTGTCGACAACTGCTACTTACAACGATGAGACATTAAAGGCTTCCGCCTTAAAACTTTTCTGCCGTGGTGTGAAACTCGTGCGGAATCATTTCTGGCTGTCGGGCTCATTCTGCGAGGCGTCCAGACCGCAGAAGACGAGGCCCATGACAAAGGATGGGCCAAACAGGAGGGCGCTGAGCAATTTTAAAGTAGCGGGAGGGGAGATCGAGTTCCTTCATGGCCGCCGGAGTTGTGTAGTGCTGGGTGGGCTTTCAAACTTGACAGATGTTGGCACAGTCGCTGCCTGGAAGCAGGGTTAGTCGAGTGAAAAGGTCGCGGTTAAAACAAAGTATTTCTCGCAGTAGAAGAGCTGAGACCGGCGCCAGTTATGCGTCGTTTTAATATCAAGTTGAAACACCCGCTACTCACGTTCGCGAACGGTTTTGAATCCGCAATTCAATACGGTTGTCTTCAGGGCAATGAATCGCCTTTTTCACATTTGCATGTATGGAAAGGGGTATTGAATATAGAATTGATATCAGTTCAGTAATTTTGAGAAAGAATTTGAAGGTGGTTTTTTTTTCGACAGCTGTCTTTACTGTACACTGCACACACTGCGTTCGTGCCGTTCGTGCAGCGTTGACTGAACGAGGTGATAAGCGACGCGACGCGCGATGGCTTCGCGCGATGGCCTGGGAGGTGCTGTCGCTGATGGCTCCGGTTCTGGGGTTGAGGAAGATTTCAGCCACTGCTCGGAAGCCACTCGCGAGGCAGAAAGCATTGCGGGCGCCCGACCTCCGATCTAGTTTGCGAGAAAAGTTAATTTTTATTTCATATTTTCAGCGGAACCGTTCGTGGCGCTCACTTCGTCGCGGGTATGGGTCCGAGGGTTTGCACTTTTCTATATTGAATTCCAGACAATTCAGCCGTCTTTTTTCGATGTTTATTTCGGTTTTTTAGAAAAATACTAATTTCTATAGGTGAAACTCCAGTTTTTTTTTCTAGCTAATGTCGCTTTGTTTACTATATGTTCAAGTCACTTGGAGCCGCCGCGGTGGCTCAGCGGTTATGGTGCTCGGCTGCTGACCCGAAAGACGCGGGTTCGATCCCAGCCGCGGCGGCTGGAATTTCTTTGGAAGAGAAATTCTAGAGGCCCGTGTACTGTGCGATGTCAGTGCACGTTAAAGAACCCCAGGTGGTCGAAATTCTCGGAGCCCTTCACTACGACGTCTCTCATAGCCTCAGTCGCTTTGGGACGTTAAACCCCATAAACCAAACCAAACCAAGTCACTTGGAGTCTATCATGACCTTGCTAGCATCACGAGCAGTCGATTTTAAATTAATTAATGCACAAAGGGTCTTACCTACTGCTGTGCTTGCAGACGAGTGTTATCGCTATTTTAAATGTAATGAAATTCAGTGATGGTGCTTCCCGATAATAACGCAAGTGGAAGTTTGTTATCTTCCATTGTTCAGAGATACACCGCTTGGGCAAAGGGCGTATGAGCAGGGGTGGTTAAGAGTTAGATAAAAACAGATCTTCATTAGTACAGCACACTTAGTTATAGGACAATCGATTCCACTCTGCCGAAGTTCTTGCAAAAAATGAATTATTTTTTTATTTTTGTACATAGTGCAGACCATGGCTAGGTCCAAGTAGGAAGGGCAGGTTCACAAAACGCAAAATTAAAGCAACGAAAATACAACAATACAGCAAGAATAATGTAGTAATACAAGAATACTGCAGTGCAAGACGGAAGCATCATAAGACCCTGTCCACGAAGCCTCTGTAACCAAGACGTAAAGAGCTGACGTTACCAGGGCGTACACGTCACGCATGTAAACTTACACACGCCACTGGACGGAATAATGGTCTTTCAGCCTGTCACGCGAAATTTTAGCGTACCGAATACCCAGCACAGTGGAGCCTACGGACCTCGTGCCGGTGCTTGGCGGTGGCCTATAGAACACCATGACGTAGTTTATATCAGGATGTGGGGCGCCAAAGCTGTTGACAAAAAAAAATGCAATAAGGCCAAAGCTACGTGTAAAGGTGACTGGTAGAGATGGATCTAAATGAAAAGCAGTACAGTGCCTCTAATTCAAAAAGTATTCCTCAAGCATGGTCTAACAAAGTGTAGTGCAGTTCGAAGCTCCCTGACATGGAAATGTGACGCTGGTGGCCACACGAACAATTTACGTTGCCCTAATTACCTAAGCTAAATGTTGTATGTTTTTATATCAAATAAATAACCATACGCCGACTGGCGTGCACAGAACTCTGCGCCAAATACTGAAGCAGGTGCCTCGGGTAACGCGAGGGGTTCGTGTATTGTCCCCGCTGGTAACAGTATGCAGCCCTGGCCACATTACCACAACATTTGTATCATTGCCATTGTACGCTTCAGTTATTTGGAGACCACCAGGCTGTGCTCGCAAAGGCATTCAAGCTCAGGGGATGGAGTGCTGGTATATCTGAAGACTTTTCCCGTACTCTCCGTGATAAGCGAAAAAAAAATTATGGAATTATGCCAAATAAAATGGCGAATAAACCGTGAAAGCAGCTCTGAATATAATAGGCTTCACTTGGGTAGTAGGCGTTTCCTATGGGACAGCGAAGCCGGCAACGTACGGGAGCAACGAAAAACTACTGTTCATTCTGCGATGTGCCCAGTCAGCACTTTGTCAATCAACTGCCGCAGTATAAAAAATAAAGTCGATGACTTTCACTTTCTTTGCGTACCGTCCAAGCAACCTTTCAACCTTTGTTCTGGGAACAAAATCGTGGCTCAATCCGACTATCTCAAGCGCTGAAATATTTCTCGACACGTACCAGTGTTTTTCGTCGCGACCGTTGTGCACGTGGCGGAGAAGTGTTTATTGTTGTCCATAAAGGTGTCCCAGGTGCTCAAATGAAATTCTCTGATAGTGAAACTTTATTGGTTGTTTGCAAAGTAAGACTGCCGAACGGGAAAGGAGCGGGTCATTTTATAGGCCTCCTGGTCCTTCTGTAAAGCCGCTAGTTGGCTTATGCCGCCGCGGTGGCTCAGTGGTTAAGGTGCTCGGCTGCTGACCCAAAAGACGCGGGTTCGATCCCGGCCGCGGCGGCTGGAATTTCTTTGGAGGAGAAATTCTAGAGGCCCGTGTACTGTGCGATGTCAGTGCACGTTAAAGGAACCCCAGGTGGTCGAAATTTCCGGAGCCCTCCACTACGGCGTCTCTCATAGCCTTAGTCGCTTTGGGACGTTAAACCCCACAAACCAAACCAACCAACCTTTTGGAAATTGACTGACTGGTCAGCTGGCGAACCAAGAGATACAGCTCGAGGGTGCTGCGAACAGCTAGCTGCTTCGTCAGCGCCACGTGTGCCCTCTTCCGCCGTGCTCATCTTATCACACAGCGTCACGACGAAGCACAGCTTTACTTTCTTTTCATTCTCGTTTTCTTTGACTGGCTATGAAGACCAAAGCCACGAAATAAACCAAGTTCTTTTTGCTCCAGCCACCCGTCTCGTTTCGTCCTAGCGGGCTCCGCTGCCGACCCGTTGGAAGGCGTCCGCCAGCCGCCGGCTCGTTTGTAACAGAGGGAATCTTTCTGAACATTTTTTGACATTTCAGATTCTAACACCTTTTGTCAGTATGTGCATGAGCCATTGCGAACGGACGGAACTGGTCACGTACTCGACCTCTTGCTCTGTAACGCGCCTGATGTTGTATGCAATGCACAGGTGTTGCCTGGTTTGAGCGGCCACAATATTATTCTAGCAGATTTATTAGTTCCCTTTGTGAATGTTGCGAAACCACCTAGGCGAAAGATTTATGCTTACAGCAGGGACAACTACGAGGCGATTAGCGCTGCTTTCGATTCGTTCTTCCCACCTTTTGATGAATTCGCGGATACCTTTAATATCGAACAGCTACGGAATACTTTCAAGCACAAACTGGTTGAATTACGTGAAGCTTTTATTCCATCAAGCATTATATCATGTAGGAGAGCTCGAGATAAACCCTGGTTTAAACCCGAGTTACGTGCCCTTGTTCGAAGACAGCGACGAATGTATCGAAGATAGAAAAAGACAGACAACACACGGAGCTAACTTCCAACAATGGTTTATTTGAGAAAGGAAAGGTAATTTTATATCGACATCAACACCAAAACGCCGTCAAACCATCCGCTAGCAAAGCGTATCAGCCAGATATGCGAGCTCTTTTGCCAGCAATGAAACAGAGGGGGTACTAACCCAATCATCTTTCAAAAGTGATATCCGTTCCGCTTCTATGATTTCTCGTGTCAACCGGTTATTGTGCACTTTTAAAACCATGCATTGTTCAAGAAGCGGTATGCAGTGACACCCACGGCAGTGGGCTGACAACCCTTTTCCACGCATATCTACGTCACGCCCATGCTCTTGTGTTAGTACCCCCTCTGTTTCATTGCTGGCAAAAGAGCTCGCATATCTGGCTGATACGCTTTGCTAGCGCATGGTTTGACGGCGTGTTGGTCGTGATGTTGATGCTTTGTGGGCACAATTTAAAGAGCATGTGATGCACTGCATCACAACTTTTATCCCTTTGATAAAGAAGGCCACTAGCAAGCACAACCCGTGGATTACTCGAGATATAATTCACATGAAACGAAAAATTAGTAGGTTAAGGCAAAGAAATAGGCAAAGAGCAAGCTTAGAGCTAAAGGTAAACATAAGTAAGCTAACAAAAGAACTAAAGAATAAGGTACTTGAGGCTAAAAAACGATTTTGTGGCACTACACTTAACAACTTCATCAAAAATTCTCCGGAAAAGTTCTGGAGGTATATAAATAGAAAAAATGTGACTGCTTCTTCACCTACACACGGAAAACAGCAAGCTGACTCATTTAACAGTTACTTCCAATCCACTTTCACTGCCGACAATAATGTCTTAGGAACATTCGCGTGTCATAGCAATGAGTCAACGCAACTTTCAGGCGCTCCAGTCATAAGTGTACATGGGATTCTTTCTTTGTTATTGAACCTTAATGAAAAAAAGAGTTGCGGTCCTGATAAAATTCCGAACTGCATTCTTAGGCGTTATGCTGAACCTATTAGCCAATACCTCTATCTAATATTTTCCAAGTCACTCGAGGACAGCTGTCTGCCAGCTGAATGGAAGATAGCAAAAGTAGTTCCCATTCACAAATCAGGAGACGTAACGTCCCTGTCTAATTATCGGCCTATATCCCTCACATGTACCTGTTGCAAAATACTTGAGCATATTTTATTAAAATTTCTTAAAGAACACACCGAGACCAAGAACATCATTCATCATAACCAGCATGGCTTCAGAGCAGGCTTGTCCACTGTTACCCAGCTCACAGAAATTTTTCATGACCTCGCGCAGGGAATCAACGACCAAAGCCAAACCGACATAATATTCCTTGATTACTCGAAAGCTTTTGATCGTGTAACGCGTACCAAACTGAACCTCAAGTTAAATAAGATACTTGGCGACGGTCCCGTTACGAGGTGGATAGCCAGCTACTTATCGGAACGCCAACAATACGTGCAATACAATGACCATGCCTCTGACATTGTTCCGGTTATTTCTGGTGTGCCGCAGGGCTCTGTGCTTGCACCATTTTTATTTATTCTATACATAAATGACATAACATATCAGGTGGATGTAAAGGTGCGTCTCTTTGCTGATGATTGCGTGCTATATGAAAAAATAAACAGTCAAGCAGACCAAGAAAAGTTAAACACAGCTCTAAGCAACGTCGTACAGTGGTGTAATACATGGCAAATGGTGATCAACATGGAAAAGACGGTAGTGATGTCAGTCACAAATAAGAAAACAAAACTTAGCTTCCCTTATGGCGCAGGCATCTAAGTTCTTAAAACAGTAACTGAAAAGAAATACCTTGGTGTGATTATTTCTGACGATCTCAGCTCCAAAGCCCAAGTACAAAATATTACCAAAAAAGCCATGAGTAGTTTATACTTCCTTAAACGCGCCTTGCGCTTTGCAACATCAGATACGAAGTTACTCGCGTATAAGGTCCTTATCCGCCCAATCTTAGAATATGCAAACGTCGTCTGGTTTCCGTATATGCAAAAAGATGTACACATGCTCGAATCAGTTCAACGAAAAGCGGTTCGCTTTATCTACCACAGATACCGGCGCACTGACTCTCCCACGGAGCTGCTTTCCCGCGCAGGCCTCGACACATTATCAAGTCGCGTAACACTTCATAGACTCAAGTTTTTATATCAATTAACTCATAATGCATTCAACATGAATCCTGCTACTTACATTAGTTTTAACCGTTCTAGAGGCACACGTCACAAGCATGATTTTACGATTAATGAATACTTCTGTGCTAACAACACATATTATTTTTCTTTCTTTCCCCGAGCAGTAAGGGAATGGAACGCCCTAGATAAATCTATAACTGCGCAGCATTCCTTAGAAAAATTCATGGAGCTTGCAGTCGCATCAGTTTTGTCATCAAGCCAGAATTGATGACCATCCATAGTCTGTATTGGTTTTATGTTGCTTTTTTTTGCTCACTCGATTATGTACCAAATGTATGATTGTATTAATGAATACTTTGATACGTGTTTGAACACATGTTTTGAAGGCCAGAGTTGGCTTTCTTCCGTTTTCTGTTTTTCATTTGATGTGATTCCGCATATGAATGCTGATTTCTTGTCTTTTAAACCTGATTGCTGGCTTTTGTTTTATTGTGTTGTTAACTTGCATCTTGTTATTTATAAATCCACTCCTGTAACAGTCCCAAGAAGGGACTAACAGTATGTTCAAATAAATAAATAAATAAAAAAACCACCTTTCCTTTCTGAAATAAACCATTGTTGGAAGTTAGCGCCGTGTGTTGTCTGTCTTTTTGTCTTTCATTTTGTTTCCATTCACTATCCAAAGAAGATGGTTTTTCCGCACTTCCCTGAGTCGGCTAAAATGAGCGCCAGCTCATTTTAGCCTAGGGTCCTTGATATAAAGCAGCTCTGTCAAGTGCGACATCTAAGGCCGATCGCGGCGCCACTGGTGGTGACTATGCGGTGTTAACAAGCGAAGACACCCAGCTCAGCCTTCTTTCCGTGGCACATTGAGTCAAGACGATCGCATGTTCGCAACTTGTTCATCATGTGGCACGTATTTTGACTGCCTAATAGGGTTGCTGACATGTTTGTGGCGTCATTTTACTGCCGAATGTGCCCTGGTCGACGGTTTTCGAAGGCACGACCATGTCTTCAAAATGCAATTTTGATCGATTATTTACGCGCTAAGGAACTTTGCGCTGATATTCACGATGTTTACGTACAACATAAACAGAAAGGAGTAGAAAGGGGGTGAGCTGTCCTCTATCGCACTTCATTTTACTAAGGTGACCACGGCAGAGGACAGTTCGCCTAAATATATGCATATTCGTGTGTAGAGCATATGCAGGATTAAAAAAATGGCAGTCGTAATTCTCATTACGACTGCCAAGGAAGCCCCGGCAGCACGGACCCTCCATGCATCGGCTGCCGCTTTCGAACTTGAAAGGGACGCAGTAGGCCTGCGTCGATGATCCAAGGGAAGTCTCCGGCAGCAGGGACTCAACGTCCGACGGCTGCCACATCCATGCTTGAATGGCCAGACCTCAGCTGCGGTGTCTGCCTTCACACCTCGGTTTTCTGACACGTCAGCCCTCCGCTCCTCATGCCTGCCTCGCACACACCATTCGCACATGCACACGCGAAACCCGGGGCTGGCACGCGCGGCATTTCGCTGCCCGACGCACCAATGTCGAAGAACCGCGTTCAACAACCCGTAGACGGTTTGGTGTGCACATCACACTTTTGTCGTCGGTCGATTCTTGGCAAGATGCAGAACGATCAACGACCGGTGCTGAAAGCAAGCTCTTCAGAAGGGCCAAGCGAATCTGGTCCGGACACCTGGGCGACAAGCCGGCGGAGCAGTGATCCTGGCCTCACGAGCGGGACCTGTTCACGGAAAGCAGCATGGAGTCACCTGCGGCTGAACACCGGACGAGAACTTGGAGGAGCCTGGTGTTCGAGCGCGCCCCGCATGCAAGCCACGTGGAACAGCTCGTCTTCGTGGCGCGTTGTCTGGCAGCGGAGGTGCTGTTGTGTTTGAGCACGCATTCCGCTGGCCCCCGTGAAAACCAGCGCCGTGCGGCCGCCATTGCGCAAAGCAAGCCCAGGCTCTTGGACATGCCGCGGCTTTCAGCATGATTCATCCTGGCTCTCCCGGCGCAGTCCCTTCCCACTTTCCTCACTAGCGTCGCCTCGAGACTCAACCGACGCATCGCCGGCCGCCCTTACCAGCCTGCCAAATTTCAACGGCCAGACACCTCTCGGCCATTCGTCCAATTCGAACGGTAGCCAGTGCCGTGACCTCATTGAAGGTTTCGAACGGCTGACTGTTGCAACCGTCACCGGAGGCTATAAAGCCAGAGCCGCGCTGAGCCGGAGCAGCAGAGGGTAGCAGACGAGACATCACGCCAGAGAGACGCGCCCTGCTCCTTTGTGCTAGCCCGTTGTGATTTCGGCCCTTGTGCCGGTTATGTAAAGCCGTTGTACATAACTGTACATAAACGTTACGTTGACTCACCGTCGCCTCGACCGTTTCTTCGCTCAGCTCTGCGCAACAGCTGCAGCAGGCTGAGATGCGCCAGCCGCAACAGTGAGACAGGGTCGGAGGCCCATTCGTAACAGGGGTGGCAGCGGTGGGATGCCCCTTCGTAACAGTAGCGAGCTAAAGAAGGAAAAGTGTGCCTATATGAATACCCTGTCCAGCTCTGCTGCTGGAAGTAGAGGTGTATTATGGAAAAGGCTTAACGCTGTAATGAAACATTGGAGGGCAGCGAAAAAAAGACGGAACAGAACACAGCAGAAAAACAGAACCGTAGGACGGGCGCTCACTGCCAACTGTTTATAGTGAAGCCACCCCTCGCATTATAAAGCCATAATAAACCACATGACAGTCAGGTTTTGTTAGGTGTTTAGAACAGAATAATCTGACCGTTTTGCAGTCAGACAAAAAAGGGGGGTCTGTTCTAATGCCACGAGAGTCGTTTCATGAAAGGCAACGGCCTCTATTGACAAGAATTCTTTTTCTTGAGCATTCTTTTTCTTCGAGCATTCTTCGAGAATTCTTTTTCTCGAGCATTCTTTTTCTTGAGCAGTTCTGTGACTATGTGTAGCGTTTCAGGGGAGTTCATACAAAGTTGATTATAGGCGGTGATTTTAACTTGCCTCATATTGACTGGCTAAATATGACAGTATCGGGTGGCGATTTAAAACATTCCAACTTGCTTCTAAGCGTTGCTTTTTCATGTGACCTCACCCATGTTGTTCGCGTGCCTACACGAATCACACCTTCATCGCGGTACACTTCAGATTTGTTGTTCGTTAGTCCTGCTATTTCCTGTACTCATGTTGATGTTATGAGTGGTGTGTCTGACCATGAACTAGTATCGGCAACTTTTCATTTCCAAAGTAGGTCTGAAACCAATAATTCACCTGTTATTGTTAAAGACTTTAATAGAGCAGATGATGTGAGTATTCTTGACTACCTAGAGACACATTACCAGGGCTTTGAGACCCACGAGGACGTGAATATGTTATGGTCCACGTTTAAAACAATATGCTTCGAATGTCTGGAACGGTTTGTTCCGAACAAGCTCAAAAAGAAAAGACATAATTCATGGATTACAAGAGATATTATACATATGAAGCGGAAGCTAAAACGACTCAGGCGAATGCCTTCTCGGCCACTAGCTGTCATTAGAAGCTTACGAAATGAGCTCAGGAATAGGATAAAGCAAGCTAAAGACGACTTCTTTTCCGTTACCCTCGGAAACTTTCTCCAACTGGCACCGGCAAAATTTTGGAGGTTTATAAATGACAACAGGTCAAATGAAATTTCTTTATGTGTTAATGGCATACAAGTTACAGATTCTACATATGTAGCCAATGAATTTAACAAGTATTTCCACTCAGTGTTCGCGCCTAAAGACCAGAGCATTGGTTTTGCACCCGAGGAGTTCCAGTCTACAATGCGCGACGTAGTTGTGACTCGAGAAGGTATTTTTAATTTACTCTTAAACTTGGACGTGAAAAAAGCAGTGGGGCCAGACAATATTCCTACAGCATTTCTGCACCGTTACGCAGAGTGGATATGGCACTACTTGCACGCAATCTTTACTGCTTCGTTGTCAAGCTCAGCACTGCCTGCCGACTGGAAAAACGCGCGTGCTGTCCCTATTTTCAAATCCAGTGATCGTACAACGGTATCCAATTACCGCCCCATTTCCTTAACTTCAGTTAGTTCGAAGCTATTAGAACACATAATTTGCAGAGAACTAGTTCAATATTTGGAAGAAAACCGCTTATTGTCAGATGCCCAGCATGGGTTTCGGCGCGGGCTCTCTACCATCACACAGTTAATTACTACCTGCCATGACTTTTTTCTTGCAATTAATGACAGAGGCCAAATCGATGCAGTGTTCCTGGACTTTGCCAAGGCGTTTGATGAGGTGCCACACAATAAACTGATACAAAAGCTTTATAACTTTGGAATAAACAGAATACTTATTGACTTTATTAAAACCTATCTTGACAACCGTGCACAGTATCTTAACGTAAATAATAGATCTTCAGATAGCCTTCCAGTGACATCAGGTGTACCCCAGGGGTGTGTCCTGGGCCCGGTTTTGTTCCTTATTTATATCAATGATATTGTTCAACATAATGGAAAGCTGGGCTAGTTGTAGGTTGTTCATGATGAAAATTTCTGGGCGCGAACAAACAAAGGACAGCGAAGAAACCACAGGCGCTTGTCCTGTGGTTTCTTCGCTGTCCTTTGTTTGCGCCCAGAAATTTTCCTCATGAATGATATTGTTACCGCGATAGACCCTGGAATAGTAGTTAAACCTTTTGCGGACGATTGTGTTGTGTACACAACGGTCAGGTCACCACACGATCAAGAACTCCTTAACGCGAATCTTGGCAATATTTACACCTGGTGCGAAAAGTGGGAAATGGCTCTGAACATAAAAAAATGCTCTGTTCTTTGTGTCTCAAACAAGAAGCAAACATTAGCTCACACATACAATATTGGCGGGGATGTAATTAACGAAGTATCAGCTGTAAAATATCTAGGAGTCACAATAACATCAACTTTAACCTGGAACAAACATATTGACAACATATGTTGTACCGCACGTAAGGCTTTATGGGGGATTCGAAGAAAATTGGCGACAGCCCCAACACAGGTGAGGCTCACTGCATACAAATCCCTGGTTAGACCGATTTTGGAGTATGCGTCATGCATATGGGACCCCTACACCAAAACAAATATAGATAAGTTGGAAAAGTACAGAGAATGGCCGTCCGTTTTATTTGCAACCGCTACAGACGAACAGATAGCGTAACACAGATGATTAATCTCTTGGATCTTCAGACCCTCCAATCCAGACGCACAGAATACAGGCTTAAGTTCTTGTACCTCCTGTACAATAATAAGACAAAAATAAACAAGTCTCTCTACCTTACCCCTGCACCTCGAGCTAACACACGGTTTAACCACGGGAAAATCTTAAAAGAATACCATGCTTGCATCGATTCATTTAAATATTCCTATTTTCCTACGACTGTGTCCGACTGGAATAAGCTGCCTCAGAATGTTGTCGATTCTTCTGACGAAGTGGAATTCATTGCTGCTTTGAAAAGTTTGAATGTGTGACTTTTTTCTTTGACTTCATTTTGTATTTTTGGTATTATTCATGTGTTTTTTTGGTATTATTCATGTATTTTTGTTATTATTCATGTTTCCCACTCCTGCTTGGACTCCAGAAGGAGTCTGCAGTATTCTTAAATAAATAAACATAAAATAAATAAAATAAATTTCAAACCCGTGCAGTTTCGCGCTCCTAAAAAGAAGTCGACGGTGCTTTTCCTGTTAAAGCGGTGCCACCTGAATCGTTTGGTGCCAAGATTTGAGGGAGGGGCGGGGGTGGGGGGGGCAAAAGCTGGATGCCTGGAAATATTTTTCAGAGGAGAGACGCACAGACCTGAATGCCCTTTCAGAACCACGGTTTCAGGTAGTGCACGTCGGGCACTACCTGCGCGACAACCTGAAACGCCTGGCCGGAGCTGACCTCTTCCAGATTCGCAGCTGGGTAGAAGTTGTGAATGATCTGTGCGCTGGCTTAAATGGGGCTGCTACTTCCTTTTCGCTTGATGTCGCGAACCAGTTTCATTCAATTCCACACGACCACTTTTTAACAGCAGTTCGCCAGAAGATAGATGACACTGGGGTTGTTAATTTCCAGAATTCAGCTGGCATAAGGGCTGACAGGTTTTTGGTGCTGCTTGAATTTTACCTCTCGCCCACCGTTGACATTAAATTAGATTTCCAAATCTTAATACTATAATCCGGAATCTCTACCTGCTCGTCGGTGTTCTTGGCTTTATGTAATATCTGTCTGGCAGTGATGCACACAAAAATACAAGAATACCTTTATAACAAGCATGTCACTAAGGTGTGCAGATAAGTAGATGACTACCTGGTAGTTTGAACAGAATGAACATGCATAAAATCAATACTGACAAGAAAGAGCCTGTTCTATTTCGGCCTAAAAACAAGATCATATTAATAATCAAAGCAATATTCATGAAGGTCTTCGCCTGTGGATACTGTGCCAACTTTCGAGACGTTAGGTGTAATCTTTAATAAAACCATTCTATTTAACGCACATGAATATTTTTTCAAACTCGAGCAGGTAGTTCGATTGGTTTATCTAAATCATCATAACCCGCCATGCAGTATCATGCTACTAATATACATTTCTCTGTTGTCATCTCGACTGAGGTGCTGCAACTTAGTTAGGGGGCCAACAACTAAGGAGACATGCAAGAATTTAGTGTTGCAAAAGCAGTTCTTTCGAATTATCGAAAATGTGCCAATTTTCATACTACCATACCTTTTTAAAAAATGCATTATAATGCCGGCTACCAAAGCTTATGATTATCGTCTCCGAAAGTCATTGAAGCAAGAATTCACAAATAACTGTAGATTTCGTGAATCACTAGCACAACAGAACATGAACGTCATAACACATGCAACACGCAAGAATGATCGATGTAGGATGCACACTTATAGAACAACATACGTCTCCATACTTTACAGAACATACTACTGCGAACAATAAATGGTGTACACACAAAAATATCTAACCGGAATTAATTACTTATAGAGAGCATAGAAAACATTGTATGTGAATAAATCATATAATGTATGTGAATTTAAAGGCGTTCACCATTTATAGTTCCTTTTTTGTGTGTGTTTAACTTGATGCGCGTAATATAGATGTTCGGACTAAAGTTGCAATAAAGTTTTTAGTTGTTCTACTCAAGCGCAGCAAAAGAAAAAAACGTCATGTTGTTCGCTGCAAGTTCAAATTCATGTTAACTTTACTGTGGTGTTTGTGACTGTATTTCTTTTGCACTGCGATTGTGAAGCTGCCATTGCTATGGTTTGGGGACCTGCCTACGGCTTTGTCAAGCCTTCATCATGATAGCTTTTTGTGCTTTGCTCCGTCATCCTATGTACACATTGGGTGCAAATGAAGATTATTATTATTGACTACAATCGGACAGCAAGCGTAACCCACATGCGGTGATTGAGCAAACAGCGCGATTTGAAACAGGGAAGAAGGGAGGGAGACGAGCGCTCCTGTGTTTCCCTGCGTCCCTGCTTCATATCGCGCTGACTGCTCAGTGGATCACCACTTCACCCAACTCAGTTACAACACATGAAATGCTTATTGTCGAACACATGAAAGGCTCATTAAACGCGTCGCTCTTGTGCGATCGCAGAAAACATACCCTCATTTCTTACAGAATCTATTATAACAGCTTTTTAAATTAAGCTGACTAACAACTGTGTTTTATTGCTCTGAGCCAGCCTATATAAGAACTATAGGTACAAAACAACAAAACAGAACCAACACATCACATCACGCATTCGTGGCACGATTATCGGAATTGTCTCCCGTTCCTCCAATCGTTCGTCCTATCATTGGCGTTCAGAAATGACATTTCTTTTTCACTAAGGCGCACAGAGGGGTAGCTGACACAGTTATCTGCGCATTTTTTTGCGTCCTTCTCGTCTCGTCCTTGTTACTGCTGCGCTGCAATTTTCCAGCTTTCTAAACACTTCAGCAAGAGATCTTGTCGGGCGAGTTGGCTTGATATTATTAATGCCATGAAAGCTTATGCGCAAAAAAAGACGACACGAAGACAGAATACACGGCAGGAATTGTTAAACTAATCGTTGTTATTGACGCTGCTAAAGAATAAAACCCTGCAGCAAGAGATGTTGTCGAGCTAATTGGCTTGATACTATTAATGCCATGAAAGCTTACGCGCAAAAAAAAAAGAGGGCACGAAGAGAGAAGACACGACAGGACGAGCGCAAACTAACTGATTTATTCAGAAGTTGACACCTCTTAATTTAAGACAAGCAGGTGCATGCGCTGCCGATACACCCTTAGCACGCCTGGTAAACGTGATAACATCATCATGCCCTACAAGACAGGTCTTAACAAAGCTGACTCGCTTCTATACAAGGTAAGAGACGTATCGCTGACGCAATTGTGTGCATTCTTTATCAAGAAGGATTCCATTATTTCTCGCGCCACGCACCATGCGCCACGCACCAGCATGTCTTATATTTGGACGTGTCAACTTTGAATAAACTAGTTGTTAGCTTGCGCTCGTCTTGTAGTGTCTTCTGCCTTCGTGTCGTTTTTTTTTTTGCGCGTAACCTTTCATGACATTGCAAGTTTCTACACACTCTTTGCATCAGGCCCGCACCTTTCATTTCTTCTCGTTGTGTTCATAATCAGAAAGTTATCATACCGCATTTCAACACTGTAATGGGCGCAAACACATTCTTATCCAAAACCAGGGTGTCGAACCGGAATTTTTTCGGGTTCGGTTCAGGTTCGGATTCACACCTTTCGGGTTCAGTTCCGGCTTCGGCTCCAGAGCGACATTCCGTTCCGGTTCGAACCGGTTCGGACCGTACTGAACCGGTTCAAACGGGTTCAAACGGGTTCAGGGCAAAAAAAAAATTTAGAACGTAGATGGGTTTTAATCAACCTTGTTATGGCGTTTACTTTTTTCTGTGGCATCGATATATAACATAAAAATGCAAAAATTTCTTTAATGCCAGATGTTCTCACTTTACCCACTTTATGTATTGACCGCGGCAAAAAGACGAATTTACGGCAAGAGCCGAAAAATGAAATAAACTCGAAACGTAATGTACGGCTATGTGTATGCTATAATCCTTCTGATGATGTATAAGGCGAAAAGCAGGAGGATTTTGCATCTACACAACTCTCCAGCTTCAGGAATTTCGGAGACCCGGTCACGCGAGAAATTGGTCTCCTTGAGTGAGTGAGTAGGAACTTTATTGATTTCTAAGATATAGCTTGCGGTGGAGGTCGTCTTCAAGTCTTCAAGTCTTGAGGTTGCCTCCTTAGCCTTGGGTGGTCCCCTAGTCCAGGGCTCCACTGAGTCTGGCCTCCTCGCTTGCGTGTGCTATGAGTGCCCTTTGGGCCTCTAGCTCGCAGCTGGTGAGCCGGCTCTCCCATTGCTCCGCACTTGGTGTGTCGTGTTTGTGGAACGATATGTTTCTATCGCATTCCCATGTTATGTACTCCTTGAACCTCGAGTCAGTCGTGAATTTTTTTTTTACGCAGTACACTTACGCGGGCGCCGACATGACCGCCGCACCAGGCCTCTACGTTCTCGCGCACTATTGAGCAACGAAGCTGCCATGTATCGGCACCTATATACAGACAGACACATTTTCGTCATACCGAAATCGACTTGCCAGCCCCCCCTTTCCTACATGTTACGAGAATATGCGAGAACCCCTCCATCACCCATCCCCCACCGAACGAGAGCCTCGTGGGAGCACTAGCTCTCCGTAACACCCTGAGCGTACCAAAATATATTAAAGCGAAAGCTTTACTACTTGCACTTTCAAGCCTTTGCCGTGACGCGGCGGTGCCACAATTGACCTTTCGCATGACCTCTGTGTGACGTCACGCCGAAGAGCTGGGCGACCATCTCGCGCCGTCTGCGAGTAGTGGCGCTGCCACCACCGGCGGCCTTAGATTAGATTAAATTACATTACATTGGATTAGATTAGATTACACTGGATTGGATTGGATTGTATAACCGATGCGTCACCACAAGTCTAACCACAAGCACCACCACCAGCCACACTACCAGCTGAACCATGGCGTAGGTACGGATACTGCTTTCGCAATTACCGGGCTTAACCAAGCTAAGCCATAGGGAATTTTTTTGCTGAAATCTCCTCTTCGATATAGCCTTTGTGACTCGCTTTATATATCTCGAGCCCCTGTTTCTCAGTATTTTCAAAAACACAGCTAGTCGTGGATTCTCGCTAGTACAGGGAGAAATTGCGATTATGACTTATTATGATGACGTCGACCTGTTTTATTCTGATAAAAAGAATATGATAAAAAAACACACATGGATAGCTTAGGTTGAGGCGCTTCGTTTCTGCACGGACACAAATTGGTAACATATTCGTTAGGATGTTGCGTTGCAGCATTCTTGCAAGTACAGCATTCTGCTAGGAAGAAGGTGTACTTGCACTACGTAGAATTTTTGTAACTTTTCCCGGGGGGCTATCAAAGGGAGCCTGTGCGTCTACAGAATTCTTTACGCCCTTGGTGGAGTCTGGTGAATCTGCCGTGCACCATTTGTCCACCAACTTGTTTCAGGGCATTTATTTTCAAAACTACAAACAACCACTTTTTGGGAGCTGTGCTTAATAGGCGGCTAAGGGCTCGTCTGTTTTTTCTGAACATGGTCGTGAGAGAACTTTATGCTGCGGCATTCGGTTTTCTCCCTCTTCGCTTTTCCTTGGGATACCTGTACGACCTCTCCACAAGGCAGACCATAAAGGTTGTGATCGGTCATTGCTTCCTCTACCCATATATCTGCCGCCTTACCTAGCCTTTCTTGATACGAATTCAGCGGATGTAGTCCAGCCCAACGGCGGAAGATATAACGAACGCTCGCTTATTACGAACGGGTGCGGTGTTACCGTGAAAATATGCATAAGGGAAACTACAATTCGTCGCAGATACAACGAAAAACTTTGGCCGCACCACTCGGTTATAGCGAACGAGCAGGCGCCGTAAACTGCCCCCGAATTTTAAGAGGTCGTGCTTCCAGTAAGCACGAAGAGAAAGAACGTCTCTCAACCTTCAGGACACCCCTCCGGAAAGAACATGTCGACCGAGAAATGCGATAAAAGACGGCACTGCAGTGCGCAGCGCTAACCAGAAAATCCGGCGTCTGGGAAAACTGCAAACGGTAACGTAAGCACGGTAACGATATGCTATAACTCCCTATTCAAACAGTAAGTAACCGCAGGCCCAGTCCGCGTCGAGTGCCTACGAGGGCAATCATTGCCTGCGTGTTCGCCGGCTGGGCAAACCCTCTCAAGTGGAAGCGCGGTGCGTGTGAAAAAGGGGCATCGTCGAAAGCGAAGCTACCGACCATGGTCGTGAATCAAGTAACAGCAGCGATTTGAGAATTTTTAAAGCCTTGATAGCCATGCGTGTTACCCACGGTCTGGTCACGTGGCATGCATAGCCTGCCCCCCAGTGGCTCCATCTTTTGCGCTGCTACCACGTGCAGGCAGCGTCACACAGCGGACAGTGCAACTGATGCACTCAGTACACGAGTACACGAACTATAGAAGCAGCTCGAAAACACAGGTGACCGGACGCATGTAGATGTGTGACAAAGCTTCGTTGATCTATGGCTAGCCAGATGTTTCCTCAGACAAGTACGCTTCTGCGGAGCACAAAATTGCACAAGCGCGGGCTGTGACGAAGACGAACACCAAGCAAAAGCACTTCCGTACTCTCAGGAATTTTGTTTATGTGGCCGACCTGCCACCAGCTGCCGTGGACACTTCAAGCACGATTAGTTATACCCCGTCGCTAAATTTGATGGTTAGCAGGAAGGGTCTCCACGAGGAATAACTGACCACCCTATAGATAGCCTGGAAAGAGCCGCTGGAAGATCTCCTTTGCACAAGTAGGAGCGCATAAAGTAGTTTTATAAGAAATAAACGCCACTTTTAGTGGCCTCAGTGTTTTTGGCTGTTATGCGAAGAGTCCACTTACTACGAACATCAGATATAATGAACGGAATCCGCGTGACCGTCAGGTTCGTTATAAACGGGCTCGACTGTAGTTTCAATCGGCCGCAAAAACCTTGTTCACGCTTCAAACATGGACCTTACGCGTTAGGACGTACCTTCGCGCTAAGGAGGCGTTTGTGCCGTGGTCAGTGAATTGCTACCTGTGAGAGCAACGAGAAATCACTGAGCAACAAAATAATTGTTTCTTTTTGTCGTGATGCTGCGTTTTAGGGGCATACTTCAGCAGTGTCTTAAAATAGACACTGAGATCATGTACTTCACTATAAGATTTCTGTCTGCGACAAAAGACTCCGCAATTTCGTGCGAACTCTTCGTGTTCGTAGGACAGCTTAGCGTGTGGAACACCCGCATGATGGATCAACACGCAGAACCGCCGCGTTCAGCGAGGTCGCTGTTCAGAGAACAGGGCTCTTTACCGCTGCAGGACCATGTTGTTC